>NC_090922.1:86845111-87148142 GCF_040938575.1 Ambystoma mexicanum
ACTATCTTGAGGAGAACCATCTACTTTTACGGAAGCACCTCAAAACCTTCCTCTTTGCTTCTGCTTTCTCTCTCCCTCTCCCCTGCTACAACTGGTCCACTGTCTGCGACCTCGGTCCTGGGCCCTTCCACTCTCCACCTGCACTGCCTCCCTGTCAACCCCTGCACTGGGGGACTGTCTCAGTATCCTACAGCCCCCCCCTTGACGTATAATACCCAGTTGCACTGTCCTAGCTATGAAATAATTTCCCGACCTAATATATAAAATGAATAATTTTAATGAAGATCTGATGGTGAGACTAATTTCATTTTTTATGTTTTTCAAACAGGTACATCATCCATTATTGCATGTGTCGCGAGTACCAGACACCGGCGGATGGGTTTTTTAACCGCCAGTTGCTTCTCCGCGTGAACAACGTTACCACCCTGACCATTTTATGGGACGATCGCCAAGTACAAGTATGCCCTTACGCGGTACTAACTGCTAGATGCAACATACAGACCGTTGTGGTGGCCTAGTGCCTCGTTGTTGGAACAGCCATGCGATTATCAGTGCGACCGAAGAGCTTATTTTATCGTAAACCAACACCCTGTATACTGCACACGAACATCGCTTGCCTCAAGACGAACTATTTTGGATCGAGAGCAAATAAAAATGCAAATCGCTGAATATTCTCAAAACATTTGATGTCAAATAAATGTACTTTACCAAATTTACAATCTTGCGGTTTAATTTAAAAGTACAGTTTCATATTCCCAATTGTGGCGCGCTGTGTTGTGTGAGCTCATCTGTGTTGATTTCCGGGTTCTGTGTGGAGTCGCGTAGAAGACGCCTGGGCGCGTTTGCCTACGCAGCTCAGTCACGTCACGGATAGAGGCGGGGAATATGAATGTTTTGATAAAGTCTGTTTCAGGGGCGGGGGATTTGATTTAGTGCCGCAAAAGCAGGTGAGCCAGGGTGATGGGGGGAAATGATAGGATTATCAGAAAATGGCGGCTGATTTCGAGTGCGTTAATGGACGAAAAGTCGGGTAAGGTCCATAGGAAAGTTTTCTACGATCTACCGAGTTATGCTTAAAAACACATGGCCGAACCGTAGGGACAATAAAAAAAAAGTCCCGGAACTATCCTTTAATGGCACGTAAATCAATTATAAAACAAAATGGAATTGCATTATCACCTTTTTTGTACACGGGTAAAATCGGACTATTGCACAAACTTCCTGCAATCTCCTCAATCACCCCACGATGTACAAAATCGGAAACAAAATCGGAAACAATGCTCTTCAAAGCTCGCTCGCCTTCAACTGAGATCTTATACTGTGGAATACGGGGCAGCTTAATTCCATGTTTCAAATATATTCTAACAGGCTCAATCTGCAAAACACCGACATCATTGTCATCAACTGCCCACAAACACTCTGGTACGTTACTGAATTCTGGCGGCAAAGGTCTAGTCAAGAATTGCGAAACAGAACATTGCTGTGGTGAAATCGTCAAACGCACTCCATCAGAAGAACAATGAATTACCGCATTTAATTCCTTCAACAGATTCAACCCCAGCAAATTCTCTCCACAATTCGAAGTCAAGAGAAATGGACAGTGGCCCGTAAAGGGACCCAAAGAAATAGGTACCGGTGAAGAAACCGGACAAACAACTGGTGTGCCAGAAAACCCTGCTTTTGGAACCCGAGAATGATCTGTGCTCCAGTGTCTATCAAAAATTGATGTTTTCTATTTCCCACTACCATTTCAACGTAGGGACCTTTCTGATTAACGGGAATAGGTGTAGGTTCCAAACTCTGCTTCGGGCAATCCTAACGAAACAAAATATCATCAAAAGGAAGCTTCAGATAGATATGCAGCAGAAGGATGATCAAATATGTTTCTAGTATCCACACTCGAAGTCTGATTATCCTGTGAAAAAGGTTGTTGGGGATCCTGCGAAAACTGGCCTCTACCAGGGCCCCTTACACCCGGGCGACCTCTGGATCGTCTACCCATATTTCCAAATGTGTTATTCGACCTCTGTCGAAGGACGGGGCATTGTGCATGCCAATGACCCTCCTGGCGACAATAGGCACACTGGTTAATATTCACAGGACCCAAGGGCACATTCCCTTGTGGAACATACTGACCTCTAATCTGCGAACTACCCCCTCTGGGGCCTCTAACAATTTGCTGTAACAATACATTAGTCTTCAAATCACCTTTTCTCTTCTCGATTCTATCTTTCATCATTATTTACACTGTTCTCGTAGTACTGAGCCATGTGCAGTACTTCTGATTGGGATTTCACCTGCCAAGCGCTCTCAAAAGACATAATTTGTGACTGGATGTCAGGCAGCAATCCACGTAGAAATTTGTCCACAAATAATCTTTTCCCAGGCTCTGTGCCTAAGTCTTGTCCACTGAAATCCGAGAATACCTGTTCGAACCGATTAAAGAACTCGGTAGCACCCTCAGATTTTCCTTGAAAACAGGCCGTAAGCTTGTCCCAAATAATTCTCTTTTCGGGGATTATAGTTTTCAGTTTTGCAATGATTCTGTCAGGCAAAGTTAGTATCACCTGAAGTGGTCTCTCACCAGCTGGCCTTTCCCCATCAAGCCTAACTATGTTAGCCCATGTATCTCCCAACCCTGGTACATCGTCTATAGTTCTAACTTGTTTCCACAAATCTACAGGCAGGAGTACATGGAATAGCAAATCAATGTTGCCTAGGGTAAACACTGAGGACTGCAAAACGGACTCTATCTCTTTATAGAACCCTGTCGGATTTTTCCTAATGTCAGGAATAGTTTGTCTAATAGTATTCACTTCCTGTCGTGAAAACGGGACGTGAACAAACTGCGATACATAATGTGCAGGGATGTCCACAGCAGGTGTACCTGCTGCAGCATTAGCAGGAATCTCAACCTTTGGGACAAATGTCGGAGGAACCTCTCTCATAGGCAACTGAGATGTAGGCAACTCTGAACGCTTACTAAGCAACAGAGCTAAGTCGAGCGCTAAAGCAGTTGAAGAAGTGTCAAGTGAACAAGCTCTCTTATAAATGCTCAATAAATCTGTGGGACAACTAACCTTTCTCTTTAAACATTCATCCTGCAGGTACTCTACCATTACCTGTATCACTTTCCTCTGCATTTCTAGCATATATTGACTGTATGTGTCATATACCTCAACTGGAGTTATCGATATGTCTGAAATCCATCTAATCGCATCTTTTGTACAAATTTGCGCCTCCTCAGATGTCGATTTACGACACGGAAGAAATTGTTTCTGTACATACATACTTTCTTCTTCGTCATCCTCATTCCATAACCTTTCCAACTCCTTTCTATACTCAAATATCCTCTCAACATGCTCATGTACCTTCTCCACAGTGTCTCTTGAAAACGCTAAAGTATTCAGGTCCCTCAACCCTTGTGGGAGGTCTGCATTATTTAATTTACCCCACATTACACATAAATGAATCCCTAAACCTTCAATGAAAACGTTTTTCTCAGGAAAATTATCCATATTAGAAAGTGTGGCAAGAACATTAGCTCGATCATCTCTCTCCATACAATGCTTAGCCCATGCAAACAAATCCTGTTTCTTTTCTGTAGGAACAGTATTACGAGTAACAATCCTCGACCCCGCACCCTGATCAACTACAAGCGGTACAGAACTACTTGGGAGTGAGGGTGCAGGCAAATTCAATGGAGGTACTATTACTGGTGCAATGGGAAGAGGCAGAGGAGCAGGTGGAGGAACAACAACCGGAGGAATAGGAACAACAGGTTGAGCAGGAAGAGCAGGAATAACAGCAGGAAGAGGTACAGCAGGAGGAAGAGGAACATACGGAGGTGGTGCAGAGGCACCAGGCCTTCGTTTATTTAACAATTTGTCGATAAACTCATCAGAAACATGAAGATCTTTAGAAGGATAGATTTTCTGAATACCGAGTGAGAAAGCCCTGTCCATATTCCTAACCGACTCAGACTGTTTGTCCTGATCATAGAACAACGCCTTTTCAGCATTTGTTTTATGACGGTGCACATGTTTTTCCCTACTTTTAAGCTGCTGCAACGCTTCTCTTTTCCAATTTTGCAAAACATCAAATGCTGCAGGTCTGGCCTTCTTTTTTAACAAGACTGACTCTAAATATTCAATACGAGGGATCTCAAAACTACCATTGACTGGCCACTGAAGTTCGGGGGCATGTCTGGTTTGTCTGTGCCAAATTTTATTAAATACTACACTTCCAATGCCATACTTACAGTACATACGGTGACCCCTCCTGTGGTGCCGGACGGCTAAATTCCAAAGATTGTCTATCGCTGCGGAATAATGGCCTAAAGCAGCTAGACAATTTCCCAGGCATTTCTCAAATAGTCGGTGTTACCTGGTCAATAATTGTGTCTGCAGATACAATGCGCCAAATTCAAATTGTCAGGGTTGAATTAAGAGTCAGGTAACGTCTCACCTGACCAAACCTAAGGAGGACCGATCGGTTTACAAAGGACTTACCTAACGAATTTTACCTTGTGTATGGTGATTTCGGCAAATCTGCCTGCCTCAAAAAATTGACCCTCGTCAAGATGCCGTCTCAGACCACACGGCTATCGTCCAGGGAACGGATCGTGCAGCGCTGTTGAGGTGTCGCGTCTCGTTCAGTCGGGCCCGTTATGTCACACCGTCCGATCCCGGTCCGATAGCGTGCGTCAACCTTCAATAATCCGGCATCAATCTTGAGGGTCCCTATTCCGGGCGCCAACTGTGAAAACAAGGAAATAATATGAGGCAGGGTAACCAAAAAGGAAACACACCAAACACAGGTTACAAAGGAACATACAAAGTACTTTATTTTATACTGAATCCAGTTACAAAAGAACAGAACAAAATTCAGATAGCTATCGACCCTCAGTACAACACAGCGAACTCCGGCGTGGTTCGGTGTACTCAGTGAGTGCAAATATTCATTGAAACAGTCAGGCTTTTATACATTTCTCCAGCCTGTTGTCCAGCCTTTCTTCAGGTTAACCATTCCATAAATAAGTTACTGCTCTAGGGTCCCTTGCCAGGTCAAATCTAGTTCATCTTAGGTTTATACATTAACAAGAAGAAATGGTAATAATGTATGCTCTAGGCCTAACATTACAATGCAGGACTTAATTTATACAATATAGTTAAGCAGGTGTTCTCATTCAATTATAGATCAGTTTCGGTGATACAGGTAATCCATTGCACACAGGTCAGCAGAAGGACAAGGTCTCAGCTCATGACCCTAACAAGTGGCCTGCAGGAAAGTTATACATTAGCTGTACAGAGGTAATGACAATCGAGTTCTGTTCTGAATAACATAGGCTACCATTTTAGCTCACATGGTGACTTTATAGAGCAAGAAAACCTAAAATGGCAGCTTGACCAAAAATGACAGTTTACATGGTTTCTAAGGTCAGGACCTTGCAACGCGAGTTTATTCACATGTAGTTTATAAGCAGCTTGTTAGCAGCTTGGCGTAGGCCAATATACATATATTCATAGCAATAGGAGGCACGATATAATTTCTAGTTTGACATCACTCCAAGCTCATTGAACGGTCACCCAATCCCAAACTGGTGCTGTTTTTTCAGACTTAAGTTTCTGGGTCTCTTTATCTTTTATCTGCAGCATCAGGCCGCTCCATGGTGTCATGACTTTTCTATCTCTGTGATATCACATTCGAAGGCCTGTAGTAAGAAAGTCTGGTGGAGGTAGCATGGAGAGCCCGGAGACTCTGCCATTGACTCTGAAAGAAGGAATTAAGGCGGTCGCCCTGCTGGCTGGTGTCTGGTGGATGCAGTCAGCATGTGCCGAAGCCATTCAACTCCCGCTAGTGCGGAGCCCTTCCTGTGGTTGTGTGACTGTGTCCAATGCATCGGACATGCCAGCACCTTTCCGTCCTAGGGCAATCTCTCATGCACTTGGCACTTCAGGTTTATTCCTTCTGCTCTTAAGCCCTTAAGTGCCAAGGACGAGTATGCTCAATCGTTTTTAACGCTGGGTGTCATCGTGTTCATGGAAGCCATGCCATACAGTGGGAAGACAAGATGAATGCCAGTCCAGAATACGTTCAGCTTGGCACTTCCTGTCATGATCCGCCTATTTGGGGTGCAATCTATCAAGTGCCTCTCTTGTTTGAGGGCATGCTTAGGGGTATCTGGCCCCTGTGATAAAGTTCTTTGCCAGTGGCTGAGTGTGTTGAATGGGGTAGTCATAGGGCCGGATGCTACAACCTCCACAACCTTCTCTGCAAGGAGGCACTTGAGCGATCCTCCGGACCACCCTGCCGTACACATGGATGCGACAGGGTATTAACGTGAGTAGAACAGAATTGAGTAAGGTCATGAGAGTCTGACTGCTTAGAGCCCGATGAACACACTCCTTAGTATCAACCACCTTTCCGTGGTGGGTGTCAACTAATATGAATAGTTTGTGACAAATATGTGACAGGACAATTCTGTGGGCTGCAATAGGGTTTTAATTAAATTGCAATGGGTGTTTCAATACACATAATATGGTGCAAAAGATACATCAGCCAGTGTACATTTTCAAGGTTTAGTAGCCAGTTTGTAGGGAACAAATGCTGAATATTTGTGGTATCGATCTATTGCTTCTGCGTCCAATAGGGAGTCCTTGGGAAGGAGACTAGCAGACCTAGTGAGGTGATAGAACGTCACTATGTCCGCTAGTATCTTTTGCACCATATTATGTGTATTGAAACACCCATTGCAATTTAATTAAAACCCTATTGCAGCCCACAGAATTGTCCTGTCACATATTTGTCACAAACTATTCATATTAGTTGACACCCACCACGGAAAGCTGGTTGATAATAAGGAGTGTGTTCATCCGGCTTTCAGCAGTTAAGGCTCTTATGACCTTACTCAATTCTGTTCTGCTCACGTTATTACCCACCTGGGCAGAGTAAGGCATCAACCAGGTGCCCTTTTGTGATACCTGCAACAGGGTATTACCACCAAAGGTATGCACGCCCGCTGCCATTGCCTTTAAGCGGTGCCCATGCCTGCGCAGTGAATCAGAGCCTTGTTGTACGTCACCATATCTCCATCCGAATGAGGTAGCAAGGGAAACTAGCTGTAAACATCACTACACCTGGGAATGTGTACAGGGATGGTCAGGCAGTGTTCTGCAATTTGCTGTTGCAGCAAGAGTCCAAAAGGGGTGGTTGCAAGAAGGAGGTTGCAAGGCAGCAGAAGATGCACCCATCTAAAAACCAAGATGGCAGGTGGGCCCAAGGAAGGATTGGGTTACAGAACTGCCGAGTGTGGCACTTTCCCATTACAAACAGGTGAATTCAATCTCTGCTCCCTGCTGCACCAATCTACACATACACCATTTATTAAACAAAGATGAAAGCATGTGCATGGAGACTGATTTGGGGGATGGGGTCCGACTGATACAAGCTGTGCGCGTTCAGGGCTTATTTATTTATTTAAGCATTTATAGAGCGCACCAAACCCATGGGCATCAAGGCACTAGTTACAAGTTAAGGCCACAAGGTTTAGGTACAGAATGTCAGGTAACACAGATCAATCCAACTGGGGACCCTGGAGAACAGTAGTGTCTCAAGATGTTTACAAAAGGTCCAGTGGGATTGCTCTGATCTAAAGAAGCAAAAGAAGTTGGAGATTCAGTGGTGGGGAGAGTGGATGTGAAGTGAGATGGGGAACGACATAGAAGTAGAGAGGTTTCTGAGGTGGTATAGAAGGCGGAGGTGAGAGCGAGAAGGGCAGTGAAGGCTGAGGTGTAAAAGGAGGAGAATGGACGAAGAATGCAAACGGAGGTTAGAAGAAAACACCAGGGGAGGTTTGAAGGGGATACTAAAGAGCAAAGGGAGGTTAGAAGGAAACACCAAGAGCAGTTTGAAGGAGACATTGGAGGTAGGAAGGATGTGGGAAGCACATAGAAGTAGAGAGGTTTCTGAGGTGGTACACAAGGCAGAGGTTGGAGCGGAAAGGGCAGTGAAGGCTGAGGTGTAGAAGGAGGAGAATGGACTAAGAATGCAAACGGAGGTTAGAGGAAAACACCAGGGGAGGGTTGAAGGGGATACTAAAGAGCAAAGGAAGGTTAGACAGAAACATCATTAGGAATTTGTAGGAGACATTGGCGGTAGGAAGGATGTAGGAAGGACATAGAAGTAGAGAGGTTTCTGCGGTGGTACACAAGATGGAGGTTGGAGCGAAAAGGGCAGTGAAGGCTGAGGTGTAGAAGGAGGTTAGAAGAAAACACCAGGAGACGGTTAAAGGGGATACTAGAGAGCAAAGGGAGGTTAGAAGGAAACACCAAGAGGAGTTTGGAGGAGACATTGGAGGTAGGAAGGATGTTGGAAGGAGACATCAGGGGGAGGTTCAACCCCTGAAGGAAAGTTGGTGGAAGACAAGGAGCCAGTCCGCCTGAAAAGGTTGAGCATGGGAAGGGAGGAGGTGCGAACATATGGAAGGGCATTCAGGAAGTGTCTGAGGAGAGACAGGCTGTACAGGAGGGAGTAGGAGGTGCTGGGTAGATTCCCTAGGTTCAAGAATGTGGTGGCTGTCGACAGTGACAACTGAATGTTTGGGGGTACTGCTGGGACCTAGAGACCGGGAGGCGGTGAAGGAGTAGTAGTAAAGACTCCAGACTCACTCGGGCTTGCTGCATCTTGGTGAAAGTTCTTATGTTGTGTTCACTACTCCCATACTCAAGTTTCGGCCCTTGGCCAGGCCTGATCTGTGAATGCACATGGGCCCCAGAAACCCTGAAAGCAGGGTCTCCCAGAGGACAAGAAGCAAAGGGCCAAAGACAGTGGGCCTCATTACGACCCAGCCACTAAGTGGTTAACGGTGCTGTAAAAGGCTGCGGCGCCGTTAACCACTTAGCACCTTACTATGAGGTCCCTTTGCGGGACCGGACCTGAACGGCTGGTCAGGACCAGCCGTTAAAGTAGGGACCCGCAAAGGGACCTCACAGGCAACTACGGTACCGCAATTTGCAGTACCGTAATTGCCGCCTTCCCCATTCCCATTGAGCCCTATGGGGCAAAAATGGGAATGAGGAAGGGCCATGGTGAAATGGGGAAATACCGTCCCGCAAACCTTGGAATGGGGCGGTATTTCCCCATTTCACCATGGCGGACTCGTTACAACACCGGCACCAACCATGGTGCTAATAGCGCCATCGTTTAGCGCCGGTGTTGTAATGAGGGCCAGTGAATGAAGTAGACAAAAAAGAAGTGCAGCAACACTTACAATCCCCAGTACTCTTAGTGACTGTGAACTAATTGTTTACACCATGGAGGGATCCATGACTGAGATGTGTAATTTAAAAAGACTATTACAAGAAAAGAGAAGCCATCCTGACGTGTCACTGAAAATGTACATTGTATGTTTCCAGATTTGGCCCAGCATTGTAACTTACCCTAATAAACCTTTGTTGAGCTGTAACTTCTCATGCGGCCTTGCGTTGAACCAACTTGTCCTTGTGACTCCCCTTACCGCCACCACTGATCTCATAGTCCACCGTCGATGGGTGTCCATGTCTTTCCTCTGGGGTGCTCATTGTATGTGGGGAGTAGGGCTGCTCTTCAATGTTTCCACCAAGGCAGAATCCTGGCCTCTTTCTCATAACCAGATCATCATGGAGAGGAAGAGGGCAAGGGCCTCAATTCACCAGAATTCCATTGGTAGTAAAAGTGACATCATAATCAGATGGCATCAAATCAAGCACAATCACATGACTCTCGACCACAGGGAGTGATGCCATATGACCTTTGGCCATGGTGACATTTCAGGAAGTGATGTCAGAAAACACCCACAATTGTAGATATCTTTTTCTTGACTACTGTCATCAAAGATTATTGTTAACTATGAATTGTTTGGTTTTAGTATATTTTTTTTGTTTTGAAGTTGTGCGTCGATGCTTTGCCATGAAACTGGTTTGTTTTACTCATAACTAATGTCCCCAATAACATGTGTTTCTAGTACTTAGCATTTATTGTAAGATGAATTAAATAACAAATAGCACTAAAGCAAAAAAGGGCTATTTTAGTTTCAAACCATATATTCGTTGTGGTACTGCCTCAATGTGTCATGGGTTCAGTGATGATACGATGGGGCACACCCATTAGAACCATCATAGGCCACCATCGCTGCCTGCCTTTGTATCCTCACACTCCCAAAAACCTCCATATTGTGTTGTGCACAGCCTCAATTGCCCAAGTGCTGCCACATTGTGCCAGGTAAAGCCTAACATGTCAGGTATTGTAATGAAATGTAAAGTGCACCCTCATATTCACAGGGGGTTCCATCATATGTTAAGTGTTTGCCAAAAGATAACCTTCTGCCACTTGGCCTCCTGTGCCTTCCCAGCAGTGCCAGGTTGGAGACAAAAATGTTCCTAGTCAAAAATGTCCAAATGGACCAAAAATAGACCGGCGAGCGAAATGAAAGGGGTGCGTATCTGTGTGGATACATCTTGGGTGTTGATAGTGCATTTTAAGGATTAAAAGTTTATTTTTGTTTTATATGTGAAAACTGAAATTAAATCTTTTGTACGGGATCTTTGTACGGGATCTCTTTTTGAGCAGCTAACAAATTTTGGCCTTTACGAAGTGAAGTGATTTGCTCTGGATCACACAATTTTGGCAAGCAGAGAAGCTGGGATTTCAGCTCAAATTTCCTTGTTTCTCCATCTTCAATTTACCTAGTAAGCTGTGTTTACTACCATGCCATCTTTAGTTTTACACCACTATACATATTTCTGATTTTTTTTTCTTTAAAGGCAGATCCAGTTGTTCGTGTTTAATAACCTGGATTTGCAAACCACCAAGACACATTCCAAATCAACCAGAAAATACCAAACGAATCTTTATCCAAACATGCTAGGTTACCAATGATGTTTTATTCTCTTTCTTTTTTTTCCATGTAGTGCTTAGTTACATAACATTTCCATTTAGTAATACTCTACAAAACGGCTCTTAACGTTATCCAATTTAGGTTCTCTATGTATCCGCATTAGAGGGACAAACGGCTGAGTTAGCCCTCCCGGGATTAAAACCTGTAATGGGCTGCAGGATGAAAACAATTGCTAGCTGCAAGCATCGAACCCGCTGAGCTATCTTCATCTATTTCTACATTCGGTACAAAAAGATGTTAATACATTTTGAAAAGTATGTAACGATGCGTGTTTTGCATTTTGAAATACAGTGCACATGTATGACATAAACAGATATACGTAAGCAAACGGCAGACTCTCACACAGAAAGTATAGAGACCAATGCAACCTTCTGCACAAGAATGTGTTAAGCGCTTTGAAACACTGTGTATAGGCGCTATATAAATAAACTATCATATCATATCACATGGAGATGGTATGGCATGTGTTATTCTGGAAACTGTTCAGTTTCCTCATGCAGATGGGCACAGCTCACACTACAGCAATAACTGCCCGTTGTCGTGGTTCCCGCTGTAAAAGCAGTCATAATGTTGAAAAGGTAAACGGGACTACTCAAAACCGCTGTCATTTATTTCTGGCCAATTGTCTGTTCTCACTGAGCAATAAGTCACGTTTGACATCTAGGGGCGTGGGCTAGTAGGCCAGGGGTTGAATTGGCAATGCCAGGGTTACCATGGAAATTGTCTTAGTTGGAAGCTGCTACCCCTAATCGACGTCCATGGAAACAGACGTCTCTGTTGCGCTGTTATTTTGGGATTCCCACCGAATCCAGTATGGGAAATGTCGCTGGAGAGCTACTTTGTAACATGTAAAGAAGCTGGCCCTCAGGGCTAGGAGAATATGTGTTTCCCTTGCCCGCCAGGCATCCGCAGTATCCTGTTAATCCATCTACGTGATTGGTTGCCACTGCTTCATGCTTTCTTTGTCCTGCTCCTGTAACTGATCATGGATTATGAATATTTATTTTTATGAAACCTACCTCTTTGTTCACTCCTTAAATACTGGAGATGCCTTTGAATGGTTTGGGTCTATTTGACCTCAAACATTTGATCACATTTATTTGACCTTTTTTTCAGTCTAAAATGCGGCGGAGAACCACCAGACTCTCCCCCTAACTTCTCCTCAACCTAATCTATAACCTTACCCACTCCCATATATATATTTAATTAAATTTGACCGAGAAAAAGTCAAAACAATTCGATCAAATATTTTAGGTCAAATGTTTTTAGGTTAGTTATGCGAATACCCTTTGAACCCTGGCTCTTAAATACTCCTGAGAAGGCTGTGTGCTCCTGGCATCTGTTTCTCTGTTGCTTCCATTTGTGATTGTTTTTCGTTGCCCTCATTATTCTTCCTCCCTCTGTCAAGTCCTGACGTTTCGCTTCTTTCTCCCACACTCTCCAATATTCAGCTGATGCGTATTGCCGTTTACTTTTTTTTAATCATTTTTGGGAGCTCCACCCTCCGCTTTTCCCACACGAGTTATCACAAACGAGATAACCTGCAGCAGACAGCTTTAACACTTTGTACTTTGCACTTGACATGATGAAAATTGCAAGGAGGTGACCCAAGTGCACGGAAGGTCAAAAGCAGGTGGAGCCCTTCGCGTAATTTTCACTTTCAGGGGTGACGACCACATTGGTGTTTAATCCTCTGCAAGCCTGCAATTGGAGTGTGCAGTCTAATGCTATTTTTCTCTTGTCCCATTTCTTTTTCTCTTTTCGTTGATAGCATTTGAGGGCGGAAACATAGCACTTGTGAAAGGTGCGTCTGCGCGATTGCTCTGAAAGGAGAAGTCCTTTCTTTATTCCCACATCAGCGATTGCACCGGCTGTGGCTGTTGCGTCTCTTTTGCTTCATTGCCTTACACTACTTGTGCCAAAAGCTCATTGGGGGCTGATTCATGGAATATTTGCCCGGTTCAAGGTGCATTTGCACTGCTGAAAAGTGACTGCACTACTGACACAAACCCTGATTCATGGAACCCGTACAAAGTGTATTCTTGTAGTGCCAAGTCTGGGCAAAGTCAGCGCATAGTCATTTTTGCAGTACAAAATGACTTTGCCCGGACATTGCACTTGAAAAATACACTTTGCACAGTTCTATGAATCAGGGGTTGTCTCGGCAGTGCAGAGTCACTTTTCAGCAGTGCAAATTCACTTTGAACCGGGCAAATATTCCATGAATCGGGTGCATAAATGTGGGATTTGGGTCCGTGCGCGTGCTGTGCTAGCCCCTTCGCATGAGCGGCGCTGCAAGCAAGGCCACAGGTTGGTGCTGATGTTGCAATGTACCAGGCTCCGGCCCCCAAGGGAAATTGACTGAAAACACGCGCTAATTGAATCTGGAGCAGCATCAAATACTTTATTGAAGCCTAGGCAGATTGCATCCAGTGCTCTTCCTTGATCTATTTCCTTGATTACGCAGTCAAAGAGCTCAATTTATTTCCTAATGCCACTTCTGAGCCTCCCTCCCCATTGTGTACTTCCTATCGTGATCTCAGACCAGAATAGGAAGAAATGAAAAACAAAATACTCTAACCCCAGCTGTCAATGAATACTCAAGGGAAGCACATGGATTGTTAGTCCGCTTGTTCTAAGAGGACTCACATTCTGAAAAGAGTGTGCTTTTTGTACAGTGTCTTTTCCTTTAGGAATATCAAAGTCTCGATCCTGTCGTTTCTCTGTGTATTCACGTTTGATTATCGAGCATCACTTTCTGGGGCTTAACCTTATGCCTTGGTGTTTAAACACCTCATACAAGATGTTATCCCCAAATCCTGTTGTGATAGAAGTTAAACGGGGTTAGCTTCTTATTGTCTAGTGATCCCATACAATGAACCTATTAATAAAAAATTAAATACAAATTATGGTGATAAACGTGTGTCGCTATTGTTTTATTTTTGCCATCAAGACATTTAGGCCTGATTCATGGAATGATTTGCCTGGTAAATTGGGACATTGCATGCCAAACCACGCGTGAAAACCCGTTTGTCGATTCATGGAATCGACTGCGCTGGACTTTCTTTGTACTTTGCCGGGACTTCGCACAGGCTTGGCACATCTCTGCGAGCGGCCGAGTGCCTCGTGCGAGACAACTTCCAGAGCGTGGGTGTGGCCTGTGTATAGACCGGAGTAGGGGCCGGAACTCGCAAAATAGGAACGAACAAGGGAAAATATGGGCGTTACGAAGGATGGCCCTCTGGCAGTCCATTGCACACATACAAATGCGCGTAACCATTCATATTCATGGATCTGTCCGCGCAACCTCTCGTTAGGGAAATTGCCACACAGAGCACTCGATCTATCCGCCACCCGAAAGCAGGCATACAGACAGTTGCGCATAGAAATCACAGCACAGAGGTAAGTTCAGATGTTGGATTTAGGGGTGCGTTCACGCAGTTGGGGCTCCGATCAGACTTAGGGGTGTGCGTAAGCAGTGTGGCGGGTGCAGGGACAGTTTACGGAGGTTCACACGCATGTGTACCGGGAAATGATTATTTGTATGATACGTGGTATGCATGTTGAGGGGATGCTGGGAATAGTTACAGGGGACCCCTTGGAGCTGCGCTGCGGTGCTGGAGTGGTTGTGGAAGTTTGCAGGCAGTTTTTCCATGGTGCATTGCATCACATGCGAGGAGTGCGCAAAGGTGTGTATCCATGGCTGGAATGGCTCTATGTGTGGGCATGTCGTGAGCATTCCGGCCATGACTTGCACATAGCGTTACTTTGCGTGAACAAGTGCATGAATACACAAGGTGCGCTATTTTCTTCAGCGCAACGGGCCGAGCAGAGCCGTTCTTGGCGCGCAGGCTTTGCAGGATCTATGTGCCCTTTCCATGAATCGGGCCCTAAAGTTAATGTGAGGTTTTTCCTTTTTTTAATAATATTGTTCAATATTTGTTTATGCTATCTAAGTGGTCCCATGACGTGTATGACACCTGCATCCATCCCTGCCTTTCCAGTCAACAGTGGGTAGCATTCTGGGACTTACAGTTTTGCTTTTTCTGTAGATTTTAGCCCAAAACTCATCTTGTACATACTCCTACTGGTTAAAAAGCATTCTAAGTCGGCTGGTCCGGTAAAAAAGTGCCGGTATTCATGGACACTTTACCAGACCAGTCAACTACGGGTTTGCCAGTGGGGCACCTGAGTTACCTCCAGTTGGAGTAAAGGCCGGCGCCCTACCAGCAACAAAAAGATGTAATTACTGGCACCGGTATTGCTGGTGCCAGTAATGACTGCAATTCCACTCATGGAGTCCTATGGGACTGACACTGTAACACCGTCACTGGAGCACTCGGCATCGGGTGGCATTGCCGGAAATGGCAATAACATTTGCCGGTATCCTGGTGTATTTACTGCCAGGAAATCGGCTGGCTCGGAATGTAGCCCATGATACTGCGCATATATGCCTACTGCCAAAATTGCATACCCAATACTTTGCCAAGCAGGTCCGCGGGATGCAGGGATGTCCCTCACTTCCTTTTATGCTGACAACACACTGTGATGGTGTGCAGGGGTTGAAGGGGTGCCTGAGAATAGTGTGGTGCAGTAGTCCAGCATGCTGCCTATGATGGCCCTGGCAATGGCGAGGCAGTTGGCTGGGGAGAGGAATTGTCTGCTCCATATGATGAGTTTAGAAGTGTAAACTGTGGAGGATGCCAGAGCGGTGAGTTCTCTGGAGTTGGAGAAGGCTTCAGAGATTCTTGTGTTGTAGAAGCTAGCTTTGCTCTCCAGGATAGTGTTTTTGTAGGTCTTGGATAAGGTGATGAAGATTTTGAAATTGGTGGGGCTGGGGTGTTTTTTCCAGGTATGTGCTGCGGCTCTTTTGTGTGTGCACAGTGTGGTCAACTTGTCGGAGAACCAAGGGTTGGCGTGCTTCCCGGGTTTCTGTATTTTGGATTTAAGGAGGGGCTTGTTGATCTAATGTGAGCTGGAGGGCGTGGTTGTAGTGGGAGGCCAGGGTCTGGTGGTTGCTGTCTGTGGGTGCATGGGTGGTAAGCAGATGCAGAAGAGTGGGGGTGATCCCTGCTTTAGTGAGTTTTTGGGTATTGAAGGTGAGAACTGGAATGGTTGGATGGTGGTTTTAGGATGGGTGAATAAGACACTAAGTATTTGATCAGCGAGTAATCAGTCCAGGGCAGTGGGCTAATGTCTGAGATGGTGAGTGTGATGTTGAGCAGATGGACCCAGTTAAGGGTGCAGCCTGTGGTGTGGTTTGGGTCCGTGACCTGCTGGGTGAAGTTCATCTCTGACAGGGCGATGGAGGCAGCAGCTGCTTTCGTGCCATTGGGGTCATTAAGACCTAAGTTAAAATCACCCAGAATGATGAATTTGGTATTGGGTTTGATGAGGGGTGTGAGTCAAAATGGAATGTCTGATTCTGGGGAGACCTGAGGGTTAGGATGCCTGTAGAGGAGTAGGAGGTTGATTGATGTTTGGTGGTTGAGGGCAACTTTAGCGAGTAGGAGTTTGTAGCCTGCTGGAGAGGGAGTGGGGATCTCTCTAATGGGCATGGAGGCTTTAGCGATCATGGATACCCCGCCACCAGGTGTGTCGGGTGGTCTTCTCTGAGAACGATGAAGCCAGGGGGGGATGGCCATCGATAGGTGGGGACCTGCCGCGCTGTGAAGCCAGGACTCAGTGAGAGCAAGGATGTCCAATTGAAAATCAACACTAATGTCATGGATGTGAGTTGCGTGAGCGCAGAGGAAGCATGCCTACATTAGCGCACATTTGAATGTCGTGATGTGATCAGTTTTGGGAATATTTGTGAGCTAGGTGGGTGGACGGTGGCGCTGCAGAGTGGGGGGTGAGGGAGGCAGGGTGGTGGGGGTGGTGGTATGTGAAGCATGTCTGGAGAGGCTGGACTCACCAGTGATGGGTATGTGGTGATGACTATATGCTGTGGGTGTGGTTATAGCTGTGGCACGGTTTCAGAGGTTGGCCAGTCTTTGTGTGCCGGTGCATGCTTGGGTCTGGAGGGCAAGATATTGGGGTTGGGGGGCACGGCTGGTGGAGGTCTGGTTTAGCAGACAGGTGGTGGTGAAATGGAGGAAGGAGAGAGAGTAAGTGGGGTTAGGTGATGGCATGTGGGGGATGGGGTGGGGATGGGGTGAACCATGGCTAAAATGGGGGGAGGAAAGGGGTGGTGTTGGGTAGCGGGGACTGCGCCATGTGTAGCGTAGTCGGTGTGTTACCTGATGGCTTATTGAGGTTGCTGTAATGGGGTGGGGACCATGAGGTGATTTTGCTGATCGTGCCAGCAGAGAGGAGAGGTGTTAAGAAGGGGGTAGTTGAGGGGGCTGGTGATGTAGGTGCCATGGAAGTGAGGAGGTCAGCATAAATAAAGCAACTTTCCATGGAGCAGAACTGCTTATCTTGTGTGAAGTCATGCCGCTCATGGGGACCAGATTGTGGGTGAGGGGGTGGTCATTGAGGGGTTGAGAGATGTTGCAGAGGTAACGGTGGGGTGGGTGGGTGAGGCTGCAGCTTTGTTGCTGCAGGAATGCTTGCAGTGCAGAGAGATGGGGGGTCAGTGGAGTGGCCGGACACCCCAGACACATCCAGACAGGCCCAGACAGGCAAGGGCCTTATTTGGATGCCCTGGCTGGGGTCCGGCTTAACCATCCGGTGAATGGTCACATCCTGTTTATGACCACCCAATCAATCAGGTGTCTCCAGCGGCAGGGCTAGCTGGAGCGCTGGAGAGCTGCAGTGTGCTTAAGATATTCGTTCAGTTGTTTGTGTATAGTAGGGCAGTGTTGGAGGCAGCCACCTTTAATTGGCACACAGTCTCCTGCTCCTCTTTGTAATAGTCGTGGCTGCTCTGCTCGAGGATCTCCTGGGTGGTCTGAATGGCAGCTGGGGATAAAGTGAGATTCTGCTTGCTGGCCCAGACAGTCATGGTCCTTATTTGGGATCCTTGGCTAGGGTCCAGGTTCACCGTTCGGCGAATGGTCACATCCTGTTTATAAGCATCCAACCAATCAGGTGTCTTCTGTGGCAGGGCTGGCTGGAGCGCTGGAGAGCTGCAGTGGCTTCTGATATTCGTTCAGCTAGGTTGTTTGTGTGTAGTAGAGCAGTGATGGTGGTGGCCATCTTTAATCAGCACGCAGTCTCCTGCTCGTCTTTGTGCGGGTCGTGGCTGCTCCAGTCGAGGGCCTCACGATTGATCTGGAGGGCAGCTGGGGATAAGTGAGCTTCTTCTTGCTGGCCGAGACAGGCATGGACCTTATTTGGGGGCCTCGGCTGGGGCCCGGCTTCACCATCCAGCGAATGGTCACATCCTGTCTATGGGAACCCAACCAATTGGGTGTCTCCTGCGGCAGGGCTGGCTGGAGTGCTGCAGTGCTCTTCTGATATTGTTCAGGTAGGTTGTTTGTGTGTAGTAGGGCAGTGATGTTGGTGGCCATATTCAATTGTCACGCTGGCTCCTGCTTGTCTTTGTGCGGGTCGTGGCTGCTCTGTTTGAGGGTCTCGTGGGTGAACTAGAGGGTAGCTGTGGACATTTTTTACATTCCACGCGGTCCAGCAGCTGTACGCATGTGTATAGTATTAGGAGCTTAGTAAGGAACATTGCAGTTAGAGCTGGTAGAAAAGAATACATCACCAACCAGTAAATTCCAATATAAGAACACAGTGAACTATGCATGCTCCTCTGAAGAATATCTAAACATTATTTTCACCTCTGGATATAAACATGTTGCAATATGTATATGTCTTATTTACATGAAATAAGAACAATAATGCAAAAGACATGTATTTACTGGCTATATTGTGAATAAGAAACAAATCACTATTGATAATGATGTGTTATTTATATAGTGCCTTAATCAAAAGCACTTTACAGAGCACATTTTTACATACAATATCACCCAAACCGAAATTGGTACTCTTTTATCGACTTCGGAAGGATGAAAGGCTGAGTTGGCCTTGCCGGGATTCGAACCTGCAACCTGCATATCACTCTCAGATTGCAACAGCAAGTGCTCAACCCACTGAGCTATCTTACCAGCTATGTTGCCTGTAGAAATATGCTCATTGAGAGACACAGTAGTTTTACCACCGTATTTGTTCCAACCTTGCAGTATTGCACATTAGTATGCAAACCACACCATAATATGGCGTAATAGTGCCTAGCATGGCATGAACACATAGCATCGTAACACATAAAGTGCAAAGGAACGGTGCAAGACTGGCATATATAACATAGCAAAATGTATCCTACTTGCATATTCTGTATACCTCCCATCTTGTATGTCATGTGTCATCTATATTACCTGTCACTTTGTAACCTTGTAAGCTTTGCATATCCTTTGCTGCGCCCTGTTACCCCCGGGTCTGGTGCGCATTAGAAATTCAATAAACAAAAACAAACACACAATCAAACATAACATGCTGCAGAGTAATGCAATAAACATACCAGGCATATCATATAATAGGACACTGGCCCAGTACATCATAACAAAGCATAGAAATGCAGCTTAATCATATTACCTAATATAACAAATACGCATACCAGAGCATCATAGATAAACCCTATAGAATTAAAAACATAAACATGTTTTTAACTTTGAAGAAATGCATGCAACATGTGTTTATCTAGGTCACACTGCAGAGGGTTGCATGTGTTTGAGACGTGTAACAGCTTAGGGTTGTGTGTGTGTGCCATGAGTGATTCTGTTCTGCATATACCTGTGTGTGTTGTAAGGGTGAGTGCAACTCCACAAGGAAGTGTGCTTTATAGAAACGTTGCCTCCACAGGAATTGTAGGAGGCACGGATGAAACTATAGAGTAGCTAAGTGTGTTGCAGGAGTGTAGATGGCACTGCACAGGGAAGGGTACGTTAGAGGACAGCACATGCAGAAAACATTTTCAATTTTAAAACCTTTATTCTGATTTACCTATTAAAGCCAATTCCACAATCACGGTACAGCCACAGTTCAAACAGCATTTCACTACCATTCAAAAAATGAAAGAATCCTAAAATGAAAACATCTGTGATGTCAAATCTTATGAAAAAATATATCAATGTTACATAAATGTTAGGGGTAATAATTTGGTTTAATGTCACCATGTCAGGAAGTCTGTAGGAGTGGGGGCTCCCCCAAAACACGCATACAATATCAAAAATGTAGCATATGTCTCGAGTCCGATTGCACCTCTCGCAATCGAAGGAGCTGCATTAACCATGCACTAACTACTCAATTCCCATCTGTCTGTTTCCAGAATCTGAGAATAGAACTTTCCAGCAGGTACACCACCACTGGGCCCTCTGAGGAGAGTAACGCAATCAAAGCTTCCATTTTACTGTCAATACGATTCACTTTCAAGGGGATCTAATTATCGTCCATCCAATTAGTCCATAGTGGGAGCACAGGAGAAGGAAGTGCTCTGTGTCCTCCCACCCACTCTGTGAACACGTTCTGCTAGAGTCTTAATTCATGACCCAACCCTTTCGCCCACATTTCTTCTAACAATCCTTAAGTGGCACTTTGATCAAGTTAGCCCCCCTCTACCGCATTCACAATTCCGTGTGACGTGGTGTTATTTGCGTCAGAGGCAACCCTTCAGGAGTCAATTAACAGAAAGGAAAAGTTCAAGGATCTCATGTTATGTTAAAGGATAATTATGCTGCACACTATCACCACAGGAGTGGTCTGCTGGCGCTCTGGCAGATTTAAAAAGCAAGGGGCAGGGTCGGTTAGCAGGACTGAGCAGGCAAAAGCGCAAGAGAGCTGTGATGTGCTGTTGGCAGCTTCAGTTCGGTTTACACCGTTCGCTGAGCATAGCTGTGATTTTTCGTTCAGTAGCTGTCATGTGCTGTTGTGCGAGGCTCTGTGTGGTTTCTTGTGGTGGTGTAGTGAAGTGCGTGTGGTTTGTTGTGCAATATAGGTATGGTTGTGTTTATGCAGAGCAATGAGATTTTTTGTGGGTTGGTAAGTGGTGGCACTCCAACGTACCTCCTCCTCCGCTTTGGCCGCCTGTAGTACACGTCCTTGCTGGTGGTGCATACTGTGGTGCACTGGGGGGTCTCTCTCCTATATTCTGTGCATGGTTGCCAGTTGACTGAAGGGTTTTTTACTGGTGATGCCTCTTCCACCCTTCCCGTCCGCCTGTGTCCCTCATAATGGATTTCTTCACTACTTTGGCCTCTGGCATAACCTGGTATACAGCTGCCATCACTTTCCTGGGCCCCTTGAGGGTGGGGGTGCTGGATGGACCTCTTCCCTGTGCCCTTGAGCGGCATGGTCCTAGTGATTTATCTGTTTTGGTCGCTACTCTTTCCCCTTCAACTCTAATGTCCTCTGCCTGTAGTTCAACCTATTACGCTCCTAGCTCTCTCTCGTTAGCCTCTGTTACAGCCCTCCATGGGAACCCAGGACTCCCACTGACTCGGAAGTCTCTCCACCTCCCTGCATTTGTCATGGTAACCCTTTAGTCCTTCATCTTGCGGTATCTGTGTTCAGTCTGAGAGGTGTGGGTGATACTCATTCGTTTTATGTCCGGGTGTGAGTTGAAGAGCCAGGTTCTTAGGAGTTCTGAGAATTTTAGATGGTCCTTTATGTTTCATATTTCTCTCAGGACGGAGTTGCACATTTTTGTGGCTTGGCAAGAGAATGCTGATCCACTAAGTTTTTTCCTTATGTATGGTTTAGGTTCTGGCAGATGTCATTGCTCGATCTGAGTGTTCTAATCAGCTGGTAACTGGTGATCTTCTTTTGTAGGAATTCTGCTCCTTGGCCATGGATTGCTCTGTGTGTTATTCACATTGTTTTCAATGTGTTTAATTATTTGACTGTCAGTCAATGTAGCATCTTTATCGCAAGAGTGATGTGGTCTCTTTGTAAGAGTTTGAGGAGGAGTCTGGCTGCTGTGTTCTGTATACAAATCAGTTTCTTCAGTAGGTAATCTGGCATTCCGAGGTAGAGGCTGTTGGCTTTGTCTATCCTGGACGTGATAAGGGAAATGTTGGCTAATGTTTTGTGCTTAAATGAGAGGAATGGTCAGTGCTTTAAGTGGGCCGGGGCCTGCCGGGGCCGGGCCCCGGCAGTCTCCATAAAGTGGGGCTGAGCCGGGGCCCAGCCGGGGCCCCCCGTCCCACACAACATTGGCTGGATGCATTATCCCGCCGCGGCCGCAGCCGCGACGGGAGATGCGCCAGTCAGTATGTCGGCTAAGCTGACAGAAGTGCCAGCCAGCCACAGCGACGCTGAGGCTGGCGGCACTTCTGTCAGTTAGTGTAACTCCCTCTGATGACCCCTCATCAGGGTCATCAGAGGAAGTTACTGTCCCTTTGTTTTCCCTCCCCAGGTCACTGACCCCCGCGGGCTCCGTGATCTAATATGCAGATTAAATCACGGAGCCCGCGGGTTCGCAGAGGGTGAAAGACGCCTCGGGCTCAGTGATCTATGTGCTCTGAGCAGATAAATCACAGAGCCCGAGGTGCCTTTCTCCGTCGGCAAAGCTTTATAAAAGATGCCTTGAACTGTGTACGTTTCAAGCCATCTTTTATAAAGGTAGAAATATTTCTATGTTTATAAAAGACGGCTTGAAACGTGCACAATTCAAGGCATCTTTTATAAAGCTTTGTCGACGGACAAAGCCACCTTGCGGTTTGTTTTGTCCGTCATCAACGCTTTATAAAAGATGCCTTGACTTGTTTACGTGTCAAGCCATCTTTTAGAAACATAGAAACATGTTACAAATATCTATGTTTATAAAAGGTGGCTTGAAAAGTACACAAACCATAGTAAGGTAAGCACACAAGTGTGCGTAACTTACTATGGTTTGTGCACTTTTCAAGCCACCTTTTATAAACATAGAAATATGTAACATTGCTATGTTTATAAAATATGGCTTGAAAAGTACACACACCATAGTAGTACGCATACAAACATATAAATGCTCACATACATTTATATATTTGTTTGCGCAACTTACTATGATTTGTGCACTTTTAGGCCACGCCCACAATGAAAGCCACGCCCCCAAACAAGGGCCCCCCCTCAATTTCTTACCCCACTTAAAGCACTGGGAATGGTAGGATATTTTTGATCGTGTAGGGCGAAGAAGCATTGCTTGATCATTGCATTTGCTTGCGTTTCTAGCGTTAGCTCGCTGTCCATTACGATTGCAAGGTTTTTGACTATTTGTGATGGTGTGCTTGCTGTTCCTAGTTCTGTTGGTGATGGGATGCACTGGTTGCTTTCCTGGTTTTTGGATATGATCATGATTTCTGTCTTGCCCGGGTTGAGTTTGAGGCTGTTTGTGTTTATCCAATCATAGCACTAGTCCCAAGTCTTCGTAACATTCCAAAAATGATTGAAGTCTTTAATTGTAGTCAACCATCTATAGTAAGAGGAAAGGTTCTCCTGAACCCGAAACCTGTTAATCCTTTTCTTCTCCTCAACGACACTCCACCATGGACATTTAGCTTTGGAGGGGTGGGGGACAAACTGATTTTCTTTAGTGTTGTTTTTGAATGTTGCAGATGGGGCCAATGCATAGAAACAGCATACCCCTAGACCTCCTTCACATACAAAATGAAGGCGAAGATCTTTGCATCAAAGCATTTACATTGCACAATTTTCTGCATGTGGAAGTGTATGCATTTATTTATTTATGTGTTTTAAGTAGTGCTTCATTTTGCCTTTTGGATAGGGTTTTATTGCAAAACTGGCCACGTATTGATTGGTCACTTTGATTGCCTTATCTTCCTAGGAGCTGTTTAATCTGGAGTCTAAAGGGGTGGGGACAACAGAGTGTTCTTCATCTGTTGAGGCCATTCTCTCTGCAGGGGCGGGCTAGTCTCAGTCCCACCTGCTAGAGGATAAACAACTATAATTTGGGCCTACTCCCCCACAACATTACATGGATTCAGACACAGGACGGATGTCAGTTCATGTAGAATGAGGCAATGCGGCAACTCTGCAGACCTCACCATACTTTGCCATGAGGCATACATCAGCCCAGTCTAGAAGAACACAGGCTGTGTCAGGCTGGGGTTGATAGGCTGCAAACGTGGGTGGAAATATGGGCACTCTCTCTGAGCATGAGTTGTGTCCTATGGCTCCTCTGTGAGCAGTGCCCTGGTCCAGACTGCCTCTAAGCACTTGGGGGATGGAGGCTGGATTACTACAGGGAATTCTAATGAGCTAGGCATCTGTACCCTTCTCCAATAAGGCTACGACTATCTTCTTCTGGTAAAAGATGACAAAAGGCGGACCCTGGCTCCCACAGGGATGTAGAGTCAGTTTACCACAAGGGGCAAGAGTACGGGGAGTAACCCAGAAAGCAAGTGGATGCCACTTTTGTTATGCTTATTCTCATATGGTTTTGGCAGCATTGGTGCTAAGAATGACACATTGTCATCTGCTTTTCTACTGGACTAGTTAAATGTGATGCACCTTTGAATGCGGCTATGCCCCTCAATTCCTTTTTACTCTGGTGTGAGTTAATACCACCAAGAACCCATTAAGGGGGTTTCCCATCTCAGTGACAATGCACCTGTGCTCAACCAGAGCTAAAAACAACCCCAAATCATTTACTCAAGGGCTGACCCAGACCGCTTTGTGAGGCAACCATTTGAGCACTTACACTAATACAGAACATGTCATTTCTCTCTCCACCTGTACTAAATGGACAGATACATTTTACATTTCGGGTTACAGTGGGCAGGCACTTTGAAAGATACCTTAGCATGGCATAATGCAACATAACATACCATATTAGAGACAACGATAGCATAGGACAGCATAATGACCTAGCCTGACATGGCATATCAACATATGATTGAAACAATGTGATTGGGTGATTCCTGAATTTGGACTCCCCACTCCCCCAAGCTGGGAGTCGAAGCTGGCCCCCATAGAAAGCCAACACACAAGGCCGAAGTCTGTGGTCTCTGCTGGTCTCACTGTGACACAGGCCCCCCTTCCTTACAGGGAGGTCTGCACCATCAGCACTGGAGGAAGCCCTGGGTCTGCAGGCCCACTCAACCCTTCCAAGATGTCCACTGCCATGCCTTTGTCCACGCTAGCCTCCCAGGCAGCCCTGAGCTTGCAACTTCGTGATTGGGTGATTTCCGAATGTGGGCTCCCCATCCCCCATGCCGGGAGGCAAAGCTGGCTCCCCACAGAGGGGCAACACACAAGGCCCAAGCCTGTGGTCTCTGCCGGTCTCACTGTGACACAGGCCCCCTGCCTTACAGGGACACCTACATCATCCGCACTGGTGGAAGCACTGGGTCTGGAGGGCCACTCGACCGTTCCAAGATAGCTGCCGCCATGCCTTGTCCACACTAGGCTCCAAAGCTGCCCTGGGCTTGCAACATTGTGATTGGGTGATTCCTGAATATGGACTCCCCCTTCCCTCTGAGCCAGGAGGCAAAGCCGGCCCCCACAGAAGACCAACACGCAAGGCCAAAGTCTGTGGTCTCTGCCGGTTTCACTGTGTCACAGGTCCCCCTTCCTTACAGGGAGACCTGCACCATCAGCACTGGAGGAAGCGCTGGGTCTGGAGGCCCACTTAACCTTTCCAAGATGTCTACTGCCATGCCTTTGTCCACACCAGGCTCCCAGGCTGCCCTGGGTTTGCAACACCGTGATTGGGTGATTTCCGAATTTGGGCTCCCCACTCCCTGTGACGTGGGCAAAGCTGGCTCCCCACAGAAGGGCAACACACAAGGCCAAAGTCTGTGGTCTCTGACTGTCTCACTGTGACACAGGCCCCCTGCCTTACAGGGACACCTACATCATCCGCACTGGAGGAAGCACTGGGTCTGGAGGGCCACTCGACCGTTCCAAGATGGCTGCCGCCATGCCTTTGTCCACACTAGGCTCCAAAGCTGCCCTGGGCTTGCAACATTGTGATTGGGTGATTCCTGAATATGGACTCCCCCTTCCCTCTGAGCCAGGAGGCAAAGCCGGCCCCCACAGAAGACCAACACGCAAGGCCAAAGTCTGTGGTCTCTGCCGGTTTCACTGTGTCACAGGTCCTCCTTCCTTACAGGGAGACCTGCACCATCAGCACTGGAGGAAGCGCTGGGTCCGGAGGCCCACTTAACCTTTCCAAGATGTCTACTGCCATGCCTTTGTCCACACCAGGCTCCCAGGCTGCCCTGGGTTTGCAACACCGTGATTGGGTGATTTCCGAATTTGGGCTCCCCACTCCCCGTGACGGGGGCAAAGTTGGCTCCCCACAGAAGGGCAACACACAAGGCCAAAGTCTGTGGTCTCTGACTGTCTCACTGTGACACAGGCCCCCCTGTCTTACAGGGACACCTGCATGAGGCACAGGAGGAAGCACTGGGTCTGGAGGCCTACTCGACCCTTCCAAAATGGCCACCACCATGCTTTTGTCCATGCTAGGCTCCCAGGCTTCCCTGGGCTTGCAACATTGTGATTGGGTGAATCCTGATTTTCGACTCCCGACCCCCGAGCCAAAGCTGGCCCCCACAGGAGGCCAACACAAAGGCAGAAGTCTTTGGTCTCTGCCGGTCTAACTGTGACACAGGTCCCCCTTCCTCACATGGAGACCTGCACCATCAACACTGGAGGAAGCACTGGGTATGGAGGCCCACTCGACTCTTCCAATTTGGGTGCCGCCATGCCTTTGTCCACACTAGACTCACAGGCTGCCCAGGGCTTGCAGCATCGTGATTGGGTGATTACCGAATTTGGACTCCTCCCACCCCCGAGCCAGGAGGCAGAGCCGGCTAACACAAAAGGCTGCGGGGGTGTGTGACGCGGCCTGGAGGTTCATCCTGGTTGGGTGGCGCACAGGGAATGATGTTGGTGAGGCGGACTCAGGCAGGGCGTAGCGGTGTCTGGGTGGAGGGTGCTGGACTCGAGGAGGCGGAGCGGACTCTCGAGGCGGGTACCATGGGTGAGTGTGTTTGGAGGAGGTGGTAAGGATGGGTAAAGGGAAAGGGAAGGTTGGAAAGAAGAGGGGGTGGAGGAGGAGGGGGCGAAGAGGGAGGAGGAGCAAAGAGGGAGAGGACGCTGATTGTGAAATCTACATCTGTGGAGGGGGGAAAGGAGGGAAGTGAGGGGCAGCATCGCAGCAGGTCTCCACAGAGGGATGATGAAGGGGGGCTGGATCGGGGCAACTCTGGGTCGGGGGTCCAGGAAAAGTGCTCTTTGAAGGGGCTGGAGGCCTCAGGGAGCAGTGTGCCTGGAGAGGAGAAGATGCAGTGTGACAGTGTGTGGAAGGTGGTGTTGAAATCGGTTAGTCATGAAAAGACGTTTCAGGGGGAGAATCTGTTGGTGAATGCTGGGTGGGTGAAGGCGGCTGTGGGGGATGTCACTCGGGTACAAGTGGTGGCTGGGGGCCGGTTGTTGGTGGAGGGAACGGATGCTGGCAGTAAGGCTAAGATTCTGGAGGTGCATTGTCTGGGAGAGCTAGAGGTGCGAGTGTTCGATCAGAGCGGTGTGTCGTGTAAGGGAGTGCTGTATGGAGTTTCGATGTCTATGGATCTGTCTGAGGTGGAAGAGCAGCTGGCGGAGGTGAGGGTGGTGGAGGCATGGAGGTTGGGGAGGAGGGACGAACATGGGAAGGTGATGTCTACAACTGTGGTGGTGCGGTTTGCAAGGGCAGAGTGTCCGGAGGTGGTGATGTTGGGTTATCAGAGGTTTCGTGTGAAAGTTTATGTGGCATTGCCTTTGAGATGTTATAAGTGTCAACAGTTTGGGCATGTGGCGAGAGTGTGCAGGAATGAGAGGCACTGTGGGAGGTGTGGTGGGGATCATGACATCAAAGAATGCAAGGTAGAGACCCCGGAGAAGTGTGTGAATTGTGGAGGGGGGCATCCTGCTGCATTTAGGGGGTGTGAGAGTCACAGGGTAGCGAGAGAGGTGGTGCAGGTGAGAGCGGCAGAAGGATTGTCTTATGCAGAGGCTGTGGCAAAGGTGAAATCAGTGCGGGTGGTGAGTGAGGTGTGTAGGAGTGATCCGGTGGTGGGTGAGGCGGTGGAAAAGAAAAGTGTGGTGGGGGCAGTGAAAGGTTTGGAAATGGTGGTTGTCCCGAAAACTGAGTTTATGTGTTTTATGGTGAGTGTGCAGGAGCTGGTTCAGGGGAATTTTTCTATCAATATGTCAGATCTTACGAAAGGAGTGGTGGAAGCAGGGAGGAGGTTTTTGAATGTTGTGGCTGTGAAGGAAGAGGATGTGTTCAAGATGGTTGCTAAAGTGCGGAAGCAGAGTGGGATGTCGGCTTGAGTGTTTTGCAGTGGAACGCGAGGAGTTTGTTGAGGAATGGGCAGGAGTTGAAAGCGGTGTTGTGTGGAGAATTCAGTGTTGATGTGGTTTGTATTCAGGAGACATGGCTGAGGGATGATCAGAGGTTTGTGATTCCGGGTTTTGAGTTGTTTCGTAAGGATAGGCTGGTGGGGAGAAGGGGGCGTGTTTTGGCAGTTCGGAAGGGGTTGATTGCGAGGGAGATTGTGGTGGATGGAGAAGTAGAAGCAATCGGGGTGGGGATTCGGGTAGGAGGGTCGGAAGTATTGGTATTGAATTATTATAATCCCTGTGAGGTGGTGGAGGTGGGCGTGTTGTCTGGAGTGATTAGGGGACATGTGGGACCTTGTGTTTTGTGTGGCGATTTTAATAGTGCCAATACGTTGTGGGGTAGTGACCGGACAGATGCGAATGGAGAACTGTTGGAGGACATGGCGGATGAATTGAGTCTGTTTTTGCTGAATGATGGTTCAGGTACACGGTTGGATGTGAGGACTGGGAAGTTGTCGTGTTTGGATTTAACCTGGGTGTCTGCTGCGATTGCGGGTGAATGTGATTGGGAGGTGCGTGAGGATGGGGATATGGGGAGCGACCACTCTGGTATTTTGGTGACTGTGAGGGGAGAGGTAGGGATCAGGCCACGGATGTCTGGGAGTCGGTTGAATTTTAGGAAGGCTGATTGGGAGGTGTATAAGGGAGTGTGTCGGGAATTGATTGTTCCTCGGGGTAGGGATGGGGGGGTGGATGAATGGAATGAGCATCTGGTGCAGGGAATGAGAGCAGCGTCTGTGGCGGCAGTTCCGGAGTTTGAGAAGGGGAAGGGTGGGAAGGTCGAGGTTCCTTGGTGGTCGGTGGAATGTTCGAGGCTGTGGCGGCGCGTAAGAAGGCTAGGGCCAGGGCGGTGAGATCGGGAATGTTGGTGGATTTGGTGGCATATAAGAAGGCTAAGGCAGTGGTGCAGAGGGTGATTAGGGAAAGGAAGCGTGGGTATTGGAGTGGCTACTGTGGGTCCCTGGGGAGTGATTCTGGTGTGGGTGAGGTTTGGAAACAGTTCAAGCGGATGTCAGGATTGATGAGGCCGCAGGGTGGTATGTCAGTGTTGTTGAAAGGGGAAGAGGTGGTCAGTGGGGATGGGGAGAAGGCAAATTTGTTGGGGGAGTATTTTGCGGGAGTGCACAGTTCAGGGAACTTCCCAGAAGCAGTGAGGCTAGGTATGGGTGTGGTTGAGGAGGAGATGCGGGAGTTGTTGGCGGATGTTGGACCTTGGGAGGACCGGTATGAGGTTCCGTTTTCTATGGTAGAGATGGATGGGGCGATTCGGAAGGGGAAGTGGTCTAGCCCAGGGGTGGATGGGGTCATGTATGTATTTTTGGAGAAGTTGCCAGTGGAATGTAAGTTGGAGGTATTGGCACTGTTTAATGAGATCTGGAAGAGTGGAGTTTTGCTGAAGTTGTGGAAGAGAGCGATTGTGGTGGCGATTTTGAAGGGTGGCAAGGTTCCTACGGAGTGTAAGTCGTATAGGCCGATTGCGTTGACTGGTGTGCTGTGTAAAATTATGGAACGGATGGTGGAAGAGCGATTGAGGTTTTATTTGGAGTCGAATGGGTGTTTGAGTGATTTTCAGAGTGGGTTCAGGAGGAATCGGTCGGTGGCTGACCCGTTAGTGAGGTTGGTGACTGGTGTGGAGGAGGCGTTGTGTGATGGGAAGTTGTTGGGAGCGTTCTTTTTGGATTTGGAGAAGGCGTATGATATGGTGTGGAAGAATGGGTTGTTGTTGAGACTGTTGGAGATGGTTGTGAAAGGGAGGATGTTTCGGTGGATTAAAATTTCGTTTTTGGCTGATAGGACCTTTCAGGTGAGAGTGAGGGGGGTGCTGTCTGAGGTTTGGAAGATGGAGAATGGGACGCCACAGGGGAGTGTGATTAGTGCAATGCTGTTTGATGTGATGGTGGATGGGTTGATTCGGGCTTTGGCAGGAATCGGTTGTCAGGTGGATTTCTTCGCAGATGATGGTGTGGTATGGGTAAGAGGGCGGAGTTTGTTGTTGGTGCAGAGTCGGCTGCAAGCCGCGATAGTGCGTATGGAGGAGTGGTGTGGGAAATGGGGCTTTTCGGTGTCTGTGGATAAAAGTATGAGTATGGTTTTCTCGAGGAAAAGGGTGCAGCAGGAGTTAGAATTGGTTTTGAAAGGTGTGAGGGTGAAAAGCGTAGAAGAGTTTCGGTACTTGGGGGTGATTTTGGATAGGAAGTTGAACTGTAATTTTCTGGTGGATGGTGTGGTGGATAAGTGTAAACGTAGGTTGAATTTGTTGCGGGCGGTGTCTGGGAAAGAATGGGGTATGCAGCAGAAGTGTTTACGAATGTTGTATAAGGGGTTGATTTTGAGTGTGATGAATTTTGGATGTCAGGTGGCAGTGGGTTTCACAGCGAGTCAGAAGTTGCGGTTGGATAGGGTGCAGGCGAGGGCATTGAGGGTGTGTTCGGGTGTGATGAGGTCCTCTCCAGTGAATGCGATGCAGGTGCTTGTGGGGGAGATGCCGTTGGGGTTGAGGAGGGATGCGTTGAATATGAGGTGGTGGGTGAAGTGCAGTGCGAAGAGTGTGGCTCATCCGGTGCGTGAATGTTTGAAGTATATTTGGAGGTTTGAATACTATAGGGACCGGTGGAGGAGGAAGGGGGGCACTTTGGGGTTTCACATGTGGGAGAAGGGGGTGCAGTGGGGTGTGGGCGAGTTGTTGGCTGTGACGGGCACGGATTTGATGAGATGGCCGATGTGGATGATGGGTCTCCAAAGGTGTGTTTGGAGTTGGCGAGTGTGGTGTCGAAGAAGCGGGGTTTGCGGGGTGAGATCAAGGCTTTGGGTCAGGCGTATGTGGCAGGGAAGGAAGGATGTAAGGTGTTCATGGATGGTTCGAAAGATCCTGTGTCTGGGAGAGTGGGTATAGCATATTATGAGGAAAGCACTGGGGAGTATAAAGTGGGGCGACTGACGAATGATGTGTCTATTTGTACGGCTGAGTTGGTGGCGATTGCATTGGCGATTGATAGGGTGTGCGAGTTGGGGTATGTGAAAGTGGTGGTGTTCTCAGATTCATTGAGTGGGTTGCAGGCGATTGTGGCAGGGAATGGTGATAGGAAGGATGTGATTTTGGACATCAGGAGGAAGATTGATCGGTATGTGCGTGGGGGAATGGATTTGGAGTTGGCGTGGGTCCCCAGTCACAGTGGCATTTTGGGTAATGAGTTGGTGGATCTGGCGGCAGGTGAGGGTATGAGGAGGGGAGCGGTTGATGTGAGGTTGCCTTTGAGTGTGGATGAGGTGAAGGCTGTGGTGGTGAGACGGGTCATGAATGAGTGGCAGGAGAGGTGGGTGAGTGGGGTGAAGGGCAGGTGGATGTTTGGTGTCCGTGGGAAAGTGTCAGTGAAGGTGGATGCAGGGAGTCTGGAATGGAGGAGGGGGGAGGAGGTGATGCTGAATCGGTTGAGAATAGGACATGTGGGGCTGAATGACTGTCTGTATCGAGTGGGGAAGCGTGAGTCGAGGGACTGTGCAGTGTGTGGGGTGCCTGAGACTGTGGGGCATTTTTTGCTCAGGTGCGAGAGACATGTTGTAGAGAGAAAATTGATGAGGGTTCGGTTGTCTGCGCTGGGTGTGGCTGAGATGAGTGGGAAGGCTTTGCTGGGAGGCGACGGGGTGAGAGGCAGGAGGAGAAGCAGTGTGTTGTTGGATTTTGTGAGGCAGACGGGGCGGTGGGAGGAGTTGTGACTTTTTGTGGGCTATGTGTTGATTGGTGGGTTGGTGCACATCATCCTATTGGATGGGGAAGCGCCTGCGTGGGTCCGCCCACGCTCTCAGTAATTAAGAAGAAGAACACAAAAGGCTAAAGTCTGTGGTCTCTGCTGTTCATAGCCGCGCTGAGCACAAAGCTAAACATGCTGCACAAGACGCTGCCCGACCTGCTGCAGCTATGAAGGGTAAGCTAACATACCCCGAGAATCCTCTCATCATGTGCCATGCTCACACAGTGTTACCACAATGAAAATGGTTTATTCGCATAATGTGCCCGCAGCATATTCCCTTGCCTCACCCAACTGTTTTCCTCATGCCGGCATCTGTTCCAGTCCATGCAATGAGCAAGGCAACAGTGAACGGGAAAAGACTGCATTACAACCCGCCATGCCCGTGCTATGAGCTTGACAATAGTGTAGCATCAAGCGGTCGTAAAGCGACATCTTCAAAACTGTTGTTGACTCCGACTCATGCTTGCCTCGGGTGCTTATCGCAGCAAGCCGTCAGGCTGTGTGCTTGCATCATTTCATGATGCAAGGTCAGTGCTTTCACAACAAATACAAGCAGACTGCTAATACTAGTATCCATACGTCAGGAATATTCCACAAGCGAGCCACTGGATCCATTGTCATTAAGGAGCGTATGGGTCAAGCCTTCCTCATACCGTACTGAACCCCATGCTCCACAGTCCAGAGACAGGCAAATCTCTGGCGGGGAACAATTAGACACCTGTACTGTGCCTGCCCACTCCCATTCTCTTCTAGGATCACAATTCTGAGAATGCGTATCTCGTTTCCAGCAGACGCCTGCGTCACAGTCGATATGCACAATCCAATGACCATGGTGAACTGCTTACTCGTACCTGCACCACTAACGTCCAAAGGCCATGTGGGTCTGTCACACTCCATAGCAACTGTTGCTAAACACCTCTCCGCTCGACATCCAACTCCAACTATCTGGGACACCAGCCTATCTGTGTCTAGCCCCTCCTCCAATGTTGTGAAGCATGATTATCATGCACTTGACAATTTTATGCATATTCGCTATGATGCGTATTCAATATGTCCCATGAATGCTACCACGAGTGCCACGTCCAATATTGCTGCTAATGATTACTCATGGGCCGCACCCAATACTGCTAACCCTGCCAGCCATTCTAGCACCACTACTACATAAGCCCCAACGCAACCGCACAGGACCTCATGATACCACTGCTTGTACCACCCCAACAGCCCCTCATCTGATATAAACAAACCCACCAGGCTACCCTCACTCTCCACACAACCACTGATCAACATTCAGGGAACGCTAGCAAAAACCACAGACCCTATAGTTTGCTCCACTCTTCCAGTAAACAACACATTGATCAACACACTAGAAAAACACCTCTCCACTCTTAATAACAATCACCCTGTTCAACCATCGGGGAAAGTACCATCAACTGCCACCCACAGCACCAATTACCCTCACAACTACTCAAATGTGAAAACTCTGTCACTGAACTGTGCTTTGATCAATGCACACTATGTGACTGCCCACGCACTTGACATCCATGACCTCCTCTTATCTCGCAACTTAGATGCCCTGGCTATCACCGAAACATGGCTTCGTGAAGCACTATATCTAGCCATCCCCGGGGCTACACGATGTATCACAAAGACAGCCCAAATGCCAGAGGAGGAGTCGCTTTATTGGCCAAAGACTCCCTCTCCATAAGACCCCTCAACACCTTCTTAGAGGGAAATGGAGAAATCCTCTCTCTTAAACTTACCACCTCGCCCACCAGCACTATTACTATCCACATTTCCTACCGTCCTCCAGGACCAACCATCACCTTTGAAGAAAACCTTCTCCACATCGTAGGAGACAATTACAAGGCCACACCTCAAATCATCATCCTTGTCGACGTCAACCTAGGCCTCAACGACTCATCTGACCCCCAGGCAACCTCAATATCAAACTCCCTGAAAGCTCTGAACTTCAGGCAGTTGATCAATGACTCTGCCAACTATAAGGGCTACACACTGGACTGGATTGCAGATCTCAACTGCCGGATCACAATTGAATCAAACTCCCCTTGTCCTTGGACAGGCAACGACATCATTACCTTCACTATTCATCACCACAAAAAAAACTAAAACCACTACTCAAATTCTACCCCCCTCCTTAACCTGCAGTTCATGCAGGCACACTAAAGACCATACTATGCCACTGTTGCCCATATCCAAACTGCAACCTCCTCACGTTAGCGACCCTTGTCTCTTGGCAGAACTCTCCACCACCATCCTAGCATCAGCAGTAGACACTGCTGCCCCCCCCTTACTCAACGAAAAGGCAAACCTGTGAGACAACTGAACTCATAGTACACCCCTGACCTACAAGATCTCTGAGACAAAAAGCGATCAGCAGAATCATGCTGGAAAAAAAACACTCAGATGCCTCAAAATTACAGTTTATCAAAGCCTCTAAAACCTACAAACAAATCATCATCTCTGCTAAATCTACCACCTTCAACTCCAGAATAGCCAATGGTAAATCAGACACAAAGGAAATCTTCACTATTCTCAGAGAGCTCGAAACACCCTCTACCTCACCCTCCTCCATCACTAAGGTCAAAACATGGTGCATAAATATCCAAAATGCCATAATCAACAACCTAGACACAACACAAAAAGAAATCCACGCTAAATTAGCCACCCCGCAACAATCAGCTGATCTCAATCTCTTTCACCCTGACCTTCCCACAGTTTCGATTCAGCCAGTCACAAAGCCAGAAGTCCTATCCATACTAAAAAGCCTCAAACCATCCAAGTTCAAAGGTGATATATAAAAGCCCAGTCACCATTATCAAGGACTGCTCCAAAGCCCTAGCAACGCTCATCACCGCCTTCATCAATGCCTCCTTTGCCACATGCATAGTGCCCACCAGTCTCAAAGAAGCCTTACCACCTCAGCCCACATCTCTACCAAAGCCACAGCGTAGATCACATCCTTTTTAGAGGGGAGAGTCATGAAAGTGTTTGCTGACAATGCCAGCGACCCACCAGCACCTATCCTTTGCGGGGTTCCACAAGGATCCTGCATATCACCCACACTCTACAACATTTTCACAAAACCCCTCTTTGCATCCTTGATTCTGTCGACATAGCATATAACAACTACGCCAATGATACACAAATTCTCCTACCCCTCTCTGGCATCTACACAGATGACTCAAACATCCTTGGCTCCGCATACACAACCGTACAGTCCTGGATGGCAGCCAACCACCTATGCCTAAAAGGGGATAAGACTGAGATCCTATTGATTGGACTTCCCTCAGTGCTCAATAAGCTCAATCACCAATGCTCAGCATTCAAAATTGACGGCATTGCGATCCCTAGCTCAACATCAGTAAAGACACTAGGTGTCCATCTAGACGCCACCTCTCTATGACCCGCTAAGCGAGTCCAATAGCCTCTTCTGCTGCCTACACATCTAAACTGATAAATGCATCTAGACCCTTCCTATCTCCTGACAGTTGCCTTACCATAGTACAGGCTGTCATTGGCACTAGGCTAGACTATTGCAATGTCATATTCGTAGGAACCTCATCTCAAAACATGCAAAAGCTTCAAATCATTCAAAATAACGCACTCCGAGCAGCAGGCTCACATCTCTGCTGCCAGAAAAGCAGCCCACTGGCTGCCAATGCGTGAACAGATCATCTTCAAGACCATTTCCATCACCCACATATGCCTGTCCACACAGCTCCCATTAACCTATTTGTTTGCATTTATTTATTGCTTTCACCAATTATGTGACATCCAGATTCTAGTCTTTGCTAACAAAATCCCCAGATATGTCTATTTATCTGCCACCTGTTTTAATTTTGTCCAGGCACCAATAAAATATAAAGATTGAATATAATGATAGCTGATGTTTTGGGGGCAATGCCATTAAAAATAAAATAAATAAAAAGGGTCTACAGAGCACCCTTGTCGGATCCACTACTGGGAGCATTTTGACATGCATAGCCATCATTCCTAGCACAACACACTTAGGTGGACGTCTCTGCATATAACAGTTGAATTAGTTGTAATAGCTCCCGCTCTCCTCGGAAACCCCATTTTGTCCAATTTTGCTCATAAGAGTTCCCTGTTAATAGAATCGAAACATTTTACCGGGTTCAGAAAGTCCCATTTCTTAGCTTACATATTTATCAAAGAGGATATTCAATACTAGGCAGTGATGGATTGTGCTAAAGCCTTATAGGAAACCACCTTAATTAGCTCAAACAATATGTTTAGATTCAGCCCAGTCAGCCTGCACAGAAGACACTTAGTACAAATCTTTCCAGCTACATCGCTAAGAGAAATAGGATGATAGCGAGATGGGTCTGCTATGGAACCTTTCTTAATCAAAGGCACCAACTGGGATGCTAGGATTGCTGCACCTCCCTGCACCGATAAAGGTTTTGAAGACCTGCTCAAAATGTTTTTCCCATCACTCTTAGAACCAAACAACCATACCTGACCTAAGGCCATCTGGCCCAGCTGCCTTTCCTGTTTTCATAGATCAGACACTTCTTGAGCTCTCAGCTGAGAAGCTAGCCAAAGCTTGGGGGCACGTGCAATTATGAATAGATTAACGTAGCCAAGGATTGTTTGGCGTGTTTTGAAAATGAGTGCATGGGTGGACTGGCCTACAGAGAACTCTGGAGATTTCCTGGTGGGCCTCTGCCTGATGGGCCTCTTTTGAGTGAGATGAAGTAAGGAATGTGTTACAAAGCTTCCAGTGTATGTTAATATGGGGCCACTTTGAAAAACCTTTCCAGTGCCATGTTTGGTTCCCAGGTCTGCCCCGAATGAGTGCTCCACCCTGCGGAAGAGATAACCCCACTATCACTGCCTGGATTGCTCTCTCTACCTTTTTGCCACTAATATCCCAAACGTTTACTATGTTCTGTGCTTATCGCTGCTAAAAGACCCCACTGTTTGCAGTAGAGTCTTGCAGTTCTGGAGGAACACACCAGGTAGCCTCCTTCCTCTCTGAGTGGGTGGACCTCTCCTCCTCCCTCTTCGCCTCTACCTCTCAACTTCTCCTGCTCGGAGACATTAACATCCACTTGGATGCTTCCTGTCCTTCTGCAGGACTCTTTCGCAACCTCTGGAACTCTTTCTCTCTCTCTGGTTTGGTTTGGTTTGTTCCCTCTAGCCCGACTAACTCTGCAGGGCACACCCTGAATGTTCTGATCTCCTCAGACCTCCCAATCTCCAACCCTCTCACTACTCCTCTCTCCTTGAGTGATCACTTTCTCCTTTGCTCCCACCTCTCCCTCTGTACCCATCAGGCCAAGCCAACTCCAGCACTGCCACCTATCTCCTCGGTCATCCGACCCATGAAGCGTGTGTAAATTGAGGCTTTCGCCGCTACTTTCTCTCCTCCTTCTGCACCTTTGGCTGACTCACATCCTGACACAGCCCTATCTAACCTTCATCTTTCCATCTCTGACACTCTTAATGTAATTGCCCCTCTCATGAGGATCCGCTTGAAGCCCAAATCCAAGTGCCACTCTAGGTACAACTCCGACCTTGTCACCCTCAAACGCAAGTGAAGGGTGGCTGAGAGGAAGTGGAGGGCAACAGGTGCACCCTCTGACAAACTGGCCTGCCGCCTGCTCCAAAGGCAGTACAGACTCTCTGTCCTCGCCAAGAAGAAAGCACACATCCAAGCCCGTGACTCTGCTGCATCTAACAACTCGGCGGAACTCTTCAAAATCTACAAAGAGCTGGCTAATCCTGCTGAAGTCTCTACCTCTTCTGCCCCCTCTGAGGCCCTCTGTACCGCCTTCGCTTCTCATTTCATCACAAAAACTCAGGACATCCTGTCCACCGTCTCTTCCTCTTCCTCCTCCTCCTCCACTCATGGCCTGCCCATGGCCGCCTCTCCCCCTCCCTTCCCTTCCTTTCCATTGTTCACACCTCTTTCCCCCAGAAGCTCACTGTCTCCAGAGCTCTGGTCATCTCTAGACTGGACTATTGCAACAGCCTCTTTCTACATCTTCCTGACTCTACTCTCCATCCTCTACAACTTAACCAGAACAGAACTGTGAGACTTGTCCATGGCCTCAAGCCCAGGGATCGTATCTCTCCAGCTCCGAAATCTCTTCACTGGCTCCTAGTGGCGGCAAGGATCAAATTCAAGACCGTCTGCATCGCCGACAAAGCTTTCTTGGGTCTGGGACAGCACTACCTCCAACTCTCTCTTCTTAAACATTTCCCTACTCAAGCTCTCTGCTCATTCACCTCCAACTCTCTGAGGGTCAGTCGCTTTGCCAAGCACGCACTTGCGCGATCTGAATGACAGCTGGCCTAGTAGGATCGCTGTCCGTCCTCCCTTTGTTCCCCTCCCTTGCCTCGTCGCGCCTTGAAACACTTGTGTATAGGCGCGTTATAAATGCCATATCACATCACATCATATCATAAGCAGAGATTGGGGGACAGATCTCTATTTTTGGCGGCGGCCTCCCTCTGGAACAGACTCCCTGCCTCTCTTAAACTTGAGCTGTACCACCCCTGGTTCCGGAAGCAACTCAAGACCTTCCTCTTTGCTTCCGCTTTCTCTCTTCCTCTCTCCTGCTGATGACCTGTCTGCTCCACACACTGGTCACCTGGCCACCCTCTGAACTTGGGCCCAGGTCCCTGCATGTCCAGTTGCATCTCACACTGCCTCTTGGGTTCCCCAGTACTTGTGGTCTGTATCTGTAATCCTATAGTCCCTTCTCTCTGCACTTATGAGCCACCCATTGGCTGTACTTTCTGATTTACCTGCACTGAGCAAACGCTGGCTGCACTTTTTGACTACCTGCACTCCCCCCCCCCCCCCCTTGGTACTTCTCGCCTTCCACTTCCAAGCACTTGCGCGATCTGAATGACACAAGGCCTAGTATGATAGTTGTTTTGTCCTCCCTCTGCACCCCCACTTGTCTTGTTTGCGTAGAAACACTTGTGTACAGGCGCGTTATAAATGCCATATTATATCATAGCATATATCATATCAAGCCTGAGCATGTACTGCCGGCTCTTGCTGCCTCTCTTACTTGCTTCTTTAGAGCCCTACATTCTGAATCACAAGAGGCACATTTTCACATTTCTGTGGGGTATTTAATGTGGATTGGCAATAATGCAGAGTTTGCAGACTAATTATTCAAATGAGATTATCAACCCTTTCATTGTACTTATTCTGGCCAGTGTTGTAACGTGTTAGGTTGGACATTTGCAGTTAGCCACTGACCTGAGCAGATTGCAATTCCTTGATGACAGGAAAACCCCCATGTTAACTTTACGACCCTCCGCCTGATTCAGACAGGAATCATAGAGGAGCAAAATCCCCAGGGAAACCCTCTGGGGGAAAAACCCTGTGCCAGATTTGAGAGCGATGGTTATGGCAGCTCTTCGATCTTCGGCCCCATGGACTGGAGATTGCTGGACTGGACCCTTCCAAATGCAGAAATTATGTTACCTTCTGTCGGAATTAAGGAAAAGGGTAAGTATGTCTTATGAAGAGCAGATGGGACAGAATATGAAGAGAGAAACTAGATTGCACTTGAGACTATATTTATGTGAGTCCTTAATCAGTCTGCAGCAGAGGCGATGTGGATCTGGACTTCTTTCCGAAGAATGGAGAGTTCTATAGAAGCAGAGGACGAGTAAGAAAGGGGAAGTTTCCTGATTCCGATCTAATACATGCTCCCTCCCTAATAGACTTATTGGGCTATGCGTGTCGCAGAAGATTGGCGTTTCTGCACTGACTGCGTGGTTGTCGGCAGAAGGGGTGAAGCTCCTTTCGCAGAATCCCTGTAGAAACAGATGGGTGAGTTCTTCTGTACTGTCAAGACTGATACAGATGCGAACCCTATGAATTATCATTACTGTGCTCTTACATCCCTGCGAGTCAAGGATGAAGGAAAGCTGAAGTTTAACTTCAGTGTTGGAGACGCGGTACAAGGAGACGTGACGGAACAGTGAGTAAGTAAGAGTATCAGGAGCAGACGTAACCGCAGAGTTGGCTGATCTGTAACAGGAGAGAGAGAGGGGTAAGCATAGAAGAAAAATGAATGATAGGAAGGTTAGTTTCCCTAGGAAGCGAAACTTACAGAGTGTCTAGTACAAAAGTAGTGACGCGCCGGGACACAGGAACCGGTGGAATATGAATCGTCACATGATCACAGATGGGCGGAGTTCTTCCATAAGCAGGAGCGGGAAGACTTGCTGTACAGGACCAGCGTTTCCGGGTAGCCATGTTGGAATACCATAAGGCACCAGCGTATCGAAAGCAGCCACAACACCACCATGACCAGCGGCCGTAATGCGATACAAGAAGTGTACTGTACTAGATATCAGATATTCTGGGGTTTTGGAGGGATGTAACAACTCTGGTCCCCTCTAACCTACTACCATACCCACTCAGGCTTACTCATCTTTCTAATGCCTTGTCTGCCGGCTTGGTGTCTCTCCTGGTCTCTCTATGATGCTACCACCATGTACAGGCCTCCTGGCCAGGTTTCTCACTTCCTTTTAGAATAGGCTGACCTCACCTTTCTCTCCTGGCCTCCTCCTCAGAGACTTCAATATTCACCTCAGCTCCCCTGATGCGGCCTCTTGGCTCTTCTGCAACGTCTGTGACTCTATTTCCCTCTCCATTCTTCCTTTCGGGCCGAAACACTCTGGCAGAAAAACCTTGGGTGCTCTCATCTCTTCAGACATCCCCATATCCAACCCTCTCATTACTCCTCTCTCCTGGTATGATTATGCTCTCCTGTCTGCTCACCTGGACCTCCTTGGTCCCCCGGCTAAACCTCTGACTCACACTGCCAGCCTCCTCCATAATTCGACCTATGAAGCAAGTGTCAGTTGCCGCTTTGGCCGCCACCTTCACTCCCCCTCCTACACCTACCACTGGCTCTCACTCTGACACTGCCCTTACTAACCTTCAACTATCCAGCTCCAACACTCTGGAGATCCTTGCCCCTATCATGAGGATCCGCATGAAACCTGCCTCCAGGTGAAACTCCTAGTATGACTACGACCTGGCTGCTTTGAAACGCAAGTGCAGAGGAGCTGAGCGGGATTGGCAGGCTTCGAGCACATCCTCTGACAAACTGGCCTGCCGCGTGTTCCAAAAGCAATACAGACTCTCCATCTGCTCGGAGAATAGGGCCTACATCCAAGACTACATCTCTGCGGCCACTAACAACACGGATGAACTTTTCAAAATCTGCAAGGAAGTCACCAACCCTACTGCAGTCTCGACTTCTCCTCTGCCTTTGCTGGCCCTCTGCACTTATCTGGCCTCTCACTTAAATTCTAAAACTCAGGACATCTCGCCCTCACTTTTCTCTACTCCTCTGCCATCTCCCTCACGCACTCTCTGACCTCCCTTGGCCCCCCTCTCTGCTCCCCTCCTATTCTCCTCTTTTTCTCACATAACACCTGATGAGGTTTCCAGACAAGTCTGCTCCATGAAAGTCACATCTAAACAGGTGCTCCCCTGCTCCTCTAGAACTATCAAGGACAACATTGTCTCCCTTGCTCCAGCCTTAGCTGATTTCTGTAATCACTCCTTTACCACTGGATCCTTCCCCTCACTCCTCAAGCACTCCCTTGTGCACATTGTCCTCAAAAAGCCTTCTGCAGACCATTCCTGTCTGGCAAACGACCACCCTATCTCCATTACTCCCTTCCTGGGCAAACTCTGGGAGAAGCTGGCCATCTCCCAGATTATCCACCACACTCAATCTGTTGATTGTCTCCACGACCACCAGTCTGGAGTCAGACCTGCCATAGGTACATAAACTGCTCTCCTGAACACCCGTGAAGACTTGCTCTCTAATCTCAGTTCGAGCTCTCCTTCTGTTCTCATCCTTCTTGACCTTTCCTCTGCCTTTTATACGGTCAATCATGCCACTCTGATAAATCAGCTCCATAATACCCTTGGCATTACATACCTGGCTCTGTTCTGGTTGACCTCCTTCCTCTCGGGCCGACCTTCCTAGTCCAACTGTGCCCTTTTCTCTCCGCCATCTTGCTCCCCTCCTGTGGTGTCCCTCTGGACTCTATCTTCTCGCCTTGACTTTTCAAGATCTACCTGTCCCCTCTTGCCCATTTGATATCCACCTTCTCGCCTAACTTCCACATGGATGACACACAGCTCTCCTTCAAGGTTCCCTCCCCTGCCTCTTCTTCTCTCATTCCTGACTGCCTATCTGCTATTTAGGCATGGTGCACTGCTAACAATCTCTGCCTTAATGCCAGTAAGACAGAGATCCTCCTTATTGGGAATCCTTTTCCCTCTTTCCCTCCCACACTCTGGCCACCCTCCATGGGCCCCGTCCACTTCGCCTCCTGATAGGCAAAATACCTTGGTGTCGTCTTCGACTCCTCTCTCTCCTTCTCTCCTCACATCGTGGTCTTGTCCAAGAAGGCCCACTTTCAGCTGCACCTCCTCAGAGGCATTCTCCCTTTCCTCACCTTCCCCCAGAAACTCAGTGTCTCCAGAGCTCTGTTCTTCTCCAGGCTGGACTTCAGCAACAGCCTCTGCCTCAATCTGCCTAACTCCATCCTCCACCCCTTCATCTAATCCAGTACAAGAGTGCGAGACCTATCCTTGGCCTCAAGCCCAGGGATCGCATCTCTCCAGCCCTAAATCACTACAGTGACTCCCAGTTGCTGTAAGTATCAAGTTCAATACACTCTGCATCATCCACAAGGCTTTCTGGGGCATGATAACCCTCTAGGTCTAACTCTCTCTCCCTAAATACAACTGTGCTAGAGCCCTTCGGTCGTCTAGCTCTAACTCTCTGCAGATTAGATGCTTTTCGAAGCAGAGAGTGGTGGTAGATCTCCCTCCTCCAGAGATACCTCCCTCTGGATTATCCCCCCTGACCCTCTCCTACTTGTGCTGGATCTCCTTACATTCTGTAAGCTTCTCAAGACCTTCCTTTTATCTTCTTCTTTCTCCCTCCCCTTCCCTACTAAATTCTCTCCCTGTCTCTTGACTGGCTGCCTGGTTCCTTCAGAGTCCTACAGGACGCCATGACCCTTATCATGTCTACCCCTGCACTTGGTCTCCCCTGACCCCCCCTACCTGTACTTGCCCTTCTCTCCACACGCACTAGCCTGGCTGGGCCTGCACCCTTGTAGCCCTTCCAGCCCCTTACCTCGCACTTTGCTCATGGACCTTCCATCCCCTGCAATCTCTGCTTTACCCTTACATTGTTCCACCTGGCCCCCTGGCACTCACTTTTTTTGATGGACCTTTAAGGCCTGACTGACATTTCCCCCTCCCCTGTACTTCTCTTACTGCACTTGAATAATCCGAATGTCACAAGGTCTAGTAGGATCGTTTTTGCTTTTGTTTTGTCCTTCCTGTTCCCCCACCCTCTTGTCTTGTTGCACCTATACATAATGTGCTTAAAAATACCCAATAAATAAATACAAAACTAACGAGGGCATAGTCGGGCATAATCTGCAAATATTACAGCTGTTTGACTAGATTTATTGGACTCATAGCAGGGTGGGACATAGATTACTCCACCGTAAGTTTATCATGAATGATATGATAGGTTATTTATAACGCGCTTAATACCCAGAGGTTTCTAAGCGCGGACCCAGGGATCGAACCTGTGTTGCTCCATGTCGTCTTGCTTCCAAGGCGAGCATGTTGCCCCTGAGCTATCCTCCCGAGACAAGTTTTGTTTGGTCAGTTGGAATGGTCCAACTGACCAAACAATAGTCAATAATCAATGACCTGCTACCAAGTCTGAATGTTGGCTAGTAACATTTGATGGCATATAGGTATTGATCAACAGAATTGTCCTGTCTAGCACATTGTCATCATTCCAACCTATTAATACCTTTTGCTCACTATTCAACATGATTCTTTCGTGATCACCGGTTAGGGTCCCCCTTTAATGATCGTCGTACCATCTGGAAAAAAACCTAATAGTTGCCCAATGTGAAATCAACTACCAGCCCAGTGTTCTGGAAACAAAGGATAGCATAGAGTAGCCTATCACAGCGGACTGACAATGCATCCTAGCAAGACCTAGCAAGGTAGCTTAATCCCATTGGTTTAACTGGCACAAAATTAAATGGAGGAGTTGAAGCCTAAATCTAAATTCATACCGCAATTACCGTCAGACAATATGATTGATGTTTTCTACAAAGCAGTAACGGAGGACATTAATCAAATATCAGACAGGAAATGGAGGATAAAGGACAAGAGACCTAAGAGTAATCTGACAGAGGATGAAACTAAAGCACTTAAGGAGTTGACTTGAGACAAAACAATTGTAATAAAAGAAACAGATAAAGGGGATAACATTGTAATAATGAATAGGAAAGATTATATTGCAATGGCAATGAATCACTTAGAGGCCCCCACTGCTATAGAATACTGCAAGGCAACCCACAAAGTGAGACAATTAAAGACTTGGAGGAACAGATTATTGGATGGCACAGACAGGCCCAATAACAGACGATGAAAGATCCTGTATGCTTGTAAAGGAACCAAGAGCATCAACAATATATTTCCTCCCAAAGATACACACGCAATTTTATACGATTCCAAAAGGAAGGCCAATCCTAAATGGAATGGGTTGGGCTACAGAGAAGATATCGGAACATCTGGATAACGTCCTGAGGCCAAAAGTTACTAAACTCAAGGCATACATTAAGGACACCACAAATGTAATACAGAATCTGCAAACAATAAAATGGGAACCGGGTTTCAAAATAGCCACCCTGGACGTTTGAGCCTTATATACAACGATCAGACATGATCTAGTAATCAAAACACTGGATTATGCGTTTAAGGATGACTCAGCCTTGCATTATCAACAAGTGGGAATGCTTAAGGAAATGTTGCAGGGAACACAAGATCACAATAAATTTGTCTTCAAAGACACGTTTTTTCAACAAATAAAAGGGGTAGTGATGGGCACTAAATACGCGCCAGCCCTAGCACATCTAGTCATGGGCTGATTTGAAGACGCGGTAGTATATACAGACATGCCATTTTCTGAGAAAGTCATGTCATGGACACAGTATATTGACAATGTGCTTGTAATTTGGAAGGGAACAGCACGAGAACTTAATGATTTCACATAAAGAATGAATGCAAATGACTTTGGAGTCCAGCTCACAGGAAAAAGGAGTGAGACTGATGTAATCTTTCTGCACTTCACAATACATGTAGTGGTTGACCATTTAGAAACCTACACATATAGAAAAGAAACAGTGGTTAACCCCACACTTTAAGCGACAAGTTGTCATTACGAGCCAAAGAAAAGAAACATCCTAACTTGGCTATTCATTAGAGCATGGCGTAACTGTCAGGACCCCCAAGTTTTTTGACAACGAATGTGAACTGCTAACAAAGCGATTCGGGCAAAGGGGATATCTATCAAAAAACATTGTTAATGCACTGGAGAAGGCAAGGAAGCTATTGCGAGAACAAACTCTGATTGAAAAGGATAAGGAGGAGAGCAAGTGCTATGACAATGTGGTATTCTTGACTAAGTACTGTAGCAACCATTATGAGATATACAAGATTTTACATAAGAACTGGCATCTACTCAAGTTAGATTCACATGTATGTAATCATGTAGAGGACATACCTAGAATCATCTATAGAAGAGCCAAAACTTTGAAAAACTGTTTGAGCCCATCACTGTTACCAGATAAACAAGACACAACATTTAAAACTTGGTTACAACCCGGCAAGAAGGAGTTCAGAAAATGTGGAACTTGTACGATGTGCAGATAGGCACATGAGAGCACTCTTGGATGGTATAAAATGTAGAACAAAATGTGTTATTTATCGTATAATTTGATTATGCTAGCAAATTCATTTGGAGGTACTATTAGGGAGTTAAGAACAAGAATAAGGGAGTATTTGTCGACTATTGGTAGTCAGGACCCAAAAGTTCCTTTAGCACAGCACTGGCAAACTGAACACCAAATGGACAATAAGAAAGATATTACATTTATTGGTCTACAAAAGGTCAAGCTTGGCAAGAGAGGAGGGAACAGAGAGCTGAGGCAAGATTAATATGCAGATTCAAGACAATGGAGACAAGTCTAAACAAAGACGATGAAATGGCTTCATTTCTGTGAGAACACAACAAAAGTAGCCAGTAAAACAATCCATAACAGTACATATGTGATAGTATTCAGCAGGCTTAAAACAGTAAGCATCAAATGCACTTATGTTATTGACATACCAAGAGTAGAAATACAAATGCTTGACAGAGAACAACTTGAAGTTAGGCATAGTGATGCTGTTATAAATGTTTTGGCAAAAGAATCGTGAAGTTGACCAAATAATGTCCAAACATAAGGTGGACCCATCTGGCAGTTGCCACGTGTAATCGTATGAATAGCGATTGCTGCTCTTTGAGTTACTCCTAACACGAAAATGAAAGTACTGTAATTCAATTGAATTTGGCTCGGTTTAAAATATATATTGGTGGACATTTCCAAAATAATTAAAAATAACAAATATAACAGAAAAAAGAAAAAATAGACAAAAACATACACAAACAAAGCTTTGAAAGAGCATCATGAAAAGTAAATGCGGTGGCTGAACATGCCACTTACAATGTTAGAAACAGTGAGTAAAGCGTGTTATATTTCACTTAACAAAAACAAATATTGAGAGGCTTCTATTATGATTTTATCAAATTCGTTTTTTGAACAAACAAAGTAGTACCATTGTAAAATGTGATATGGCATTAATTGAGTTAGTTATCATAGGAATGTATTAGAGACCTGACTTATGGTCCCAAAAGATGGCGGGCGCAGGGAACGTGGAAAGTGAAGATGGCATGTGTCCCCAGGCAACCAGGACAACGGCAGTAAACATTCGTGTGATGGCGCGGGCTGCTCGGATCAGATACGAGAGCCGACGTGAAGGGATGCACAGAATCAAAAAGATGAGGACTCAGCAGGTAAGCTACTGGCCTATGATGTGTCCAACCTGATATGAAGGGTCTTGTTAATGAGTTATGGGAATCGATCAAATGTAACTTTGACATAAATTTTGTGGTATCAATTATGCCCCAGGCCGCCCCCACACAGCACGCACGCATACAGCTGAAGAAAGCACATACACATCTGCTCGGTATGGGGTCCCGGCGGCAACTGCCGTCTCGGTCCTCGTTTATTGAACAGCGCATGCGCACGCCTCGTTCAGGCCCGAGCATGCGTATGAACACATAACGTTACGTAACAATAAATACGATGTAATTCAGCCCGTATGAGAAGTGTTAGGTAATTGAATGAGGAATGACTAACACCCAATAGAGATTAATTCTGAAAGCAAATGTGTTATGTTAGCGCAGATATAATAATTATATAGGAAGTTTCATATAAATGAGGTCCCTATTGCAACACGGGACACAATCCAGGTACAACACAATAATGGGCCTCATTCCGAGTATGGAGGTAGTCATGGCGCTATTTGCGCCATGACTACCTCCCATACCGGGTCCGGGTCCGACCTGGTTCAATGGGGACTTATCGGTCCATTCCGACCCTGGAGGGACCAGTACGTTCCCATTGAAAAATCCATTCCCCATTCCCATTGAGCCTTTATAGGGCTCAATGGGAATGGGGAAGTAGCTAATAACTGTATCGATATTAGCTCTCTTGTCCCTTAGCGGCTCCCTGGTAAAACCAGACACCCATTGCGGGACCCGCTAAGGGACCTCGGAATAGGGTGCAAAGGGATTACCGGCACCAGTGTCCTTAACGGTGCCCGGTATCCCTTTGCGCCCACCTCGGAATGAGGCCCAATATGAATAAAAAGCACCACGTGTCAACTGAATAAGTGATGGCTCGCAATCAGGACATTTGTGGAAATATGATCTTTAGTCTATGTTGCGTAGTGCATACGCATTGTGCGCATGTGCGAGCCTTGTTCTGGGCCACGCATGCGCGTTGTTAATAACGGAGGTCCCGATGACAGTTGCAGCCGGGACCCCGTACCAGCAACACGTGTCCCGTATGTGCTCCTGTATGCATGCGTGCGAGCGTGTGTGTGAATGTGGGGGGCCTGGGGGTCACACGCCACCACTAACACTGGCGTCGAGGAACGGGGACGGTGGGAAACGTGACATTGCTCCGGCTGCTGCTGTGTTCTTTTCCCACGCGGTCGTAAACCTACGCACGTGGCCGGCAGCCATCTTGGGACACACGCAGATCACAGCGGTTGCGGCCTACACGGGTGCTCGTGCGCCGGCTGTGATCCGGATCATCCTTAGAGAATTTTTGGACACTCCATGGCCCTTTTGTGATAAGGGCCATGGCTCATCATTATGAAAAGAAGAAAAGGCTGAAGGCGCCTCCTACACCTGCTGCAGGCCCACAACGCCTCCATCCAAAGCTTTTGGGGCCTGGACAGTATCCTAGACTCCTGAAGGTCAGTGTTGGCAATCCAGGGCTGACCAGCCGGCAATACCCTCAGCCTAGTCACCACCATGGGTGAGGAGGAGGGAGAAGAGGGAGCCCCAGCACCAATTCCACGCAGGTTGCACAGTACCTTGGCGCCCATGCCTGAATTCGACACCACAGGCCCACCATCCAAGCTGAGGCCAAAGTGGCTACTGTGGGTGAAGAAGCTAGAGATGTTCTTCGGGGCCTTAGGAGAGACGGATGATAATGCGAAGGTGGCCACGATGGTATACTCAGCTGGCACGGAGGTCCACAGGATTTATGACTCACTGAATCTTCAGGTGGTCACATATGATGTGGTGAAAAAGGCCCTCCAAGACTACTTCCTCCCATTGGCGAATGTCGATTTCGACAGATTTGTGATGTGTGCGGAGAAGCAGCAAGGGGAGGAGTCCTTGGACCAGTTCTGTGCACTGCTGAGACACCTCGCAAGCACCTGCAGGTGGGTGAATGAGGAGGAGATGGTGAGGAACCAGCTGATTCAGGGGTGCAGCTCAGGAAAACTGAGGAGGCAGGTGCTTCGGGAGCCCGGCCTGACGCTGCCGCAAATCCTTGACACTGGGAGAGCGTATGAACTGGCAGAGTCCAGAGGTACGAAAATGGACGCAGCGATGCACCCAGGAAAGGGTGAGGACGCTTTTGCCATTGGGCGTTCTGCCCCAGGTAGGGCGCGCTGGGCCCCTAGAAGAGTAGACAGTCCTTTTGCACCCGGAAACCCCCAGTCGTGCCCGTACTGTGGATATGACTTGCCGCATGCTGGGGAATGCCCTGAAAAGACAAGAGTCTGCGGACGGTGTGGCACACCGGGACACTATGCGAGAGTGTGCAGAGTCTCAACTCCAGTGGCGGCGTCGAGGGGGCCAGCGAGGTCAGTCGGGGCAATGCCCGGCGCGTGAGGGGTGTGTCGTCAATCGAGCAGGGCATGCAAGATCTGGACATCGCCGAGGAGGAAGAAGAGGAGGAGGAAATCTTTTTCATCTCGAGCATTACCACCGGGTCAAGGCAGAGCAGGCAGCTGACGTGCACGGTGAACATTGGCGATGTGCCCACCCCAGTCTTGATAGATACAGGGGCATCGGTCTGGGTGCTGGCCGCTAAACACTATGAGGCCCTCCCAGGCCCTCCCCAGTTGGAGGAGTCAAAAGCCCGGATTTACTCCTTTGGAGGGGATTCGCCGCTGCCGATTCAGGGAGTCTTTGTAGCCCCGGTGTCACACCGGCTGAACAAGATCAAGGCGAGATTCTTTGTGACGAGTGTGAGCCCACACTCCCTATTGAGTTGTGCTGCTTCTGAAACCCTCGACATCATGCACTTCACTCTGGCGGTGTACCACACAGACATTGATCGCCTGTTGCAACAGTTCGAAAGCATCTTTCAAGGGGAAGTGACCCCATCAGACTCCAAGCTTGATCTGAGGTTGGGGTACCACCAGCTGGAACTCCACCCAGAGTCGTGGTACATTACCACCTTTACGACCCATGAAGGGCTACATCAGTTTAAAAGACTCAGTTTTGGTGTCTCGTCAGCGGCGGAGGTCTTCCAGAACATCATCCGGGAGCCCTGGTGCGACTCAAAGGAGTCATAAACATGTCGGACGACATCCTGGTCTTCGCACAGTCAGAGTCTGAACACCTGAAGAGACTGGAACGTGCCTTGGAGAGACTTAAAAGCTTGGGGCTGACCCTGCACAGAATGAAATGTGAGTTCCTCAAGGACCGGATAGAGTTCTTCGGGTTCATATTCCATGCCAGGGGCATATCGACCGACCCAGAGAAGGTGAGAGACATTTGTGAGGCAGCCTCGCCCGAGTCACCGGCTGAGATAAGAAGCATCCTCGGCATGGTGAACTATTGTGGATAGTTCATCCGCGACCTGGCGTCGCTGTCAGAGCCTTTGCGGGCCCTGACGAGGAACGATGTTGCATGGGCATGGACGTCGAAGGAACAAAAGGCGTTTGCCGAGATCAAGAACGCTCTATCGGACCAGGAAACCATGGCGTACTTTAGCCTGGATAGTGAGTTCGAGATAGTTGTGGATTCCAGCCCGGTGGGGTTGGGTGCGGTGCTCATGCAAGCAGACTCTCAGGGGCTCATGCGTCCAATCGCATATGCCAGTAAGCCACTCATGGATGCAGAAAAACGGTACTCCCAGATCGAGCGGGAGGTCCTGGCCATCCTGTGGGGCTGCAAGCCCTTCAAGATCTACATTCTGGGTAAACCGGTTGTTGTGATAACAGACCACAAGCCACTGATTCCAATCATGGCGGGTGCCTCCTCTAAGCCAGCGCCACACATCGAGAGGTGGATGCTGTCGCTGATAGAATATGGGGTCAAGCTGCAGTATCGCCCGGGCACCCATAACCTCGCAGACTACCGGTCCAGACATCCAGGGGCCGGGCGCCCCCGTGACACAGCCGAGGTGGTGGACTGGATCGAGATGGTGCACAACGTTGTGGTGGCGGCCCTGCCAGTGGCCCTGCCGCGCCAGTAGATTGCAGACACTTCGAATGAAGATGAGATGTTTCTGATCATTGAGGAGGCCATGGACAGCACGGAATAGAGAGAAGTGCTCACTAACAACGCCAGGAGGGAGACCCCAAAGAGATCTCCAAGCGCTGTGGAAAGTGCGCAACGAGCTCTCGGTTGTAGAGGATGGCAGTCTGTTGAGAGGGCACCAAATCGTCATCCTGCGAGCCTTGGTGATGAAAGTGCTGCAGCTGGCCCACAAGGGGCACCAGGGAACCGCGAAGACGAAGGCACGCCTAAGACTGAAGGTGTGGTTCCCGGACCTGGAGAAAAGGGTGGACAAGTTTGTGCGCTCATGCGTACCATGCCAAGCGGCCAGTCTGGTGGAAAGAGGTCCACCGATTAGAGCGATGGAAAGAAGTGAACAGCCGTGGGGGACAGTGTACGCCGACTTCGGATCCACAGGCAGAGGACTGTACTTTCTCGCAGTGGTCGACCAATGGTCATGGTATCCCAAAGTGGAGCTGGTAGAGTCGACGGCCAACGACCACACCATCATGGCACTGGAGAAGATGTTTGCGACCCACGGGTTCCCCACTGAACTTTGTTCGGACAACGGACCGTGATTCCAGGGGCAGCCGTTTTTCCAGGTACTGTGAGGAAAGAGGGATCACTCACCGGAAGGTCACCCCACTATGGCCCCGGGCGAATGGTGAGGCCGAGCACTTCATGCGGACACTCAATAAGGTCTTCCGAATCTCGTTGGATGGGTGAGGGGAATTACGCCAAAACCTCTTTGAATTCCTGCGAGAGTACCGCACAACCCCACATCAGTCTACCGGGGTCGCGCCGGCCGAGGCCCTATTCAAGCGGTGCCCCAGAGGATTGCTGCCAGAAGTGGAGGGGCGCTGATCGGGGGTGATTGAAAATAACCGTGTATGCGTAGTGCGTGAGGTCAAGAACGAGAGGGAAAGCGCCCGCAGGAACCTGCCCGAGGAGAAGACGATCGTGGTAGGGGACACTGTTCTGGTCCGGAACAGAAGGCCGGAGGGAAAGCTGTCACTCCCATACGAGGCCCAGCCACTAGGGGTGACCCACGTCAAGGGGTCCATGTTCACGGCGACCAATGCGAGAGGAACAATCATGCGGAACATCTTGTTCTTCAAGCGGATTGAGGCCTCATCACCCCCGTACCGCTCTCTCCAGGACCTGGACCACCACCACCGAGGGACCAAGAACCTCCAGACGTCCCAGGGATACCAAGACCACCTCGAGAGGAGTCCAGGAGGTACCCAAGCCGTGAGGCTCGACAGCGCCCGCAGAGGTTCCAGGACTTTATCATGGACCCGGTCTCCTAGGATGTCGAGAACTGTTCCGGTGTTCCCAGGTTGGGTGTGTTATTTGTTAATGTTGGACTTTTTCATTGGACTTGTTCATTGTTTGGGGAAAAAGGAGGGATGTTGCGTAGTGCATAAGCCTCGTTCTGGGCTTGTTAATAAAGGAGGTCCCGACGGCAGTTGCAGCCGGGACCCCGTACCAGCAACACGCGTCCCGTGTGTGTTCCTGTATGCATGCGTGCAAGCGTGTGTGTGCATGCGGGAGGCCTCGGGGTCACACGCCACCTCTAACAGTCTAGTCCAAACATTAATACCTTAGTATTAAGAGGCGGGCTACGTGAATATAAATCATCAGACTTGGTATGGGAAGTGCGAGCTAGTATAAAGAGTGCAACAAGAGAAGTTCCAGAAGACGTGACTTACATTGACACATTGAATCTTGATTTGTATAGGAAGTGGGAATGTGATTGTGCATCCTATTACAGGTGGGATTATCCCATTAACATTTGGCGGAATGAATGAGGATAGACTACCATAATGGTAAGGCATCTTTCTGTTTCGCAACAAACGGATATATAACATGGAAAACGGGCAATGTATTTGACTTGGTTTCTAACAAATACATATATACTAAAAGAACTGTAGAATGGTTCTTGTGACTACAGTAACCCAATGACTAGGTCTAAGAGTCTATTAGACAATCGCAAACTGATATATAAAACGGTTGATCCAAGAGCGATGCATTAAGACGGAATATGCGCAATTTTTGCTTTTTTTCATGTTTTATGCAATCCTTTCATTGAATATATCTGTCTCGTGTATGTATATTCTTTATCTTGATTTTTCACTATATATGTCTTTATTTTCTGTTTTGTTCCTAACCCTCAAAGCCCTCCTTATCACCAACCCCTGATTTCTGTCATAATAGGATGTTCAATGATGTTTAATTGAACGCGATGCGCATTAATGCCCAGCTTTCAAAAAGGCACATTAGCCGAAGCACGTGTTATCAGAAAGGGCTGACCCACAAAGGTGGAGTGGACATTTGTTTGAAGTAATTAATTAAATAGAAGGAGATTTCTAAGTCAGACCTGGTGCATGTCATTTCAGAGTCTTTACCTAAACAGTTCATATGCCGGAGTTCGTTTTTTCTCTGTTGTACTCTCAAGACGCGACACAGAAGTCGAACACACAAAGACCCAAGTCGCTGGGCTTTTCTGAGTGATACTAAAAACAAACAAAAAAAACAACATACCAAGGTTAATTGGCATAACATGACAGATCATCACACCCCATCCTAGCTGTTACGATCAGAGGGCCCACTGTGGTGGAGTGCGGGGCCCTCCTAGATCTGGGCCCTGCGCGCAGGTGGATCGCGCAAGAACAGACACTGGAGACGTCCGCCTGTTCCGACGCTCCGGCGCGAACTGCCGCCGGGCGTCGCCTTTATTAACTAGTGCGCATGCGCCGGCTCGCGGGCCGCGCATGCGCGTTGCGTGTACCACGTACACAACATCCCTCCTTTTTCCCCTCAAACAACAAAACACTAAACATGGGGAGCCAACGTGGCTCAAAACCTTTTATACTTAACAGACTTGATTGCTCAGGCTGCTGAGTCCATAATGAAGTCTTGGAACCTTTGTGGGGGGCGGCGCCCTTCCCTGCGGGGGTATCTGGGCGGCCCCCTTTCGAGGTCCTCTGGCCTTCCAGGATCTCCGGGCGGTTCAACGTTTTCCGGCGGCGCTTCTGCCGCCAGCCCTTGGCTGGGACCCCGTTCTTCTTCTGAGGTTGCTGGTCCTATGCGTTTGAAGAAGGACACATTTCTGGTCACGGTCCCACGCGCGTTTGCCGCCGTGACCATGGATCCTTTGACGTGGGTTACTCCCATCGGTTGTGTTTCATAAGTCATTGAGAGTTTCCCCTCCGGCTTCCTGTTTCGGACAAGGACGGTGTCTCCTACTGCTATCTCTTTCTCTGGCAGCTTCCGCCTCATTGTCTCACTCTCGTTTCTCGCGGCCCTGTCTGCTGCCACCTGTGCGTCGTCGATCACCCCAGGGCATCGTTCACCCGCTTCCGGTATCAGCCCTCTGGGTATTCGCTTGAACAGTGCCTCGGCGGGCGCGATTCCGGTGGACTGATGTGGGGTGGACCGGTACTCACGGAGAAAGTCAATTAGGTTGTGGCGCAGGTCTTCTCCCCCATTGACAAGGATGCGAAAAATTTTGTTAAGTGTCCGCATGAAACGCTCAACCTCTCCATTGGCCCTCGGCCACAGCGGGGTCACCTTGCGGTGCTTGATGCCTCGTTCCGCGCAGTATCTGGCAAAACGCAGCCCTTGGAACGGGGCTCCATTGTCCGAGCAGATCTCGAGTGGGAAGCCGTGGGTGGCGAAGATTTTGTCCATGGCCAGGATGGTGTGGTCGCTGGCGGTGGATTCCACGAGTTCCATCTCCGGGTACCGTGACCATTGGTCTGTCACTACTAAGAAGTATAGGCCTCTACCGGTCAAGCCGAAGTCTGCGTGAACGGTCCCCCACGGCACGTCGCTCCGTTCCATGGCTCGAATGGGCGGGCTCTTTTCCGCCGGACTCGCGGCTTGGCAGGGGATGCAGGTCCTTACGAATTCGGCCACCCTGTGCTCCAGGTCGGGGAACCAGACCTTCAGCCTTAGGCGCGCCTTCATCTTAGCCATGCCTTGATGCCCTGTGTGGACTAGCTGGAGGACTCTCGTGACCAGGGACCTGGGGATCACGATCTGGTCTCCCCGCAGTAGCAGGCCGTCCGTGGACACCGAGAGCTCGTGTCTAGCTTTCCACAGTAGTTGTAGGTCTCTCTGCACCTCTGTGTTTCTTCTGGCGTTGTTCTGGAGGACGTCACGCCATTCCCCCGTGGCTACCGCTCTTTTCACTCGCAGGAATGCCTCGTCAGAGTTCGAGTCATCCGCAATGTCCTCCCTCGACAGGGCCACTGGCAGGGCCAATTCAACGACAAGATGCACTGCGTCCCCAGCGTCAGACAGCTCCACGGGACTCTGGGCGTTCCTCGTGCCGGGACGGCGGGACAGGTAGTCCGCGGGATTATGGGTGCCTGGGCGGTACACCAGCTTGACGCCGTATTCGATGAGCGACAGCATCCATCTTTCGATACGGGGAGGCGGCTTGGAAGATGTGCCAGACAGGATGGGAATCAGGGGTTTATGGTCTGTGACCACGACAACCGGTTTGCCGAGGATGTATATCCTGAAGTGTTTGCACCCCCACAGGATGGCGAGGGCCTCTCTCTCAATTTGTGAGTAGCGTCTTTCCGTGTCGGTGAGGGCCTTGCTGGCGTACGCTATGGGTCTCATGGCCCCCAGTTCGTCGGCCTGCATGAGGACTGCCCCTAGTCCTACAGGGCTGGCGTCAACTACGATCTCCGATTCCCGGCTGGGGTGGAAGTAGGCCATTGTCTCCTGCTCTGACAGGGCCTCTTTGATGGCATTGAAAGATCTTTGTTCAGTCGCTGTCCATTGCCACGGCACGTCATTTCTGGTAAGCGTCCTCAGTGGTTCTGATAGGGAGGCTAGGTCTTTGATGAATCGGCCGCAGTAGTTGACCATCCCCAGAAAGCTCCGAACTTCTGCTGGAGATGTGGGTGGGGGCGCATCTCTTATGTCTTTTACCTTCCCAGGGTCTGGGGAAATGCCGCCTGCATGAAAAGTGAACCCGAAGAACTCCAGCCGGTCTTTAAGGAACTCGCATTTTTCGCGGTGCAGGGTTAGTCCTACCGCCTGGAGCCTCTCAAACATGCGCTCAAGCCTTTTAAGGTGTTCGCTCTCTGACTTGGCGAAGACTAAAATGTCGTCGGACATGTTGATGACACCCTTCAGACCGGACAGTGCTCCTCTTATGGCGTTCTGGAAGACCTCAGCCGCGGATGAGATCCCAAAGTTAAGCCTCTTGTATTGGTACAACCCCTCGTGCGTCGTGAACGTCGTAATGTACCTCAACTCGGGGTGCAGTTCCAGTTGATGGTAGCCGGATCTGAGGTCCAGTTTGGAGAAGACTTTAGTTCCTTGGAGTTCACCGACAATATCATCCAGGGTGGGTGTGAGGTGGCGTTCCCTTTTGATGGCGGCATTTGGGAGCCTCATGTCCACGCAGATGCGCACAGCCCCTGGTTGTTTCGGCTTTGGGGCTACTACGATGGGCGAAACCCAAGGGGTGGGGCCTTCTACCCGTTCGATGATGTCTCGGTCAATCAGTTGTTGCAACTCCTCTTCCACTTGGGCCCTCAGGTGAAAGGGAATTCGGCGGTGTTTGAGGGCTGTTGGCCTTACAGACTTGTCGATGTGCAGGCGAATAGGGTCTGCGTTCAGTTTGCCGATGCCCTTGAAGAGACTCTCGAACTTGTGTAACATGCTTTTCAGATCAGCGTGGTATACCCCGAAAGTGAAATGGACAATATCGAGCGCTTCCGACGCTGCACAGCTCAGCAAGGAATGTGGGCTGACGTCGGTGACGAAGAACCTTGCTTTGATGGAGTTTCGCCCATGAGAGACCGGGGCAACAAACGCGCCCTGGATGGGTAAGGGGGTGTCCCCACCGAATGCATATATCCTTGCTGTGGATGTCGACAGTTCTGGTGGGCCTGGCAGGGCTACATAGTGTTTGGTGGCTAGCACGCAGACTGAAGCTCCGGTGTCAATGAGGATGGGGGTAGGAATGTTATTGATGTTGACAGTGCACGTCGGTTGGCGCCTCGTGCTGGGACCTTCCGCGATGCTGGAGATGAAGAAGACTTCTTCCTCCTCCTCTTCTTCTTCCGCGAGGTCTAAGTCTTGCAGGCCCTGATCAATCGAGGAGATGCCTCTCACTCTGCGGGTACCTCCTCGCCCCACTCTCTCTGGTCCTCTCACTGCTGCAACCGGGGAAGCCGCACGGCACACTCTGGCAAAATGACCCGGTGTACCGCACCGGGCGCATGTCTTTGACTTCGCCGGGCAGTCACCACTGTGGGGGAGGTCATACCCACAGTTCGAGCACGATGGGGCGTTGCTTGGTGTGGATGTGGTGTCAGGCCTTTTCGGCGCCCATCTCGACCTACCCGCAGCCGACCGTCCTACTGCGAACGCCTCTTCGTTGGGTCCTGGTCGCGATGCAGCGTCCATTTTCGCGCCTCTGGCCTCTGCCAGCTCATGTGCTCTGCCCAGGTCTAGAATCTGTTGGAGGGTCAGGCCAGGCTCCCTCAATACTTGCCTCCGAAGTTTTCCGGAGCTGCACCCCTGTAGTAGTTGGTTGCGGACCATTTCCTCCTCATCGGCCCATCTGCAGGAGGTCGCCAGGTGTCTCAGGTGGGCGCAGAATTTGTCTAGGGGCTCATCGTCCAGTTGTCTCTCGGCGCCCATGACAAACCTGTCAAAGTCTATATTGGCCATGGGTAGGAAGTGGTCTTTGAGTGCCTGCTTGACCGCGTCGTATGTGACCGCGGGGATGACGAGGGAGTCGTAGATCTTGTGGACTTCTGTGCCTGCCGAATAGATCATGGTTGCAATCTTTTCGTCATCATCGACTACCCCAGCTGCCCTAAAGAACATGTCCAGTCTCTTGACCCACAATAGCCACCTCGGGCCTAGTTTGGAAGGGGGGCCAGTGGCATCGAATTCCGGCATGGGGGCCAGGGAGCTGCGAGCTCTGCGGGGGATTGGGGCTGCAGCACCCTCATCGTCGGCACCTTCACCCATTTCGGTGCCCCGTACTCACGGTTGGCCGTCTCGGGAGAAGATGGCTTGTTTCGGCCTCGTGGTAGGGTTGGGTGCGAAATCCCCTTCTTTCTTCTTCGTTGCCACAGTCTTGCGCCTGCAGGACTGTGGGAGTTTCAAAAATTGTCCACTGGTGACTCCTGACGCCGTTGGCGAGTGGCGCACGAGCACCCTGTCGGGCCGCAACCACTGTCGCTACGTGTGACGGGGAGCGGGTGGAAGAGAAAATGGCCGCCGGTGCTCCGTGGGTCCGTGACACGGTAGATTTCCGTCACTCCGCGGTTGTCGGGTGCGGAAATAGACCGTACCTCCTCGTCGCCAGTGTTACGATCAGAGGGCCCACTGTGGTGGAGTGCGGGGCCCTCCTAGATCTGGGCCCTGCGCGCAGGTGGATCGCGCAAGAACAGACACTGGAGACGTCCGCCTGTTCCGGCGCTCCGGCGCGAACTGCCGCCGGGCGTCGCCTTTATTAACTAGCGCGCATGCGCCGGCTCGCAGGCCGCGCATGCGCGTTGCGTGTACCACGTACACAACACTAGCTAATCGTTAACGGTATAAAAATATGTGTTATCATATAACTGTAAATCCAGGAAGTTGGTGGCTGTACTATGCGAGCAGTAATTAATGGTATCGTTTGAATGCAGGGGATAATGACCGACCTTTGAGGTCCCTTGTGCACGTAGCGATTCTGTTACATGGGCCCAGGTTATCACCATGCACAATGTTGTGTATGTGTGTGGTGTGGCTCTGCACAGGTAGCGTAATGGGAGCTTGCACTCCCAATGCCTGTGCATTGCTATGCCTGCTCTCCCTACACACGTGATGCTATCTTATGTTACATTATATTACTCTAGACATGGTTTGTACTACACCCAATCACGACTGCTGTCTCAGATCACCAAGGCTTCTCGAAAACTAGCATGTCTGGCCACGGGCAAGGATTGCCAGATTGCAGTGAGAGAGGAAAGGGGAGCGAGGGAGATCGTTTTTGGGTTTGCACCTCTTCGGCTTGACTGGAATAATGCAAATGAAGAGCGTTAGTGGAGGGCAAGCGCAGAGATAATAAGGTAGAGTACTCCAGCCTTGAAAGGTGTACTTTCTGTTCTTTCCTTTCACAAGAAGCGTTGGGTTTTGACTACAGGAAAAACATTTGGGGATTGTTCAATGGGAGCAGGTTGAAACTGAGAACTTTCTGTTCATTTGAAACAAAGCAGTGGCTTACAGAATATGAAATTATTGGTTTCTATTTTTGTTTTGTATAGCAAGGATATGATGCCTTACATTTTTTTCCTAGTGCTTTGAGGCAAAGCAGCATGTTGGAAAGTCTAGGCAAAACTACAAATAAATAAATACAGTTTTAAAAGCCTGCATTAACCAGAAGCATTAGTGCACTAAGGGGACTGTGCCAGGGCCCAAGGGCCCTGAGAGGGTCCCTCAGAAGGACTGAAGTCCTTAAACACCGTCTCTCTGTCCCAGTTAACACAGTGATCTTGAGGATGCTTTTAGGTAATGGAATGTGATGGAGTGCAGTGCAATGAAATGTAAAATGTTAGAGATTTGTTGTGTATCAAATGCAACGTTGTGTTAAAAAGCTTGTACACTCTGGCCATCATCAGCTCAGTCACTTAGAGCCCCAAGGCTTTTCCAGTTATCGGGGACGTGAGAGAAGCTTGCACAGCTGCTTCCTGCTCCTTGCTTTACATTGTTAATTTATTTGATGTTAGGTTATATTACTGCATCTTGCTTTACATATACTATTCAATGTCTGCACTAGAAGTGTGTGTGTTTATGCATATACAAGGGAAACATTCACACAAGAAAAACAGAATGCTCATGCCCAGAAACGTCAACATGTCTTTTTTTCAGTACAACACAATCAAAATGTGACATGCTAACTCCATCCACCCCCTAACTCCCCCACCTTCCACCCTCTGACTCTTGATGAGTCAGTGTCGTTTCTTGTAAATATCCAGTGCCTGAAATCCCACTGCCACCACAGAAGCGCTGCTGTTCCAGGTTACCTTAATTGTCAGATAACCTTACCCAGGCTCTGTCAATAGAGATGAACAGGCAATACACTTGTATCTGGGAGGCGGACAGCCTCAAGGCCCTGCTCTGTTTTTGACAGACAGGAGGTCTCTACTGTGGGACACTGGGGCTCACAGAGATTGTTAGTGGTGTCCCTGTCACCTCCTGAAAACGAAGGTTTCCGTAGCGTTGGACAATTGGACAGCAGCCTAAATCGAGTTTGTCACAAAGGCTATGACACCAGGACATAAAGTTTCAACAGACAAGGTTTCAACTCTCCTGTGCTTCAAGCAGACTCTTCTAGTTGTGAATACAGGGTTCCAATTAAATATGGTTACCAGACGTCCTAGTTTTGCTCGTAGGGTCCCGGTATTTTCGCCTTGATCACAGCCTCCAGAGTTTTTTGTTTGTTTTAAAACCCTGTCCCAGGAGTTGAAGGATGGTTGGCCACCATTGCGGTTTTTGCCTGGAATTGATATGCAAATCCAGAAATCGGTCCTGTGCTGCTCTCTCTGCTTACTTTTTCTGCCCCATTTCCTGCCCCTTCCTCCCTGGACTCACTCCTCCATTGAGTGCTGTACCTGCAACACTCCCCCATACTTTGTGTCGGAACAAGCCACTGACATAGAAGTAGGTCTACTGATTTAGTGGAGTCCTATTTGTGCTTAAGTCCATCATTTGTGTTTATGTCCGCTGAAACTTTAATCCTACATCTATGTCTATCGCCATCCCATTTTTTTATTTTGGAAATCTGGTCACCCTACAATTAAATAATGTTCAACAGATTTTGGGCAGTGCCGGCTTTTTCTCCACTGTCCCTGCTACTTAGATGAGGCAACCATGACAGGGATTTGTTCCAGCTTTGCTTCAAGTGCAGACGTCTCATTATTACATTATATGTAGAGCCCCGGCCACCGTTCGCCCCCCTCTTGTGGGGATGGAATGCAGATCAAATATCCTCTGCCTCGCATCTATCAATGTGGAGAGTTGAATAGGTACATGGTGGGTCAGGGACAGCAGCGCAACATCCTGGTATAACTAAAGGATTATAACGTGTATTTTTAGACACATGTTCACCCCCAAAGGGGCCTCTTGGCGCTATTGACAGATAACAGATGTTTATTGTTACCAAACTTAATGGTGCTCATTTTATCGACCTCAGAAGGATGGAGGGCTGACTGAAACTGCCAGGAATCAAACCTGTGACAATGAGGTCAAACACAGTCCCCTGTAGTGGATGCATTAATCCACTGAGGCACAGACCACACACAGATTATGAAACTCCCCCTCTAGATCTGCCAGCTGTCAGTGGCATTCCTCGCAACCTGTTGAGTCTCTGAAGAGGTGGGGGTCATGGAGATGAACATTTTGATCAGGGACGTAATTTCACCAAAATGTCAGGGGTAGCGGAAGTGGCATCACACGACCCTTGACCACTGATGACATCACAGGAGGTGATGTAATTTGACCCCGCCCCAAAGTGTTATTGCGGGAGCGATGGAACACGACCTTTCACCCCTTGACAAAAAATGAAGTGGCATCACATAGCATTGTTTCTAAGTACACTGCGAAAAATATGGTTATGATATCACTATAATGTGATATACATTTCATACAAGAATAGATCGCCATATGTATCGTTAAGATCAGTGTGTATAGGCCCATATCACCAAATTACTGTGAATGCATGCAGACGTCCATGGCCAAACGATAATGATGTGTTATTATATAGCACTTACGCTTAAATGCTTTTATGTAGAAAAAAAATACATACAATATCACCCAACCTATGTTGGTACTCATTTATCGACCTCGGAAGGATGAAAGGCTGAATTGAGTTGTTTAAGAACAGACTAATTCAGTGACTCACCCCTTGAAGTGTGCCTGAAATAAACCTTTAGTGAGTCTAGCAATTATTGTGTAGAATTCCAGAAAGACACATTATTTGCTATTCCTATTCTTTCTAATTTAGGGTCACTGGTGTTAGATTTGTGGAACACCTGTTTTTTTTTTGTTTTTTTTTTAAGAGGCCTGAACAAGAGAGCCAGCCACTCCAGAAGCAAAGAGCCACATGGTGCTATCCACAGCCCAGGAGCAGGTATTACAAATAACAAATAAAAATATAAAAAAGAAACTTTAAAAAAAACATTTTTTAGGGGAAGCAAGGGAGATCCCAGGGGTAGCAAGAGAGACCACAGGGGTCGCAGTTGCAATCCCTGGCAACCCCTAAATGACGTCTCTGATTTTGATGAAGGTATGCCAGGAGGGAGATTCCATTGAGGTCTATGGGGTTTCTTGGGAAAGCGAAAATAACACCAAAGCCGGTAGTCGAGTTGAACCCAATGGGGTTCACTCGAATATGCCCACACGGTCTCACTCTTCTCAGCATGCAGACAAAGAGGAGGAGACCACCAGAGGAGGAATATAAACACGTCTTTATTCCTTCATCTCCAACTCAGCACTAACTTCCCTTCCCCGTCTTTTCCCTTCCCATGAGCCCTGCGTCCTCTTCCACGTGACATGGATGGTGACTTCAAAAACTTCAACCCCTGCGGTACTAAACACAATGTCGTACCTCAGTTCATTTCTTCTATGAGTCTCTGGGTTCGATTTCTGACCCTCTGTGGCCTCTCCGTCACATGCAGAGTTGAATGGTCCTCTCTCTCTCTCTCTGAGGTGAGGGCATCTGCTCTTCACTGGAGTCTTCACCGTAACCCTCGTAGGAGGGTTCCCACCCTTGAATTTCGGCTTCTGTTGTCGACGAAGGCGATGTGATGATTCCTGGCATCCTTTTGAAATGTGAAGAGTTTCTAGTTATGCTTCTCCTTTCCCATTCAGCTGAGACAAGAGATCCCTTCATGTGCATCACAGTCATTTGCTCTTTTTGAAATGAAGGCACTGTTTCCTGGTTTGTGGCTTTGACGCAATATCACAACATCTCCTACTTCAAGATCGTTTTCTCGTGCCCTCTTGTTCTCACCACTCTTCTTTTCATGTTCTCCTTGATCTTTGTGTCATGTTCCCTCATCTCAGCATCTCCCTTATATCTCTCATCCATACTGGTAACATGTTGTATTCTTGTGCATATGTTCCTTCCGAACATCACCTCAGATGGTGTTTGCCAAGTTGTGCTGTGGGGTGTGTTATGGTAGTCCCGCAGCCATTGGTATAGGACCTTCTCCATGTGTTCCTCTGTTAGTCATGCAGTCTGCACGATTCTTTTGATGTTACTCATCAAACAATTTACTATTGGCCTGTGGCCAAAGTGGTATGATTCTTCTGTGTTCAAAGCCGATGTATTCTGCTACTACTTTCAAATCTTGTCATATAAGGGGGGACCATTGTCTGATTTCACTTGTCGAGGTATATCATAGGCAGCAACCATCCGGTCTAGCGCAGGTATGGTGTGATAAGCTGATGTGGATGCCTGCTGTATATCAGGAAAACAAGAATATCTGTCTATGGCCACAATGTATACACCCCCTTCTAGGGGTCCAAAGAAGTCTTTGGCAATCTCATCCCAGTCCTTTTCGGGGAGGTCCGTCATGCGCAGTGGCTCAGGTGGGTGCTGGGGTTGATGACTGCTTAGATGGTGCATTGTTTGGGTGTTCTTCTACATGGGAGTCAGGCTGAGGGAACCATATCTTTTGCAGTAGCATCCATTTGGTGGATACAATGCCCCTGTGTCCTCCATGTGCTAGTTCCAACACGTTCCTTCACAGAGTCCTTGGGATCACTATCTTAGTTCCTTTTAATAGGAGTCCTTCCTCAGTCTGGTCCAAGTCTTTGCTTACAGCCACCAGGTGTCACAGCTCCTGATTCCAGGTGCAGGAGTGGCACGAACCAACTACCCCCACTACGGTCTGGGCGCCTGCAAGACAGTGCTTACGCAGGCCTCCAAGACCCCAGCAGGAAAGGGGGTTAGGATCTCGATGTTTGGATAGGTATCGAGCAGAGGGTAAACAGACCGAGGGTTAGGAAAGGGGAAGTGGACAGGCAAGGGAACATAGGGGTGAAATAACAACAGTACATACACACTATTACCCCAAACATGCACACGGTGTTTTTAACTTTTAATACAAAAGAGGCACTTAGCTCTCGGGGTGAGTTCTGGCCTCCTGCCTGCGCACTCTCAGGTCCGGTGCTTGGAGCAGTTCAAATGCTGCAAGAGAGTTTAGAATTAGTGACCTATGTTTGGTTCACATAGGGCACAATACAAGAGAACAGGCATACCATCTGGTGACACTCCACCCCAAGGATTGGTTAGTGCAGACACAGGCACGTGGAGTGTTAATCTACTCATGCAGTCTATTAATGCCAAACAAAAGATGTGCAGCTGTACCCGCCGTACGTGACTAATTGTTGCCCAAGTTTGCCACTCGTGGCTTGAAACCAAAAGCGCTACATGCTGCCAAAGTTTGCCGCACGTGGCTTGTAATGAGAAGAGCACTCCGTGCCGCCAAAGTTTGCCACACGTGGCAGAAGTTGTGTTAATTTAGAAAGGCGCTGCACGCATTAGTTTTCATGCAATCATGCGGGAAAAGTTGCTGTCTTCAAATGCAGCAAAACGCTACTAAGCACTTAGCTTTGCCATCAGCAGGGGACGTGATGTGGCCGGGCTGTGCCCCCTGCGCATGCCCCTCTGTGGATTTGGAGGCCAAATCGTTCCCACCTGTCTCCGCGCTACCTTCCTGCTGCAGCGCGTTAGTATTCAGCATGGGTTCTTTCGCTAGGCCCTTGCGGTACTTATCTGGCATGAGCGAGGGGCCGGAATGCTTCTTCCTTGGGGCGTGGCCCCTCGCATAATCCCCCTCAGCAGGAGCTCCAGAAGATGCGCCTGGTCTGGTGCTTAAGCACAAACCCCGTGCCTTTGTCTTGCGCGCATGCGCGTGCGCTAACTCCTCCCGACATGGGAGTGAAAAAGTAGTTCGCGCCCTTGAGGCTGCTGGGACTTGTGGTTTGCAGGTCTTTTGCCTGCAAAATGGACAAAGAAGCCTCCGATAAGGCTGGAGTCTTTTTCTTTGGCTTTGTCTTGTTCTTTTCCCTGTTGTCCTGTGCTTGGGTCCTTTTACAGAGCCATGTCTGCCCCTTATAACACCCTGCACCCTGACACTAGGCTTCTGATGTCTTGCTGAGTTTCGGTGTTCGTGATTTATCCTGCTTAGCTTGTTTCCATTGCCCCGCCTCCAAGTATCTGAAGATGACTTGTAGATCCTGGTCGTTTTCAGCCTCTTGCGCAATTTGATGGGGGCTTAAGCCTCTCCGTGTGTACTCATGTATTATATAGTTTATGTATTGGTTCGCTATGGAGTGTGTGAGCAGTTTCCACGTCTCCTTTGCCTTTGCCAGGGCTCTGCATTTCTCTGGCTTCTCACTTAATTTGTAAAACTCATGGCATCTCATCCTCACTCTTCTCTACTCCTCTTCCATCTCCCTCACCCACTCTTTGGCCTGCCTTGGCCCCCCTCTCCGCTCCCCTCCTACTCTCCTCTTTTTCTCACATAACACCTGATGAGGTTTCCAGGCAGGTCTGCTCCATGAAAGTGACATCCATACAGGTGCTCCCCTGCTCCTCAAAAACTATCAAGGACAACATTGTCTCCCTGGCTCCAGTCTTGGCTGATTTCTGCAATCACTCCTGTTCCACTGGATTCTTCCCCTCACTCCTCAAGAACTCTCTTGTGCGCACAGTCCTCGAAAAGCCTTCTGCCGACCCTTCCTGTCTGCAAACTACCACCCTATCTCCATTACCCCCTTCCTGGGCAAACTCTTGGAGAAGCTGGCCATCTGCCAGATTATCCACCACACTGAATCTGTTGGTTGTCTCCACGACCACCAGTCTGGGGTCAGACCTGCCATAGGCACAGAACCTGCTCTCCTGAACACCCATGAGTACTTTCTCTCTAATCTCAATTCCAGCTCAATCATGCCACTAAATGGGCTCCATAATACCCTTGGCATTACAGACCTGGCTCTGTACTGGTTGACCTCCTAACTCTCAAACTGACCTTCCTAGGTCCAACTGGGCCCTTTTATCTCCACCATCCTGCTTTCCACCTGCGTTGTCCCTCAGGACTCTTTTCAACATCTAACTTGCCCCTCTTGCACATTTAATATCCACCTACTCTCCTAACTTCAAGTGTTATGTGAATGACACACAGCTCTCCTTCAAGGTTCCCTCCCATGCCTCTTCTTCTCTCATTCCTGACTGCTTGTCTGCTATTCAGGAATGGTGCACTGCTATCAATCTCTGCCTTAATGCCAGTAAGAGAGAGATCCTTCTCTTTGGGACCCCTGTTCCCTCTTTCGCTCCCACACTCTGGCCACCCTCCATGGGCCCCCTCCCCTCTGCCTCCTGTGAGGCAAAAAACCTTGGTGTCATCTTCGACTCCTCTTTCTCCTTCTCTCCTCACATCTGTCATGATCCATGACCCTGACCCCCTCAGGTATAACAGCCCCCTGGCAGCAATGGGGCTAAAGCCCTTCACACTGGCCCCAAGGGCCTTAAAACTCCATCAGAAACATACATCGAGTCAGCCCTAGTGCCTTTGGCGCCAGGCTCATTATCAGGAATAAAGCAATACCAGTTTTGGAACTTAATCCAACATGGAGGCCTATTACACAGCTCAGTTCTTTAGAACCAAGCCATGCGGCCTAGTGTTTTGGATGTGGCTGGGTCTGGAATTACTTGGCCTGGAACTACTTTACCTGGGCTATTTAAACCACACTCAAACAGCAGAACATGGTCGAGTTATTCTGCACTCCTGCAGCGTAAGCCTCTCCGTGTCCAGCTCCTGCTCATCTGCTTATCTGGAGGCCCGATCCCGAAGCCCTAGATCCGGATTCCATTAATAACCTGGAAGAACAAGAACAGCATTAGCAAGCAAGAACACTTTCCTGTGAAGTAAGCAGCCTTGAATCCATCCTGCGCTTCGCTTACCTCGCCCATCTCCGGAGTTCGTCGCAACCTGCAAAGGTAAAGAAACAAGGACAGTATTAATAACAATTCTTACCTGGGCAAGCAGCGAGTCCTGGCAGCACCCTGCCCTTCTCTTACCATGCCCATCTCCAGGTTTCACCACAACCTGCAAGGGAGAAGGAACAAGGTCAGCATTAACAAAGCACTTACCTGGGCAAGCAGCTCTTCGATCGCTCATCACTCCGGACTATTACCGCAACCTGTACAAAGAAGAGAAGTGAACACAGGTTAGCAATTAACACCAATAAACAGCGCAGCACTCCACGCATCAATAGCTCACTGTGGTCTTCGCCATCGGTGCGGCAACTCTGAGATCGCAACCATCCCTATGAAAACAAAAAGGGACATTTTTAGGGAACAGTTTAGTGGAGCAAGACGCCGAGAAGACAGAGAAAACGGAGGTAAAGAAAGAGACAGAATAAAGACGGAAAAGACATTATAACTCACCTGGAAGACAGCAAGCAGAGTCGAAGTCACAGCTGGACTAGACCCTACATAAGGGCATGCGGACCAGTGAAGCAACTAGGTCCACGGAATGCCTGCACCAACCACGTGCCCCTGCACAGAGAAGCAGGACGGAGAGTTCAACTCACAAAAACCTAAGGTGAGCAATAACACCAAGCGAGGGGATTTGGACCAGAGGGAGGTGGGAGTCCACCCATCAGAGAACCAGTGTCTTAACCCTCCATTCTCCTGTTATAGGCACTACCAAAAGTCTGGCACATAACCAAACAGATAGGGGTCCAGGATAGCGCTTAGACCTCCATCCAGTATCGTGTGGCGCCCCCGTGGATACCAGGTGAGCGTAACAAATCACTGACCTTGACAAGAAGGCCCACTTTCAGCTGCACCTCCTCAGAGGCATTCTACCTTTCCCCACCTTCCCCCAGAAACTAATTTTGTCCAGAGCTCTGGTCCTCTCCATGCTGGACTTCGGCAACCGCCTCTTCCTCAATCTGCCTAACTCCTCCCTTCACACTCTTTAGCTAATCCAGAACAGGACTGTGAGAGCTATCCTTGGCCTCAAACTCAGGGACCGTATCTCTCCAGCCCTAAATCACTACAGTGGCTTCCAGTTTCTGTGAGGGTCAAGTTCAAGACCCTCTCCATCATCCACAAGGATTTCTGGGCCTGGGACCCCTCTAGATCCTACTCCCTCTCCCTAAATGCATCTGTGCTACAGCCTTTCGGTCATCTAGCTCTAACTCTCTGCAGATTAGATGCTTTTCCAAGCAGAGTGTGGGGGTAGATCTCTCTCCTCCGCAGGTGCCTCCCTCTGGAATATCTTCCCTGCACCTCTCCTACTTGTGCTGGATCTCCCTACATTCTGGAAGCTTCTCAAGACCTTTCTTTTCTCTTCTTCCTTCCCTCTCCCCCTTCCCTGCCAAATTCTCCCCCTGCCTCTTTATTGGCTGTCTGGTTCCTTTAGAGTCTTACAGGACACCCTCCCCCCTATCCTGTCTACCCCTGCACTTGGTCTCTCCAGACCCCCCCCTACCTGTACTTGCCCTGGCTGGGCCTGCACCCCTGTAGTCCTTCCAGCCCCTTGCCTCACACTTAGCTCATGGACCTTCCATCCCCTGTACACTCTGCTTTTCCCATTAACTGTTCCACTTGGTGCACTGAGCCTTTCCGCCCTGACTGGTATTTCCCCCCCTGCCCTCTTCCCTGTGATTCTCTTACTGCACTTGCATGATCCGAATTTCACAATGCCTAGTAGGTTCTTTTTTGTTTTGGTTTTGTCCTCCCTGTTCCCCCAAACTCTTGTCTTGCTGCGCCGACACACAATGGGCCTCATTACGACCCTGGCGGAGGACCATGGTGCAATTTGCACCATGGTCCATGGCGCAGAGCTGCCAACTCCGCCATGGGGGTTGGCGGACTCACCGCCCCATTCCGACCTTGGCGGGGCGGTTAGTCCCCAATCCCCATTTACCCTTCCCCATTCCCATTTTTGCCCCATAGGGTATAATGGGAGTGGGGAAGGCGTTAATTACGCCACCGTAGATTACAGTGGCGTAATTAACAAGAGGTCCCGTAGCGCCATGGATTTTTCCGCCTGGAAAATCCGGGCGTAAAAATCACCATGGCGCTACGGAAAGTCGTAATCTGGCGGAGAGGTACGCCATGCATTACGCTGGCGTAAACCCCTCTCCGCCAGGGTCGTAATGAGGGCCAATGTGTTTATAATTACCCAATAAATAAATAAAATACAAGAATAAAATGGGCATAATCTGCAAATATGACAGCTGTTTGGCTAGATTTATTGGACTCATAACAGGTTGGGCCATACATTACTCTCCACCGTAAGCATATCATCAATGCTCCGACCGACCAAACAATAGTCAATTAGTCTCAATGTTGGCTAATCACATTTGATGGCATATAGGTATTGATGAACAGAATTGTCCTGCCTAGCGGATTGCCATCATTCCCACCTAATATTACTTTTTGCGCACTATTCAACATGATTCTTTCGAGATCACCGTTTAGGGTCTCCCTTTAATGATCATCGTACCTTCTGGATAATAATCTGATAGTTGTCTAATGTGAAATCAACTACCAGCCCCGTGTTCTGGAAACGAAGCATAGCACAGAGTAGCCTATCACAGACACTGACAATGCATCCTAGCAAGACCTAGCAATGTAGCTTAATCCCATTGGCCTAATTATCATAAGTACTAAGCATGACAGATCATGACACCCCATATTAGCTAATCAGCCTCTCATGAATACAAACATTTCGTGAACGGTGTAAACATATGTGTTTTCATATCACTTTAAATCCAGGACGTTTGTGGCTGTACTATGCGAGTAATAATTAATGGCATCGTTTTTTAAAGCAGGGGATAATGACCGACCTTTGAGGTCCCTTGGGCACGTGGCGATCCTGTTACATGGGGCCATATGTTATCTACATGCACAATGTTGTACGTGTGTGGTGTGGCTCTGCACAGGTTGCGTAATGGGAGCTTGCATTCCGGATGCCTGTGCTTTACCATGCCTGCTCTCCCTACACACGTGATGTAATGTTATGTTACATTATATTTTGTTACTCGTGGTTTGTGCTACACTCAATCATGACTGTTGTCTCAGATCACCTAGGCTTCTCGAACAGTAGCATGTTTGGCCCAGACAAGCATTTCTAGATTGTAGTGTGAGAGGAAAGGGAAGAGCGAGGGAGTAGGGGAAGAGAACAACGGGGCCCAAATTGTTTGTGGATCTGCACCTCTTCGGCTTGACTGGAATAATGCAAATGGAGAGCGTTAGTGGAGGGCAAGCCCAGAAATAAAAAGTTAGAGTACTCCAGCCTTGCAACCTTTACTTTTGTTTATACCCAGGGGCGTAGGAGACCCATAACATCTGGGGGGGACAGGGGACACCTTGGGGACTTTGTTTTTTTTATTTAGTTTTGGGGATAAACGCTATTATATCCCCCCTACTTAAAATTGTGGGGGGATTTGGATTCCCACCTCCCCCCCTTGTCGTACGCCCATGTTTATACCCTGAGACAACTTGTTCTTTCCTTTCACAAGAAGTGTTGGGTGTTGACTACAGGAAACGCATTTGGGGATCTTTCAATAGGAGCAGGTTGGAAACTGAGACATGTCTCTTCATTTGAAACAAAGCAGTGGCTTACAGAATATGGAATTATTTGTTTCGATTTGTATTTTGTATAGCAAGGAAATGATGCCTTACATTTGTTTCCTAGTGAGACAAAGCAGCATGTTGCAAAGTCTAGGCAAAACTATAAATAAATAAATAAATACATTTTTAAAAACCTGCATGTTTCGGAAAGCTGCATTAGCCAGAAGAAGCATTCGTGCACTAAGGGGACTGTGCCAGGGCCCAAAGGCCCTGAGAGGGTCCCTCAGAAGGACTGAAGTCCTTAAACACCATTTCTCTGTCCCAGTTACCACAGTGATCTTGAGGATGCTCTTAAGTAATGGAATGTGATGGAGTGCAGTGCAATGAAATGTAAAATGTTAGAGATGAGTTGTAGTGTATCAAATGCTACGTTGTGTTAAAAAGCTTGTACACTCTGCCCATCACCATCTCAGTCACTTGGAGCCGCAAGGTTTTTCCAGTTATCGGGGACGTGAGAGAAGCTTGCACAGCTGCTTCCTGCTCCTTGCTTTACATTGTTCATTCATTTGATGTTAGGTTATATTACTGAATCTTGTTTTACATATATTATTCAATGTCTGCACTAGAAGTGTGTGTGTTTATGCATATACAAGGGAAGCATTCAGCACAAGAAAAACAGAATGCTCATGCCCAGAAACGTCAACATGTCTTTTTTTCAGACCCACACAATCAAAAGGTGACATGCTAACTCCATCCACTCCCTGACTCCCCCACCTTCCACCCTCTGACTCTTGATGAGTCAGTGTCGTTTCTTGTAAACATCCAGTGCCTGAAATCCCACTTGTCAGATAACCTTACCCAGGCTCTGTCAATAAGATGAACAGGCAATACACTTGTATCTGGGAGGCAGACAGCCTCAAGGCCCTGCTCTGTTTTTGACAGACAGGAGGTCTCTACTGTGGGACAATGGGGCTCACAGAGATTGTTAGTGGTGTCCCTGTCACCCCCTGAAGACGAAGGCTTCTCTAGCGTTGGACCATTGGACAGCAGCCTAAATCGAGTTTGTCACAAAGGCTATGACACCAGGACATAAGGTGTCAGCAGAGAATGTTTCAACTCTCCTGTGCTTCAGGCAGACTCTACTAGTTGTGAATAAGGCTTCCAATTAAATAGGGTGACCAGACGTCCTGGTTTTGCCGGGACTGTCCCAGTATTTTCACCTTGATCACAGCGTCCAGAGAGTTTTTTTTGTCTTAAAACCCTGTCCCAGGAGTTGAAGGATGGGTGGCCACTGTTCCGTTTTTTTCCTGAAATTCATATGCAAATATGACATGATATGATATGATATTGTGTTTGTATCGCTCTCGTGCACAAGTGTTTCAGAGCGCGACTAGGCAAGGGAGGGGAACAGGGGAGAACACAAGACAACAACAACAACGATCTTACTAGGCCCAGTGACATTGAGAACGCGCAAGTGCATGGGAATGGGAAAAGGGAAAAAGTGCAGGGAAGGGGGAGAGTGGAAAGTGCGGAGCAGAGGAGAGCAGATAAATAATAATAAATACAAAATAAATAGAACATGGGGGCAATAAACAGTGGTAGTGCAGCCAGTAAGTGGCAAGTGCTGTGTTTAAGGCAGCAGACTGGGTAAGTCTGATAAGTGCAGAAAAAGAAGAAAAATGGGTCGGGGGGGCTGTAAGGGTACAGGTACAGTCCCCAGTGCAAGGAGTGGCCAGGAGGCAGTGCAGGAAGGTGGCAGGGTGAGCAGGAATCTGGGCCCAAAGTCCAGAAATTGGTACAGCGCCGCTCTCTCTGCTTACCTTTTATGCCCCATTCCTGCCCCTTATTTAGTGGAGTCCTATTTGTGTTTTAGTGCATCGTTTATGTTCACTAAAACTGTAGACCTACATTTATGTCTATTGCCCCTCCCGTTTTTTTTATTTTGGAAATCTGGTTACCGTACAGATAAATAATGTGCAACAAATACCTGCTCGATTTTGCCCTGACAGGGATTTGTCCCAGCTTTGCCTCAAGTACAGACGTCTCATTATCTTGTAGAGCCCCGGCCACCCTTCGCCCCCCTCTTGTGGGGATGAAATGCAGTCATGTGATCCGCTATCCACTGCCTCGCATCTATCAATGTGGAGAGTTGAATAGGTACATGATGGGTCGGGGACAGCAGCGCAGCATCCTGGTATAATGAAAGGATTATAACATGTGTATTTGTAGGCACATGTTCACCCCCAGAGGGGCCTCTTGGTGCTATTGACAGATAACTGATGTTTATTGTTACCCAACGTAATGGTCCTCATTTTATGGACCTTGGAGGAAAGGCTGAGTGAAACTGCCAGGATTCAAACCTGTGACCATGAGGTCAAACACAGGCCCCTGTAGTGGATACATTAATCCACTGAGTCACAGACCACACATAGATTATGAAACTCCCCCTCCAGATCTGCCAGCTGTCAGTGGCATTCGTTGTAAACTGCCGAATCTCTGAAGAGGCGGGGGTTCAAAAGATTTTGGAAGAGGGTCCCATTTTCGTCAAAGGAGATGACCATTTTGATGAAGGTATGCCAGGAGGGAGATTCCATTGAGGTCTATGTGGTTTGGTGGGAAAGCGAAAATGACATCAAAGTCGGTTGTCGAGTTGCCCACACGGCCTCACTCTTCCCAGCATGCACACAAAGAGGAGGTGGACACCAGTGGAGGAATATAAACACATCTTTGTTCCTTCAACTCCAACTCAGAACTAACTTCCCTTCCTCGCCTAACCCCTTCCCATGAGCCATGTGTCCTCTTCCATGTGACATGGATGGTGACTTTAACAACGTCACCGGTACTTAACACAATGTCGTACCTCATTTCATTTCTTCTATCAGTCTGTGGTGTCGATTTCTGGCCCTCTGTGGCCTCTCCGTCATGTGCAGAGTTGGATGGTCCTCTCTCTCTCTCTCTCTCTCTGAGGCGAGGGCATCTGCTCTTCCCTGGAGTCTTCACCGTCACCCTCATTGGAGGGGTGCCACCCTTGAATTTCAGCTTCTACAGTCGATGAACAGAGTTTCTAGTTATTCGTCTCTTTTCCCCTTCAGCTGAGACAAGAGATCCCTTCACGTTCATCACAGTCATTGGTTCTTTGTCAAATGCAGGCATATGTTTCCTGGTTTGTGGTTGGCACACTATCACAGTGTCACCTACTTCAAGATCGTTTTCTCGTTCCCTCTTGTTCTCACCCACTCTTCTTTTCATGTTCTCCTTGTTCTTTGTGTCATGTTCCCTCATCTCGGCATCTCCCTCATATCTCTCATCAATTCTTCTAACACGTGGTATTCTTGTGGGTATGTTCCTTCCGAACATCACCTCAGATGGTGTTTTCCTAGTTGTGCTGCGGGGTGTGCTGTGGTAGGCCTGCAGCAATTGGTATAGGACCTTCTCCACATGTTCCCCGGTTATTTGTGCAATCTGCACGTTTCTTTTGATGTTACCGTGCCATTGGCTTGTGGCAAAAGTGCTGTGATTCTTCTGTGCACAAAGCCCATGTATTCCGCGACTTCTTTGAAATCTTCTTCTGTAAAGGAGGGACCATTGTCTGATTTCACTACTCGAGGTATACCATAGGCGGAAAACACCCGATCCAGCGCAGGTATGTGTGATAAGCTGATGTGGATGGTACCAGCTGTATCTCAGGAAAATGAGAATATTCGTCTATGGCCACTACTATGTATTTCACCCCTTCTAGGGGTCCAAAGAAGTTTATGGCGGTCTCATCCCAGGCCTGGGGAGGTCTGAGATTGTGCACTGGCTCTGTGTGGGTACTGGGGTTGATGACTGCGCACGTGGGGCATTGTTTGAGCAGTTCTTCAACCTGGGAGTCAAGCTGAGGGAACCATATATTTTGCCATAGCATCCATTTGAAGGACACAATGCCGCTGTGTTCTTCATATGCTAGTTGCAACACTTTCCTTGGCAGAGTCCTTGGTTTCACTATCTTAGTTCCTTTTAATAGGAGTACTTCCTCAGTCTGGGCCATCTCTTTGCTTACAGCCACCAGGCTGCTGATGTCTTGCTGAGTTGTGGTGTTTCCGGTTTTTCCTGCCTGTTTGGCTTGTTTCCATTGCCCTGTTTCTAAGCATCTGAAGATGACTTGTAGACCCTGGTCGTTTTCAGTCTCTTGTGCGATTTGATGGGGGCTTAAGGCTTTCGGTGTGTTCTCATGCACTATATAGTGTATGTATTAGTCCACTATGGAGTGTGTGAGCTGGGACTCCTTGTGAGGGTATCGTGATAGAAAGTCTGCTGGATTGCTGTCCTTCCCTGGGCGATGGATGATGCAAAATCTGTAATCTTGGAGTCTCAGTGCCCACCTGGCAATCGAAGGGGGCATTTTTTATTGGGGGTCTCCGTATATGAAGAGTAAAGCCTGGTGGTCAGTTACTACTGTGAATGGCTTTCCATATGGGAAAGGTGAAAGTGCTTGCAAGCCCATGGCACAGTTTTTGACTTGTGAGTAGGCCTGCTATGTCTTAGATAAGCCCCTGATGGCATAGGAGACAATGTGGCGTGTGCTGTTGTCTTTAGGGTCGATCTGTGTTAAGATGGCACCCAAACCCACATGGCTTACGTCAACGATTAGTTCTGTCTCCCTTGTGGTGTTCAAATATGCCATGTTTTTGGCATCTGATATTCTCTGTTTGATTTTTTTAATTGCTTGCTGGCACTCCCCTGTCCACTCAAAGGTTGTTTGCTGCTTCGTGAGCACTCGAAGAGGTTCGCTTGAAAGACGCAAAGTCTTGAATATATCTGGTGCAATAACTTGTGAGCCGGAGGAAGGATCTTAAGTCTAAAATTTTCGTAGGTGGTTCCGTTTCAGTGAGAGCCGTTACTTTCTCGGGATCTGGGGTCATGTCCTGAGATGAGAGCAAATGTCCAAAAATGCAAAGGGTGTGTTTTCTGAACTTAAATGTTTCTTTGTTTAGTGTGAGGTGGGCTTCGTCCAGGGCCATGCATACACGGGCTAGAGTGGTGCCATGCTGTTTTTGATCCTGCCGGAAATAAGGATGTTGTCACTGTAATTCAGGCAGTTGGGGTTATGTTTTATAATATTATGTACTTCTGCTTGAAACAGCTGAGGACACGCCAAAACTAAGGTGCTTATACCTGTAGAGGCCTGTGTGGCTGACGAACGTGGTTATGTAGCGTGAACCTCTGCTTAGTTGAAGTTGGTGGTATCCTTTATTAAGGAACAACTTCGAGAATACCGTAGTACCGTTCAGTAGTTGCACCATGTCGGTGATGCAGGGGGCTTGACGACGTTCCCTTAGTATTGCTTCGTTTGGTCGTTGCATGTCTACGCATATTCAGATGTCAGAGGAGTCCTTTTTGGGTACTTGGACAATGGGTGACACCCACGGGGTGGGGCCTTCCACTGGTTCTATGATGTCTGCTTCTAACAGACATCATAGTTCTTGATCCACCTGTTTTTGAATGCACACTAGTATTCCATGGTAATGTTGAGCTTCTGGTGGCACTACGGGATCAATGTGTAGATAAATCTGTTGGTCTTTGAATAACCTAAACCTTTGAACAGTGACGGGAGCAGTTGTTCTATTGTCACAGAAGGATCCAGATATTTGTGTGCACATGTATGGGGCCCGGCCCATGTCAATTGCGGCTTTAAAGCTTAAGATGCAGCCACTGTCCGTTGTAGCTTCTATAACATGCATAGGTATTTTCTTTGTTTGCCCCTTATAACTGCATGATGCCATAAAGTATCCTCTCCATGGCAGTGGTCTTTTTGACCCATAAACGAAGTTGTCTACCTCTGCCGGTTGGAGTCGCGGAGCATAGGGTAGGCTGACGTAAACCTCTTCACTTATGATGTTTACAGTCTCTGCAGTGCCCACTAGGAATTTAGTCGTCATCTTGTTTATCTAGTGGAGTAACACTGGATTCTTGTATTTTTCTGCGGGTTACCTAGTGCATATAGGTATCCTCTCTTCTCTGGCTCTTCCCGAGGTCTCTCCTTTCGCCTAGAGCCTTCTTCTGATGAAGCACTGGACCTACTGTCTGTTTGTGATTGCTCAACGTGGTACCGCACATATCTTTTGGGTCTTCTTCTGTATCTGGAAGATGCCGATTTGTTTGATCGCCATTCCCCCATGTCCTATCTTGTGGCTTCCTTTCATCTCTTTCTTATCTGTGCCTTCAGTGAGGTGGCTTGTAAGGTTGACTTGACGTCCTTGGGGGGGGGGGGCTTTGTGTTTGTCTCTCTCTGCCTTGTGAGAGTCGTCCTCCATTGCCTTCACCTCTTTCTTGGCTGCGGTACATGTGGCATACCGCTTTAAAATGGTTGCCCCATGCCCCCACATGCCGAGCACTGTTGACCAATGGCAGGGCAGGTGACCTCATGGGGAAATTCGTATCGCCACCTGTAGCAGAAGGGTTCACCATTATCTTTGCTTGCTTGCTTGAAGTCCAATTTGTACATGTTCTTGAATTTTCCATGAGAAATCTTAATGTCTCTGAGCCCCTCGACTTGAGATGCCAAGGCTGCGCCTGACCGTGCAAGGTGCAGTATTTCTTCGAGGGAACAAGGCTTCTGTAGTAATCTCTTTCTGAAGTCGTAGCACTCGCTTCTGGCTATGATCTGTGAACTTAGTGCTTTGTCGTTTGAGTAATTATTGTAGTCACAGTGTTTTAGGTTGAGCCTAAGACGCCTTACAAAAGTGTCTGTTGATTCTCCTTTGATTTGTTTAGTGGTATGAAAGATATCTCTTTCGTAGTCTAGATTAGTGTGCAGCGTGAAATATTCTGTGAGAGCTACCTTGAGAATGGCGTAGGTATCTGTTGTTCATGTAGGGAATTCATCCACAATATCTCTTACATTCGGGCCTATGGATATGTGAGGAGGCTGTGCTTTTTGTCTTCTTCCAGAGGCCTGATGGTCTTTATGCACACCTCAAAATCTCTGACCCACCTTTTCCATAGGGGGCCCAAAATGCTAGTTTATGACAAGCCAAAGTGTGTGGGCAATTGCGTGATGAGGCTGTCTTGTATTCTTGATGGTAGAGCCGCTGCTAGGGTGAGGGGCACTGTGAGAATGTCCTCTTCTGACATCTTGGGTGGTGTTTGTTTTCAGTACTATGGAGATTGTAGCACTTGTCCTGGGAGGGGCCATGTGGAACCTTCTTGTCCTTCTTTTGTCCTTTTTCCAGCATGGGTCCGCTGGGTCGGTGTTGTAAACAGTATGTAGGGTCACCAGTGGCTTGACTGACCTCTTATTTGTTGCATGCCTTCCTGGCCACATGTGCAGGCTCCTGCTGCTGGTTTAGCTCTGCACACACATGCGCATCCAGATCCTGATTCCGAGGCTGGACCGCCTTTTGCCTCTTCTCATGCCTTCTCCGGCACCCGGAATATGAGGCAGGGGTTGGCGGGACTGCTGCGGCCATGGGATCTTCCTGCGCAGCTACCCGCTGCGGTTGATGCACACTTCTGCGCCCGTGATTCTTTTCCTGTGAGCAACGGAGGCAGGGCCAGTTGGGCTTGCACGCCTGCAATTCCTGACATGCCTTGTGAAAGATGGAGGTAGGGCCAACGGGACTTCTGCGCCCATGATGCCTCCCCTCCCGCCTTTCTTCAACTTGCTGCACTTTTGCAACGTGGGGACCCGACACGCGTCGGTTGCCCCGCCTCATCGCCAATGTCGAGTTGGACCCGACTGGGTTTACCCGAATATGCCCACATGGCCTCACGCTTCTCGGCATGCAGACAAAGAGGAGGCGGACACCAGAGGAGGAATATAAACATGTCTTTATTCCTTCATCTCAAACTTAGTACTATCTTCCCTTCCCCACTCCTCACCTTCCCATGAGCCCTGTGTCCTCTTCCACGTGACATGGATGGTGACTTCAACAGCATCTCACCGGCGACATGGTCCAAATGAGGGGGAGCTAAAGCGTGCGGTCAATGATGGAGACGGAAATAATAATTTGGGTTTACAGAAATCTGAATTTGTTTTTTCTTTTTTCAACGTTGTCATGCCTAAAGACATATATATAACACCTTCTACAACCCATCAGATGATAAACAGTGTCTCGTGAAATATGTAGTGGCTTTGAGTGGTACCGAGGTGCTAATCCTGAATGGGAGTGGCTAAATGGGGGTTTGCATGCTTGCACAGAGGTGGGCAAGCCATAAAAGTCATACGGGAAGCCGTTTATATATGCTTGATATTTGCAAAAGCTTTATTGTTAGGGTGACTTTTGTTTTTTTTTTTAGAAAGGAAACACGTACCAAACCCAGCGTGTTTTTAGTTATTTAGTTATTCAGTCAAACAACTATCACAGACATATATCACAGATATAAAGCTCTTTGGTCATTCTTATATTCCAAAAGTGCTCTTTTATATGCAAAACAGCCAAAACATCATTGGTTATTATTGGTGCCAGTTCACATTATCTTTCAGTTCTTTCTAATCAATACACACACACACTGTGTTAAGCATTCACTTTGATATTCAGAAACACAACATGCATTTTTTAAACCACTGCAAAAATTAGGGTTTTCCCTTGAGAAAAGTAAAGGTTAAAAATTATGCATCATTTTACAATATTAAACACATGCCTATGGTTATGTCAAGCACAGAGTTCCCACAGGTGGCAATAAAATGATGTTCAGAAGCAAGCACTCTTTTCCCTCCCCAGTCCCACATTTCAGAAGTCTGCGGTCGCCAAAAAGATGCGAGCATCAAATAGTTCATAGAGAAGTTAAAATGGCAAAGAGTGAATCTGAATGCGCACATGCATCAATAAACCTGTGAAAGGATACCCAAAGCTATAGAAGGTTGAGACCAAAACTGTGTGCCAAAGGTACACACTGTTTCACAGCTTTAAAGGTGTCCCGTAAATATATCCATTCAGCCTTCTTTACAGAAACTGCTCAGTGCTAAGCAAGCAAATGGCCTCCCTGCTGGGTTTATCATGCGTCTTTGATGACATTCTGCTGCACGCTCAGTACTACCAAGAAAACCAACTGCAAAGTATGTCACACAATGCATAACTGATGCTTATAAGTAATCTTTATATTTATTATATTTTAAATACAAGATAGGACTTTTACAGTACTTCAAATGACAGCAGGACATCTATATCTATACCCACACATCTCAAAATGTTCCTATGTATTGTACAATCCAACCAACTCTACAAAGTTAATAAACATTTTAAATGTCCTTAAACGGAAGTTGGCAAGACGCATACATCCCCGAATGAACCTGATCTGTGAGCCCTCTATCAACAAAAAGCTACAAACTATATTTGTATGTAAGCCAAAGCAAGTGATATGTGAACTGTATTATGATCCATTTCTGTGACCGTTTACTAATTAAAGTTGTAAAAAGAAAAAAAAACAATATGAGAAGGGAGAGAAACAAACAAGTTCCCTTTGAGCTGGCGATAAGTACCTTATCCGCCTAGACTTGTTGATATCCTTGAACACTAATCTGTATGACTACCATTTCAGCATGCATGACTCCTGGCCACATTTTGGTAATTCCTGAGAACCTGATAGAAACCCATGAACCATATATTCACTCTGCCGTTAAGCATCCCTTGACACTGGGTTTATTATCCGGCCCCAAACGGACCCTAACAGGTGGCCGGACTTCCTGGAACAATAACGGATAACAGGCTCCCATTTACTTTCAAATATTAATCTCCTCTCGTCAATAGTACCAAGTCGTAAACACCTGAGCCTGGCCACAGCTGACCATTTGATGTTATCACAACTGCTTGCTGCTTTTTGCATCCTGCAATGACACTCAACCAGCTTTCTCAATCACACAGAGTTTATCTCGCCACCGCAGGTTTCTCTGGCCTACACAAGCCCTAGCTGTGAGTGGACTCACGACATACAGATTTGTGCATTTGTCATGTACACTGTGTTCCCCAACTGTCCCAGGCACATGTCCCTAAAGAACCTGTTTATGTATGTCTGTGCATGTATGTTCAAGAACACATATGAAGCTCCTCGCTTCCCATCTTTAGGCGCATTGTAGCAGGGCACGTGAATACATTGTTTTTTTCTATTGCATCGGCAGATTTGACATCATGTTGCTACACGCATTCAAATCTAAAATGTATCAACAAAGCACAAAGTAATACTAATAGTAACACTTTTCCCATTTTCATGAACTATACTAGATATATGCTAAGTCGAAACATTGCACTGACATTGCTGTCACCCCAGTCACCAATATGGCATGCACAACACAAACCCCACTTTCCCATTGAGACCTTTATCGACCAGCCCAAAAGCTGCCATTCAACATTTCTGATACTCGGACAGCGAGGACACCAGTCCTGTGAGTTCCCAAACTTGTAAGACAGTGGTCACATTAGGAACATACATGGTCACCTGATTGGAGGAGCCAACATGCTACAAAATATTCTACTGATACGTTGATGGCCATTTTGGAACTGGAGAATTAAACTTTGTTAACGACAAAGTACGTTTCAAGGTTAATAAATTCCAAAAGAAAAAATGGATACACAAATGTACAACCATTGTGCCCAAAGAAAGGGCGGAACAGTGCATATGCATTGCTTGTAAGATATGCATATGAACACCCAACTACTATAACAGTAGAAATATATAGACAGGAAAATACGCTTATTGGTGTCAGAGTGAACTCTATTTCATGATTTAGTCAGAGAGTACAGAAAGGGCACCAAGTCACATCAAAGGTGCCCATTGGATCTCGTCATTCAAACCCGAAAGGTGGGTTTTTAAGTGAAAAAATCCATGACTGTTCAAGTCTCAAGATACGGTTAACAGTGCGGTAATCGCTTAAGTCTGGTTTGATGGAATCAATTACCATCCATCGGATCTCATGGTCTGTGTGGTTACAGACCATGAAGTGCTTTAATAGAGGTGCAGAGCTAGGCTAGTGCAATTACGCCGATCCTTAGGTTGACCTTCCTAGTGGTCATACATATGTATGCTTTTTAACATGGGCATAGGATCATATAGGTCACATTCACTGTATTGCAATTAGTATGGGATTTTAATGACCAGTGTACTTCATTACAGATCACCTCAGAGCCAGTGATGCAGAATTGGCAGGCACTACAGGTACCGCACGGAAAGTGTCCCACCACAGGTTTGGATGGTACATCCCAAAGGTCACCCAGAGTGCTTCTTCTTGAAACCCAAACAGACCTCTAGTGCACAGCCATATCCTGGATGTTTCTGCCTCGTTTGAGGGCAAATAAAGGGGGCAGTAGGGTACATCCCGGGTTGACGACCAGATTCCAGTATTTTTTTACTCGTTTTTTCACTTGCGTTGTTTTCCTCGAAAAGGTCGTAACGCATGCTAGTCTTTTGTCTCCTTCCATTGATGAAGACGGAGACAATAAAGTCTCCCTCTCAGTATAGAAAGCGTGTTTCGACGATCTTTTCAGTAGTCTGTGTGGATGACCTCTGTCTGGGAGCCTAGCAATCAAGGCATTAGCATGAATCCCATGGTCATATTTGAATGCACAATTTCGTCCAATCCTGAGGACATGACTGTAGGGAAAATAGTCCCTTAATGCTGCCGGATGTTGGATACTGTCATGACCTCAGGTTGTCATGAGGCGAATGTCTGGTGGTGTTTGACCTCCGATTTGGTGTGTCATTGCCCCCATGCACAGGGCAGTGGCAGAGCTTGCACTATTCTTAAAGACCAAAGCAGTGCATTATATAATATTGATTTCATCTTTTAATCCTTCTACAGTAAAAATAATACTTTTTTCTGGCTTTTGGAATTGATTGCCATTATATATTACAATTTGCTGCATAATTAATGTACTAATCTCAGAAAATAACCAGCAAGTCGTATCCCTGCGGAGTTTCTTTAAGTGCTGTTGAAATCCACATGGTCAAAGAGAATTCTGCCAGTGAAAAAGCAATCCCGAGCCAGCGCCTCAAGGGCCAATTGCTATTTATGCCAGTCCTTGCTGTGACTGGCATCCATCTTGTGGAACAGCAGAAGGCTCTGTCCTTGTTCTTGTGCCAGGACACCCTTCCTGACTCACGATGGATCCACGACCAAGCCTCATTAGTGACTTAGGCTGACAGTGTTGTCGGGTTGGCAGAGATCAGCTGTCAGTGGGGATTGATGGTTGAACTGCCATGCAGGCTAAACTCTACTCCGGCTGGTCACAGATAGCCTTTGCATGTAACACCATTTTGAGGTTTGTAAATAGGACCGGGCTTCGGTATCGGATGCAATGAAATAGATTAATTATTCCCTCACTAAACGCACCACCAACCAATCAATTAAATCTATTCAATGACAACGTACTCTAGAAAAGGGTATTCGTTAAAGTGAAAAGGCAGGAAACAGTTTGTTGTTCTGGTCTTTGAATACAAATACACCTTTTGTAGCAATGGATGATGGACAGTTCATGGAGAGCAGATGCCATCACAATGGAATTGTTGGTCATGTAAGGAGATGATGTCGTATGGATAAATTGCTGATGTTGGCACCGTAATACATGGGTTGGCTGTTTATCTAAACTTTGGCATTGGACCAACATTGTGTGATTTTGGGCAAACAACTTTTTCTCTCTACTTTTTGCTGCAAATATATAAAAAAAACAACCATCACTACTACTGCTGTCCCAGTTATGTTTGCCCGGTACACAGTGACTTTAACGAATTAAATAACAGAGGATGTTTTAATAGCGAATCAATAATAACGAAATAATATCGAATGTTTGGTTTAAATGTATACGGGGAGGGGTAAGGGGTTAAAACAGGTGGTGAGGGTCTTGGGGTGGGTTTACAAGCATAGGGAAAAGGGGGCTGTGGGTGGACCCCCAAAATAAAATCAAAATAAAATATTTCATATTTTTCGTTACAACATTTTCATTATTAAAGCATTATCTATTATTTAATTCGTTAAAATCACATGTAACCGTTTCCCAAGCCCTATCACTTCACAATTACGGTTTTGTTCCCCACGGTCAAACAAACATGCACCTAATATTGTGGCACCATGATTTGTCTATTGCAAATGTACTTTTGGCTTTGCAAAACTTCTAGATTTTTGACCAAGCTATTTTTGCGAGCCTATAATCAGTTCACGCACATGGTATCCTGATGTTTGGTGTTTGGGATGCTTATACATGTTTCTGTGAAGCCAGGATGCTGCTATTTCAGAAGGGAGACATCTATAAGCAGGTGTTAGGAAGTGTCAGAGATGGTATTGGCTCGCCTTTCCTGGGTGATTTGAATGTTGATGGTTGGCTGGGTGGACTAGAGAGCCAAGTATTTCTCCAGGACGACAGCTCGGGTTGGGTATGGATTCTCCTTGTATGTTCACATGAGGACCTGGCCGCCAGGCTCCTGTAGCCGTCTTGTGGTAATGCCTCATCCAGCAGGTGCTGGAAGGGAGCCTACGGCCCTATGTGATACCCTAGGATGTGAAATTCTCCAGTCCCTAGGGTCTGGCTTGCCATTGGTTGACTTTTTTGATGACGTCATCCCAAGACTTTCCCGCTTTCACTTCTTTTCTGGCCATCTCTCATGACATCTTTCATGGGTTTTGCCATGGCAGCAGGTGCTTACAGGGCGGAGGTCTTAGTAAAATGGAATCCCCACAGCAGCTCCTTCTGCATATCAGTGGGCTGTCACATGATAATATGATGATAGGTTATTTATAACACGCTTAATACCCAGAGGTTTCTAAGCACGGACCCGGGGATCGAACCTGTGTTGCCCTGTGTGGTCTTGCTTCCAAGGCAAGCATGTTGCTGCTGAGCTATCCTCCCGATGAAGGGAGAAAGCCCTCTAAATGAGAAAGCCCATAAAAGTACAGGTACTGCCCCTCACCCGCCACAATATTGTAAAGGAGAGCAGCGTTATGCACTAAGGCAACCCTACCGGTCTTATCCCAGATCAATACAGGAAGAGATGGACTTGAGGTAACTGGAGATGGCAAGAGCAAGCAAACCTACTGTTAGACTGACATATGCCCATGGAATAGACACAAAGCAAATAAGCACTCACCGTGAAGAATCACATACGTTAGGCCAAACATGCATTTAGACAAGAAGAATATTGATTGCACTTCAAAGATGCAAAGAATATAACACAAGCAATGTATCCGCTGAAACGCAACACAAACAATGTACGCAGACAGCCTATTAATGTAAAAATGCAATAGTAAAGGGCCGCCATCTTTGTAAAAATGGAAGTTGTAATACGCATTCAAATAAATAGAGGTCTCAAAGCCTTCTGAACACTCAACCTGTTGAATCCACTGGAGTACAGACTCGTGCAGGGTGCAGGCAGTGGCTGCACTGCCCCTCGCCAATGTTAAGGGAGAATTAAGGGAGGTCTTGAACAGTCCAGAAGAAAACATGAGATAAGCATTCCCAATGCACAAGACATATTTCTTTGAGATTAATTGAAAAACAAACAACCTTTGAATGCTTGGTGCCAACTAACTATAAGTTAAAACCTCATAAGGAATGGAGCAAACAAGTCCCTAGTGGTTGGAAAAGTAATAACACTTGCGTTCAAATTACCTAAAACTTCAACAAATACAGGACAGGATTATTCAGACAATGGACTCCTCACAGGTGACCCATAATTCAAAACCAGCGTCTGTTCATTAAGGCCAGACATGACCCAGCACCTACCTCGACTCCCCACACGTTCTCATAATCAAGGTGCCTAGCAAGGTCAAATACAAAGGAATATTTTGGCTCATGACCTAGGAATAAGGAGTAGCATCTTATTTAATTGGAAGGATGCAGGTCTTGGACTTCTCACCACCTAGTCCCATTTTTACTTCATGTGCTGATAACCTGTCACTGCCAAGGTTTCTGAGCATGGTGCCAACCAATAAGAACTGTTAATGTTGTACCGCCTAGTGCATGTTACAATAGCCAATAGTTAGCTTAAAAGATGACATGTATTCCCCCTTTTCGATCGTACCAGGTGGAGCCATCAGATAGTAGTATAACCAACAGAAGAGCTACCTCATATATTTTCTATATAAAAAGGCCTGGATTCTTGATTCTATCAAGAATGAACACAGCCAAATAACCTGTTCTGTAGGAAGAGTCCCCCTCCGGAGTGTCTACAACCATGTTTTAGCTAACCACATTTCACAGAGAACAACTTTCCATTTGTATATCAGTCTGGTCCCACCCACCTGAGCAGTCCAGCACCAAAATACTAGGCAATTCTCCTCTGAACAAGAATACCAACAGCATAGCCAGACATGTGCTACACCTAGTCAGGCCTCATCAGTGAGTAAAGCTATGCTTCTGTAAACACAATGAGCAAGCAGTCCATGTCTGTATTATCCTGGGTAGCTTAGGGTGAAAGCCCAAGTCCCTAAACATATACACAAAGGTCTGGGAGCCCCTCTGACCCAAACAAACATGGGAAAATACCCTGTCCTATGAGTAGGTTCCCACTCTGGAGACTCTACAACCACGTTTTAACTCACTGTACCTTCCACAGAGGAGAACTTACAATTTGCATATAAATCTGGTCTCAACTACCTGGGAAGTCCAGCACCCAAATGCCAGGCACTAAGTAACCCAGGGTAATTCCGACCTGGACCCCTTGCTCACTTTGCTTTAGAGAGACTCAGCTTCACCTCACTGAGAAGGCCCAATAAGGCTGAAACACGAGTCTGGTGTTACTGATGGTATGGTACTATTGTTCAGAATAGAATGGCCTAGCATTTCGGTGCTGGACTGCCCTGGTGGGTGGGATCAGACTGATATGTAAATGAATATGTCTTCTCTGTGAAGGTTGCAGTGAGCTAAAATGTGGTTGTAGCCCTTCCTGAGTGGAAGAAGTTCCATAGAACAAGGTATTTGATCCATGTTCGTTCTCAGTAGAGGGGTTCCCACATTCTTGTTTAATTTGCAATACTTGGGATTTCACCCATAGTAACCCAGGGTAATCCAGACTGGATCCCTTGCTCACTGTGCTTTAGAGAGACTCAGCTTCACTTCACTTAGCCCAACCAGGCTGAAATGTGTGCCTTGGGCTGCTGATGGTACTCTTGTTCAAAGAGAAATGCCTTGTGTATCAATGCTGGATTGCTCTCGCGGGTGGGACCAGACTCTTATGCAAAGGGATATTTCTTCTCTGTGAAGGGTGGAGTGAGCTAAAACATGTTTTTTAAACCCTCCTGAGTGGATGTAATTGCAAATAATAGGCTGTTTGACCCATGTTTGTTCTCAGTGGAGGCGCTCCCACGCTCTTGTTTAATTTGTAAATCTTGGGGTTTTACCCTAAGTAACCCTGGGTAATCCAGACATAGACCCTTTGTTCACTGTGCTTCGGAGAGACTCAGCTTCACCTCACTGAAGAGGCCCAACTTGGCTGAAACACATGTCTGGGATTTCTGATGGGACTCTTGTTCAGAAGAGTATGGTTAGCATTTTGATGCTGGACTTCCCTTGTGGGTGGCACCAGACTAATATGCAAATGAATATTTCTTCTCTGTGAAGGGTGCAGTGAGCTAAAACACGATTGTAGACTCTGCTCAGTGGAAGAAATTCCATAGAACAGGGTATTTGACTCATGTTTGTGCTCAGTAGAGGGGCTCCCACACTCTTGCTTAATTTGTAAGACTTGGGGTTTCACCCTAAGTAACCCAGGATAATCTAAATGTGGACTCCTTGCATACTGTGCTGCAGAGAAACTCAGTTTCACCTAACTGAGGAGGATGGAACACATGTCTGTGGTTGCTGATGGTGCTCTTGTTCAAAAGAGAATGGCCTAGAATTTCGGTGCTGGACTGCCTCTGTTGGTGGGATCAGACAGAAATGTAAATGGATATTTCTTCTATGTGAATGGTGCAGTGAGCTAAAATGTGATTGTTGACCCTCAAGAGTGAAGGAAATTCCATAGAATGGGGTATTTGACCCATATTCATTCTCAGTAAAGGGACTCCCACACTCTTGTTTAATTTGTAAGACTTGGGGGTTCACTCTAAGTAACCCAGGGTGATCCAGACATGGACCCCAGGCTTCCTGTGCTTTATAGAGACCCAGTGTAACCTCACTGAGGAGGCTCAACAAGGCTGAAATCCTGTCTGGGGTTGCTTATGGGACTCTTGTTCAGAAGGGAATTGCCCAGCATTTTGGTGCTGGACTGCCCATGTGGGTGGAACCAGACTGATACACAAATACATGTTTCTTCTCTGTGAAAGGTGCAATGAGCTACAATGTGGTTTTAGACCATGCTGAGTGGAAGAAGTTGAATAGGACAGGGTATTTGGTCTACATAGGTTCTCAGTAAGGGGCTCCCACACTCTTGGTTATATTTATAAGACTTGATATTTCAGCCTTGATTAACCCAGTGTAATCCCGACGTGGATCCCTTGCTCGCTGTGCTTTAGAGAAACTCAGCTTCACCTCACTTAGGAGGCCCAACAAGGCTCAAACACGTGTCTTGGGTTGCTGATGCTACTCTTGTTCAAAGAGAAATGCCTTGTATTTAGGAGCTGTACTGCCCCTGTGGGTGGGACCGGGCTGATGTGTAAATCATTATTTCTTCTCTGTGAGGGGTGCAGTGAGTTAAAACGTGACTGTAGACCCCCCTGAGTGGAAGAAAGTCCATTGAACAGGGAATTTGACCCCTGTTTGTTCTCAGTAGAGGGGCTCTCACTCTATTTCTTAATTGTAAAGACTCAGGGTAATCCAGATGCAGACCCTTTGCTCAGTGTGCTTTAGAGAGACTCAAATTCACCTCACTGAGGTGGCCCAACAAGGTTGAAACACGTGTCTGGAGTTGTGGATGGTACTCTTGGTTAAAAGAGAACAGCCTAGACTTTCAGTGCTGGATTGCCCTTGTTGGTTGGGCCAGAGTGAAATGTAAATATATGTTTCCTCTCTGTGAAGAGAGAGTGCAGTGAGCTAAAACGTGGCTGTAGTACCTTATGAGTGGGGAAATTCGGTGTCCAGTCATAATTTCGAAAACATAATTTCGAAAGTCAAAAAAGTCGAATCAAAAATGTCGAAAAAAAAAATGTCGAATTGTTTTTTTTTTCGATATTTTTTTTTGGGCTCTAGTTTCTGTGAAAAAAATAGGTAAAAATAAAAAAAAAGGGGGGTTGGGGGAAACCCCCCCATTTCGAAAAAAAAACGTCATTAAAAAAAAATTCGACATTTTTTTTTCGACGTTTTTTTTTCGACTTTTTGACTTTCGAATATTTTGTATTCGAAATTATGTCTATGAACCGGGAAATTCCATAGAAGAGGGTATTTGATCCAAGTTTGTTCTCAGTAGAGGAGCTCCCATACTCTTGTTTAATTTGTAAGACTTGCGGTTTCACTGTAAATAATCCAGGGTAATCCAGATGTGGACCCCTTGCTTACTGTGCTTTAGGGAGACTCAGCTTCACCTCACTGAGGAGGCCCAATAAAAGCAAAACACATGTCTGGGGTTGCTGATGGTACTCTTGTTCAGAAGAGAATTGCCCAGCATTTTAGTGCTGGACTGCCCTTGTGGGTGCGACCAGACTGACATGCAAATTGATATTTCTTCTCTGTGAAGGGTGTAGTGAGCTCACACGTGGTTGTAGGGATTGTTTGGAGTTGGAGGAATGAGTCTGAAGCAGGAGCAGGGAGGCGACAGGAGGGTAGATGGAAAAAGATTTGCTGGAGCAAGGGAGTGAAGGAGAGACCAGGAGTTGAGACTGGAGGAAGGAGAGACCAGGAGGGTATAAAGAGTGGGAGATGGAGGTAAGGTGGTAAGATCTGGAGTGGAGTGGAAGGATGCCATAGGTGGAAAGGGAGGTGGAGAGCGATAATACAAGATTGAAAGAGGGAGGAAAAAAAAACAGGAGTGGAGTTTGAGAGGCAATCCCAAAGGGAAGGAATGTGGAGGAAAAGCCAAGGGTAAGGTTGAGAAGGGTAATAAGAACAGAATAGATTGGAGAGAAGTTTCAAGAGGTTGATGGAAGTGCCATCAAAGAGGATAAGGAGAAGATTAGATCCAATGAGATTGGGGACAAGTTAACAGAAGTTGGTAGAAGTGCCATTGAGGAGGAGATAAGATCAAAGAGGCTGGGAAGGGGTCCCAGGAGCAGGTGCTAAGGGAGTAGGAGGTCGAAGAACTGACAATGAGGAAAGAACATGTAGCGGGAGCTCGGAGGTCAGGGAGCCGGGACTCCAAGTAAGGTGACTAGACTTCAGACTTGTTGTCAGGTGAGACCTTATATAGGAACAGAGTTGAGAAACTGTAGAGGGTCTCTGGCTAGAAGAATCCCTAACTTACTCCAAGAAGCCCCAAGAACCAAAAGACAAGCGCCAGCAAGTTCACAGAGATACTAGAGGGGATGGAGTCACAGGAAGGAGGTGTTCAATGGGTGAACACGAAGGAGCTTAGTGGGGTGAAGAACAGACAAAGGGGAACACATGAGTAGAAAAAAGAAAGGAGGGGCCCAAAATAGTCAGAAGAAATAGGAAGTAGTAGACCTTAGGGGGGCAAATGGGCAAAGAAGAAGGATGGGGCCAGAGGCGAAGAAAGGTGGCAGGCAGAGAATTAGGGACTCTCTTCCCCTCTGCACCCACTCTCTCTTGACTACCTGGTCTGCTGGGTGGGAACCCAGGAACCTAAGGGGCATTCAGATGAGGCAGAATCCTAATAAGAAGTGGAGCACAGGTCAAAAGTCAGAGCCAGAAAGATTTTTATTTCGGGAACTAGCCCAAAAAAGTACATCCGAAAACCACACACAATTCATCATAATTCATTATAAATAACATTAAATCAACCATTATAAATACACAAATTGGTATACATAGTCGAATGTTAAAAACATTAAACTAACATTCAACCATATGAAGATACAATCAACAGAAAGTTCGCTTCTTTAAATGGTTCATAGATGGATTGATTTTATACGGACCCACCAGATCTTTGCAAGGTAACTTAATACCGCAAATGTGACTTCTTCATGAAGCATCATTTTACATATGACATATGTATCCTGGGGCGAGCTTAACTGATATGTGTAGAAAATTGGGAGCGACCACCTCTTCCTTAGAGATTAATACTTTGCACGTTCAAAAGAAAATGCGTTACAGATTATACCGCAAGAGGACAAAGGGACAACATTTTGCGGAGACGATGGGACTATCTGTAAGAATACTCTACCACCTGGAAAACATTTAACCAAATCTTTGAATATAATATTCTGTTGTTAATTGGAAATATTTAATGTAGGCACCGTTCTGGTGCTAGGTCTGTTTCAAATATGACATATCCTGGAACCCTTGATTGTTTCACTGAGTTTAGCATTTTTGTCTTGTTGAGAGGCAGATGAATTTGTCATCCTTAGCTTCTGCCCCTCCCCCACCCCAATATTGCAAAGGAGCAAAGAGGTAACTCCTGAGGAAACCATACCACCCATATCCTAAGCAAGTGCAGCAAATGATGAACATGATGTGAGCTAAATATGGCGAGAATGGCCAGACAGACGATAGGAACATACATTTGCATCCAATAGACATGAAGCAATCGTGCACTCACCATGAAGAAAACACACTCGGTCCAATATGCATTAATACATGAAGAATATTGAGTGCATCCATTTAGACATGAAGAATATTAACATAAGCAATTTATAAGCTGAATGCAACATGAACGACACACGTATATAGCTCACTAACATAGAAATACAAGAGTAACGGGCAACCATCTTCTTCAAAAATGCTAGTTGCAGAGAGCCTTTAAAATACAGAAAAGCCTCAAGATTTTCAGAGAGCACAGAATGCTGAAAGAAGGGCGGAAAAGGGCAGTCTCTGCCCAGGAGCACTGTGTTAGGAGGAAGAGGAGTGGTTAATTCCACCTGGCTGCTCTCTACAAAATCCCCTCACACGGCAAAGCCGTGGCGAACAAGGGCGGAAAAGGGCAGTCTTTCCCCAGGAGCACTGTGTTAGGAGGAAGAGGACAGGTTAATTCCCTACACCTGGCTGCTCTCTACAAAATCGTGGCGAAGAAGGGCAGAAAAGGGCAGACAGTGCAGTCTGTGCGGGTCTGTGTGGACTGAGGGCTGCAGCTTGTCTTCACTCCAGCGGTAACTGGAATGCCCCGCAGTGGCAGTGGCAACGTGGGAGTACGCTCGAGGCAGAACCAGAGGTGAGGTGAGGCACGGCCCCCATCATACCCTGTTTTCTCCTGACCATTGTGGGTTAGCAAGCATATTCCCACTCTCCTCCGCCCTCCGCACTTTCCCAGGTCCATCAGGAAACTCTGCATTTTGGCGGCTCAGCACTGTTTGGGCTCTACATACTTTGGCATTCATGGCATTTTGGCAGTAGTTGCCCCAACTACTCCAACGACCATAATTACTCGATGCGCTTTGTGAAGAGCGGTGGGTTGCCTGAAAGCTAACCCCCACCCTCTCTGCTCCCTGGAGGCAAGCCACTGAAGCTGCTGAACTTGGTGAACTTGGTGAAGCCAGGGGGCTGGTTTATTCTCGACACCCTGACTATTACGAACTCAGCAGCCAACAGTTCTTTTTTGCTAAGGTCTTTGATAAGTGGTAGCATCAGTAACACCCAACAGCGCTGATACGGAACATACCTGGAACATTTATACTGGAATATCAAGATACTCCCCTCGTTGCTGCCATTGTTACAGCCACACCCTACGAGTCACTGTTGTTTCAAATCGGGAAACCGGCGGCTAGTGCAGTCTGAGGTACAGGGGGGGGGAGACGGACTAAGGCGACTCCTTAAGCTGCCGGGCGTGCCCTGACCTCAATGCCCATTTCTCTGTCTCCCCTTCTATAATTTACTGTACACTACTCCCGGGGGACCGGGGACAGGGGGAGGGGACGGACTAAGACGGCTCTTTGAGATTTCGGGCATGCCCTTTCCCAGTCCCGGCAGGCAGTGTTTTCTTTTGTTACAGTCTGTGTTAGAAGAAAGGTGTGTTTTGCCTTTTTGTGGGAATCCTGGCCTAATTGGCCAATCTGTGTTATTATCCATCTTTTAGTGTCAATACCTGGCTCTGCTATATAATGGCCTTAGGCTTATAGGGTGAGGCGCTGTGAGTGAATCTCTACCCTCCCCCATCTTAGCCCTATGGTACACATTTCTTTTGCACTGCGTCCTTTGTGCACACTTATTACTAGCTGACACCTACTAGGAAACACTTTAGTACATTCCACCTGGTTAAGTAGGTGTTGCTTTTAGCATTACCAAAACATGTCTAAACGGAAGGCTAAAGCCCCTCCCCCAATCCCCAATAAAACTAAAAAGAGTAAGCCCAGTTTGTTTGTTTGTTTGTTTGTTTATTTATTTGGTGATGCGCACCAAACCCTTGGGTAACCGGGCGCAGCAATGTACATGAAGACTTAAGCTTGTTACAATATTTGGCATGAATATGGCGAACACAAGGTAAAAAGAAATATATACAGTAATACAATATTTGGCATGAGTATACCGAACACAAGGTAAAAAGAAATATATACAGTAAAGTATGCAAACATGTGCGCACGTACAAGACGTAGCTTAAAGGAGTATGATGCATAGTTGAAGTTCTCTAGGTGGCCAGGGTGGTCCTGACCTTGGAGGTAATATCTCTAAACCAAAGTCCAGAAAAAGTAAGGGTGTTCAGATCTCCCCAGGCCAATCAACTCTTAATGAATACCTTAAACAAATGGCAGGAAAATTCGAAGAGCGTAACCTACACACAGAAAGAGCCATTGAAGTTGCTAGCTTACAATCTAGTGTAACTGGTGAAAAAAGAATGCCCCCCCTACCCTCTCCAAACTCTTCACTTCCCAGCCTCTCGCAATGTCTTGAAACCACACTAAATAATAACCGACCAGAAAGGGACTCATCGAGAGGTGGCAGTGTGGGGACTCCAATTGGGGATCCTGCATTTGCGGAACCAAAAATAATTGCACCTTCTGACAGTCTGGTGGATAAAGGGCAGAATCCCATTCTGGTGGTATCTCTAAATGACTCTATGGAGTCAGCGTCAAGTGACTTTAAAATCCTGGATGCGGTGCTGGATAAAAAGCTTGCACCGGTCCTAGATAAAATAGGGGCTCTTAAAACTTCTTTAAGTACAAACATTTGCATTATGGATAACCTAATAAAAGGTCTTAAAAAAGATATCATGGAAATTAAAGATCTGGTTGCAGAACGACCAAGGCCAGTAGTACTGGGGATTCCCCTGGAAAAGCTTGTTCACCACCCTTTACATATCCCCAATAAACCACACATGGGTGGGACCGTAGTTCATAACCCCATAGTTTCTGCCACACCAGTCTTGCTCCCAGTACGCCATAATGCCTCCCTTTTGGAGGGCACCCTGTGGAAGGGGACTAAGAGCCGCCTGGGGGTCTCAGCTGTGGGCACACATAGGATCCTAAAGGACAAATGTCCCACAAGTGAGCAAGTAGCGCTCAACCTCCCCCCAGAGGCTGCCTCACTGGTCGGAGTAATTACGGGGCTCCCCCAATTGGACCCAGGCCCCGGTGGAACCTACTTCCTCTCTTTTAAACAAAATAGCACAATGGATCAATACACGCTTCCCAGGGATGAAGGTGAACCCTCGAGGCATCCTTATGGCCAGAAGGGTTTCATGGGTGGGGAAGGAACCTAAATGGGTAGATGGGGACTGTGTGGTGGTGTCTATGACTGCTCCAGCCATGCTTAATTATGTGGTTTCCTCTATTAACCATGAGTGGCGTTCTCGCAATTTCCATCTACAAAATAGTGCTTTTTTTCCCTTAAGAGCATTTTATCCCACAAACCCCCAACTGTCCGAACCCTGGACCATTACTAAAACTCTGAACCCACTTGTGGCTTTAGAGGGCCCTGGGGGAGGGAGCATGTTGGTACCAAAGATACCAATGGCTACTGGATCTGACAAATCGATTTCAGGCCCTGGGGGAAATTGAAGAATTGGATTGACCAACTGCTGAGTGGGAGGCAGCCCAGACCAAGAACAAATCGGGAAAAGGAGAGAAACCCAGTCAAAACCCCTCTACAAATGAACAGGTGCTTTCTCATGCTTCTGTCCTTTTTATGCTGGAATATAGCTGGTGCGGCGTCCAAGCTCTCTCAGAGGGAGTTAGCCACCATCCTGAGGGAATATGATATCATATTCTTCCAGGAAACGTGGGCACTCTCTCCAATTTGTTTTGATGGTTATGTTGTAGAGTGTGTGCCAGCTTGGTGAAGGCGTCTTTAGCCCTAACTCTAATTGGGAGAGAAACCAAAAATCTGAACATACAATGTATTATTGCACGTTCTTTCAATGGTCGGCCCATATTTCTGGTTAATTTCTACAATAGCCCACATACTGCTAATCAAGGGTGGCCAGGGGTGCCTTTTTCTTGCACAGTATTTTTGTACTCTATTACACACATTTCTCTCTATATGATCACACTTTTATTCATTCTTCCACAAGGTGACTTAGCTTTTGGGCACGTTCTTTACACTTTAAGGGCACCTCTTTGGTAATCTTCAAGTTTTTTGTTTGGGGGTACCGCCAACTTGGTTCTGGGGCACTGAGGCCTGATGCCCTCACCATATATTGGCATGTTCTTAAGCTCCCTTCCCATTTAAAGTCAAACCTTTTGAGTTCATAAAATGTCCCCTGTTACTACCTTTTCAGGAGGACCCCCTACATTAAGGCTGTCTGTATTAAGGCTGAATGTGAAGATCCCAGTACCTGAGGAAGGTGGTCTCTACCCATCAATATACCACCGAAACGCCAACTAGTTCCATGTAATGGTCCAGGAACTACATTCTCCTGCGTTTTGGTACCATGGACATACACGCTTTATAGCGGTAGGCGTAGTACACCCCCCTTCAGCCTGTGACAACACAGCAGATAAATGAATGTTTGGGTTACATTGTATATGTTGGAATTCCTTTCAGCCAAAATTTGGCTTAACACACAGCACTGTGTGACATTTTTTACATGGTTAGCCAAAATTAGGCTTAGCACACAGCATTCTATGTGATATTGTTTTCGTTGTAGCCGCAATCAGGCTGACGCACGTACTGTGCCATTTACACGAAATTGTTCAATCTGATCCTCTAGACAAGTAAGGGTCAGCCAGGGATAGATTAAGTTTTATTAGCTATCTCGGAAATTTCTCATGATTTAAAATGTATACACTGTTTTGTTAACACCAAATCATTTTCTGTCAGCTCCCATATATTGGGTCTCTATGTTTAATTTCTTGCGGGGTTGTACCCCTACTTCTATGAACTTTCGCATAAATTTTGCTTGCATTGACTGTATGGACTAAATAGTCCTGTTTCTCTCTGTAAACTGCATTGTTTTTGTATGTTTTTCATGTATGTTTTTCATGTTGTATGTACTTATCAAATTGACATGTTGTCTTGTTACAAACCAACAATTAAAGCAAGTTCTGCACTTTTTCTTATTTTTTCTCATAAGGTTACTTTGACTGGTGAGAGACCAAAAAATGTAATATTGAATTTGATTTAATCTACTGTTTAGGCTACCAGGAGAACAATACCGTTAGCTCTACAAATGATATTTTTTGACCTAGGATATTCAGGCACACCCTTCACAGATGTTTGTTTGCTCCATTTGAGTGCCTAGACGTTTTGGAGTCCCTCCTTTGTGTATAGAGAGACTGGATTGAAGCATATGGCATTGCCAATCGGAGCCAGGCCTCATTACTAATTTTGGGAGGTGACCTTAATGCGAATTTGGGGGTGGAGATCCCGACAGAGAAAACAGACCCTTGTGAAGATTTTCTGTATGGGGTAGCCTCTGCACAATTGGTGGATGAAAGAATGTTTGCAAGGGGACGGCAGATCTGTGAGTGGTTTTTGGAGAGGGGCATTTGGTCACTGAATGGCCCTGTGGGAGTGGATCGACCTGGGAAGCCAACTTTCGTGGGCACACGGGGATCGTCTAGGATTGATTACTTCTGTGCCCACTTGAGGGATTGGCATCTAATCAAGGAGTTAGAGGTCCTTGAGAACCTATGTAGTGACCATCACGCATTGCGGTTGGTCATGGGAACTGATTCGTCGGTGGTCCCAATTGTTAATTTTCCCCAACTGGATCATTGTGACATTAATCCCCTATGTAAACAGAGAATTAAATGGGCCAGATTGGACCCTGCGGACACAAATTGTCGGTTTGTAAACTAAATATGGAGTAACTCACTATCATCCTGTCAAATGGATCCCCCCAGGTTCCATAATATTAGTATCACAAAAAATTTGGAGCACCATATCTGCTATTTTTCAAAGGGACTTTAAAACAGGGAAAAAGAACCCAGAAACTTGGTTTGATGAATCCTGCCAAACTGCACAGAAAAACCTCAAAGGCATTCTGGATGCAAAAGACAGTGCCCAACATGAGATAATCACTGCCCGGGCGCATTATAAATGTGTGCTAGCCAAAAGGAAGACCCAGTTAGAAGAGCAAGCCTGGGTGGATCTCATTCAGGCTGTACAGTCAAAGGATTCCAAAACATTTTGGGAATTTGTGGCCAATGGGAACCGCCACAAAAGAATAAAAACTCATAAAGAGTACCATGTAAGTGCGTTGGCCTGTTCTAATCATTTTAGCACCTTGTATAAAGCAGATCCGCCCACTAGTTATAGCGGGCCCAGTGGTTCTCCTCTGTGTTTAACCATAAAAGAGGTAGAGATGGCTATTAATAAGCAGCTCCCCAACCGAGCTCCCGGACCAGACGCCTTTCCCATGGATATTTTCTGTGATGAGGTGGGCCTATGGGCCCCAACTCCGACCAAGTGCTTTAATGAATTTTTGGAGCTTGGCACCTATCCGGTAACATGGAGGCAGGCAATCATTTTCCCCATTTTTAAGAAGGATGACCATGGTAGCCCCCTTTCTTATAGACCAATCTTTCTGTTGGACACCTCCTTTAAAATTTTCGGCCGTGCAGTTTTGGCACGGCTGGAACAATGGATCACTGACTCTGGGGTTCTCGCAGAGACTCAATATGGTTTTCGTCCGGGTCTGGGAACTAGGGACCAGGCTCTGAACCTGTATTTGGTGAATGCTTCGTCTATATATGTGAGGGGTGAGCCACTATACTTAGCATTCATGGAACTGAGCACCGCGTTTGATAAAGTGGACAGGGCTATGCTCTTGGTGGTTGCCCGGAGGATTTGGTCAAGGTCCTCCAGATAATCCATGAACACACATCAGCCTCTGTTAGATTTAGCGACCAGGGACAGTGTACAGGTTTTTTTAGACCTTTTTGGGCATTTGCCAGGGTTGTGTTGTGGCACCGGTATTGTTTGCCCTCTACATAAACGGTGTTTATCAGGCACTGGTCAATTCCACCACTGACTATATCAGGGTAGGAGGCGTCCCCCTTCCAGTACTAGGCTATGCTGATGACCTGGTTTTAATTGATCGTACCCCCATAACCTTACAATGCCTTGTGGATGTTTACACTCAATGTATGGCCACCCATGGGTTGTCGGTGAACTCCAAAAAATCTGCCGTCATGGCATGTAGGAGCACAGGTGTCAGACACCTCAAGATGTGCAGGATACGGAGCTGAGGTGAACCCATTCCTATGGTTACTAGTTTTGAATACCTGGGAATCTGTTTTACTGAGAATTGGAGAGGGTTTGGCCATGTTGATAAACAATGCATGAGGATGAGACAGGCTCTTGGGGGCATGTCCCGCTTTCAACATAACTGTGTGGGGCATCCAATCAAACTAATCCTTGAAGTGTATAGGGAACAAACAAAAACCACTACTAACTATGGGGCTGCACTGTGAGATTTCAAATATTGCAAATGTAGAGAACTCTTTTCTCAAAAAACTACTTGGGCTAACACAGTCTGGGCCAAATTGTGGGATACATTTGGAATTGCGGTGCCCACACATTGCTGATGAGTGGTTACTGGCCCCAGTTTCACACTGGTTGGCATTATGGTCAAATCAGAAAGCCACTCTCTCACATAAGATCACAAGAGCCCTGATGAGAAGCCCAGTTGTAAAGAACATTCTGTGGCTCATATATATCCAGAAAGGTATCGGACAGCTAAATTGTGTTAACCTCATCTGCCCTTCAACCTTCTTGACCCCGTGCGCTGTAAGGGCATACAAGCAAATGTTTAAATCCATCCTTGTGGTGAATAGGGAGTCCTCTGCCCTAGGCATTTCTGCAAAGAGAAGGCACATTGTTTTGATAACCATGAATGCCATTCAGCAGTACCTGCTCCACAGTGACAAACCAACAGAACGTTGGGCCCTGACTTGAGCCCGATTTGACTGCCTATGGTTAGGGACTCGAACAAAAAGCTGGGCTCACATTATACAATCTACAGCCTACCCCTGCTGTCAGTGGCCGGTGGAGGACCTTCTAAACTTTGGGCTTCATCACAAGTTGTGCGGTAACACCGGCGCTATTAGCCCTACCGCCAATCGGCGCCGGATCACAAGTTTGGCGGAACGGTTAGTGCCCATTCCCCATTGGGCCCATTCGGGAATTTCTCATTCCCCATTGGGCCCAATGGGGAAAATTCGCGCTATTACAACCGGCGGAATTCCCGCCGGTGGTAATAGCGCCGAAAATTAGCAATTTTGCCACAGATTTCCCCCCAGCTCAGAGCTGGGGGAAATCCGCCAAGGCCATGATCTGGCGAACCCTTAAATGCTGCGGTAATACCATTACCGCCGCATTTAAGGGTTACCGCCAAACTCGTGATGAGGCCCTTTGTGTTGTTCTGTCCACATTATAGAGATCTAAGACGGAAAACACTCTTGCCATTACTCAGGTCTGCTGGCATGTCTCACGCTAGGCCTGCTCTATGTTACCTGCTCTCAGCTGTCATGATGCCAGTGGCTTGGGGTTCGGTGGACTATCTGAGAAGGGCCTGGCATTGGAGAACTACATTTATTTCTCAAAACTTTACCGAACATTGAAAACGTAATGAATAATCTGGATGTCTCTTAGTGGATACTAATTGAAATACACACATGCGCTTCTTAAATTCTTTTTATATGCAATGTTTGTAAGTTTATATCATGGATTTTTAAAATGTAGAATTGAACTTTGTATTGTCTCATGTATTTTTATCTTGTATTTGCGGGTCATGGATAATTTGTTTCCGAATAAACTTATTATTGATTGAGTGATTAAAATTACAGAAATAGCACATCTGTGTAGCGCCCAGGCAGTAGCTCAGAGTGTAAGCCAAGGTAACACATGAGCATGGGGAGGAACTGTGCGTTGCAGAGAAGGCAGTAGACAAGGATTCCCAGGACGCAAGAAGTATTCTCGCAAATTAATTAAAGTCTGGAATAATACAATTGACTGTTGTGAGCTATGTGCAGGATAATTATAAGTTAGAAGACTTTATGAAGAATAAGCTCAAGAGCGCCACAAGAGGTAAAAGAAACCATAACACTCACAATAATATTAGCTAAAACAGTCTGAAATGCACGGTGAAATAAATTAAAACATGGTCCTTTTACACATGGCCCATAATCCAAGAACTCTGTCTATTCATTAGTACAGACACAGATAATATGTCTGTGCTTACTCCTCACTCATGCCCCCAGACACGAGGCTTCTTACAAGGTAAACTATAAAGCTGTTCAACCTGGCTCATGGCCTAGGAGACGGGGAATGGTATTTTTCTTGAAGTAAGACTGGCAGACTGTGGACCTCTCTTCCGTTACTTCCATTTGGCTCAGGTTTTGATGACCTGTCAATTGCTCAAGGTTTACTAAGAAAATTCAAACATTCCCCATTGGAGAGAAACAGTGGACCTTAACCCACCATTCAAACTGCAAAAGCAGTCAGGTGGTGTACTGCATCCAATGCCCATGTGGGCACAGATATGTAGGTCAAACTATGCGGAAGGTATGAACACGGATCTCTGAACATCGCTCCAGGATCCGGTGCAAACACATTTCATCACCCATGGTAGCCCACTATACAGAGACCCAGCACACAGATGATGACCTCCTCTGGTGGGTTTTGGAAAAAATCAATATTGGTCCTAATATCTTGACCAGACTTTTAAATTTGGAAAGTAGGTGGATCCACAGATTGGACATTTTTGAGCACGGACTCAACAAGTTTTACATCCCCCAGACCTAAAACATGATGATCCAAATGTGCACTCTTTTCCTATAAGGAATCCGTTTTTTTGGCCAACTTCAGGTACCCATCACTACCTCACTTACCGCACACCATTGTGAAATGCTGTCGTTTGACTTTCACTTCAACCATCAGAATCCTGAGTTTTGTCTCTGGGTTTTCTTTTATAAAGGTGATCCAGGGAATGCCCCACAAGTTTTCGTGCAGAAAGAGGTCCGTGTTCTTGTACCTTAGGCAATCTTTTCATATTATCATTTAACAAGATGATTACCACAACAATAGGTGTATATTTCGGATTTCCCAGATATACACTTTTTTCAGCATGCACACATATAAGCTTGTCATAAGCCATATGCATGCTGCACCAATAAACAACTGGGTTGCTATGATTTAACTGCCACATTCGGTCCTCCCTACTGAAGTTCGTGTTCACAATTGCAGGGCAGCCGTTACCTTCGCTCGTTAAACACGGCCAAAGCCCCCCTATAGATTCTCGATGCGAAGGGTGGCGTTACATCTCCCTGGCCATGTCACCTCTACCCACCAGTGACGCGCACCAATCCAGGTAGGGTATTCTGTCCGCACCTCCCTCGCTTTCTCTCTGGAGCCAGGGATTGGTGTTTACTTCTAGCCCTATGTCCATTCACGAAAGGAGTGACGCTGTACAGCAGTTAGGAGCACCAAAAGGTATGCGGCTCGCCGGTCGCCCCTCCTCCTCCACAGCCTATTAGCCACGCTCTGCTCGGCCAAACCATTTCCGCATTCCACAGATTCCAGACCGGAGCAAAGCCTGACAGGAGCAGTGTAAGTTACCATCTGCGCAAGCCAGTTTTTCGTGCACAGGTATCCATATTACAAACTAATTGAAAACATTGGCAGTCTAGGAAGCAATACATTTTGACCTGCGTTTTTTCCCTTCTCCCAGGTCGTGTTCCCTGCTGTTATATCGCCTCTCCTCTGTAGAGGCGATCAAAGTCCTACACAGCTTCCCAGGATGATTCCAGCTAAATTCCTTCAACCGGTGAATTTGGATGAGAAATAAGGACACACGCTTCTATATTACGATAAGGTACTCTTTTCATTTCACTGCTGAAACTGTGCTCTTTCCTCATACATACCCCACAAAGGCAACCCGTGTTTTCCCTGCCGCTGCAGGAGAAAACCCAACGCCTTCCCGATTTTTTCAACACCTATTCTCCCTTTATTTGCAGCTGTTCTTGCCGAGTTGCAGGCACCTAGCGGCTACTTTTGCGACAGCTTGCGGCATCTACAACTGACTTCGGGCAAGAGCCGCCCCCCTTTTCCGGTTACTCAAGACTAGACAACAGTAGCATCCCTATATGTGGGAACGCTCTGTCCGGCTCCCCCAGCCCTTCTTTTTCCTGCAGAGGTACCCATATCTCACCCGTATATTTACTATCGTTTGAGACCACACTCATAACGGCCTTTTCACGACCTGGTGTATGGTGCGCATCGTGTATCTCCGATGTATGGGAGGCACGAAAGAAAACTCTAATTTCTTCTATCTCTTTTCACTGGGGGCAAGGTTGTCACAGTACAAACTCTTTTCACTGGGGGCAAGGTTGTCACAGTACAAAGAGTTTTGGAGTTGAGCATTAGGTGTATTCTCCTTGCAGAGACTTACTTAATTTTTCAACAAGTTACATTTTCCTTTGACGTGTCTTTAAAACACCAACCCAGAATGTTGAATTGTTCATACTCCACTTTCTTCTTTCTCCTCCTTTTTTGTACTGCACGATTCCATTACAGCGGCCCTGATGAAGGCGGAACCCCCCTTGTTTCCATAATTTTGGTCTTTACCACCGAAACACAATATCTGTAAGGGGTTTGCAGGATCCTCTTTTTCTATATATATATATACACACAAGAAATCCTGCCTAGAATCCAGTTGCCCCACTGCGTTGGCAAATTTGTCCTTGAGAAACGAAGCTGTTCCCAAGATGTACTGTTATTGCTTTTTTGCTCTTTTTGCATTCACCTCTAGATTTGAATCAGGATTGACAAATGATAATTACAATTATGAGCTAGATAAGGACTGTTTAGCTCAGTGTTTTGTTTTCAATACTTTGTTAGGACAGAATGACTCGGTCCTCAGTCCATTGTCATTTATTGTTTCTTCTATACATTTGCTAATCTCCCTGTTTCCCATCTGTCTGTTCCGCTCCCTGCCCCTTTTTATTTTTCATCTTGGGTCTACACTTTGTGATTTTTGAACATATGTACATAGGTTTGTGATATATGTATCTTTTGACTTGCAAACAAATTGTTTAAAAAAAATATTTATTTTATCTGTATGTTTTTCTTTACTTCGTGTTTTTTGCTTATTTTTATTGCAACCACTAATAGCTACTTTTATTTGTCTGTTTAACCAAATACAGATTTAATTTAGAACTTCTGTTCTTTTGGTGTTTCTTTTTAAGGTCAAAGGGCTCAATGCAAGTTGCTTCAATTTAATTTGGCGAGATAGAGGGTTGGCACAAAGAGGTTACTAAATTAATTAACCCGCCTGCTTCAAACCCCGAGCACAGCAATACTCTCTTTTTTTGATTTATATTATTTTATTAAATTGCTCAAGGTTGGTCAGTGTAATGCCAACCAATTAAAACTCTTGATGGTACGCCACGTAGTATGTATTGTGTAAACCAATTGTTAATTGTATAAATGATGTATTTTTGTTATCAATTTAGAGATGGTCCATAAGGAGCCATCAGTTAAGAACTATCCAATTAAAGGCCTAATACTTATACAGTTTATATATAGTTACCAATATTGTCCAACCCCCTCACCCTGTAGGTTTTGTACTATGATGTCATCATCATGATGTGTTTTTGATATAAAACATGATGTTTTGTATGAAGAGCTTTGAAAGGCGCAAGATTTGATGTTAATAAAGCTGGGGTTTGCCTTTCACTTTGTCTATTTCCGTCTTTGAGTAAGGGAGTTCCCGGCCTCTCATCATCTACATAACTGGGGCTTTCCAGACCATCTTAACAGTCTCTAAATGCAACATGTCTAACCTACTCTTGACGTCCCTAATGATTTCCTCTGTGATTTGTATGTCCTTGTTAAGTAAATCTGTAAGACTTACCTTAGCCAAAAGCGTATCAACTGGACTGAACCAATAACAGGGTTTACCCCCCACCATCCCACCGGGATATGTATATCTTTCCACAACATCTCTTTGTGAAGGTTCAATATTTAGAGTTTAGGCAAAAGCAGCCAATGGTAGAGGGCTTTACACTGCACTTAAACAATGGTTTTCCTCCCAGCTTCCATGAACAGTGAGGTTGTGGGGTACTTATGGGTAAATAAAAAAAATAATTCTTCACTAATTTATTTTCCACTTTTGTTCAAAATTCTGGCTCTTCAATGTCCCAGAGTTTGCTGCAATATGAGGGGTGGATACTGCTTGGGCCTTGTAGAACACTAGGGCTCTTAGGAGTAATTGATTTCCCGAATGGCAGTTCAATGTGCAAAGTGCACCAGAGCGCTGTTTTAATGTTAATTCACCCATTTTATATCATTTTAAAATCTTATCCTCAGATAATCATAGAAGCATTCCTCCTGGAGTAATTCACCTTCCATTACGATGTTTACCTTTATCTTGCAGGAGGAATGGCAATCCATGACCATCATTTTTGAACAATTTAGTGACAACTTCCTTTCAATGCAGAACTCAAGAAAAATCACCATTTGCTTTTGTAAGCCCATCTTAGTCTTAGAAATTAGTACAGCATCGTCTACATATAATAGGATGCCAACTTTTCTTTAGGCAATCTGTGTTGTATCCATGTCTGCATTTACCAGGAAAGTGGTGGTTCTCTTTATGTCCTGCCCAAATCTCATGACTGCTGAGTTTCTTTCATACAGTCTCTGAATAGGCCTGAGGATGTCTATTGGGATTTTTAAGTCAGCTAGAATTTTCCACAATGAACTTCGATCCAAAGAGTCAAACACAGTTTTAAAATCTATAAAAACCAGATACAAAGTTATTTGCTTAAAGCTAAAAAAGGCAAAAAGCTTGCTGTAATGTGCCCATTCTGAAACTATATTTCCTTTATATTTCCGTTGAAAAGGAGAAGTTGGATGCGTTTTCCCTAACTTCCGCCCCATCACCGCCGTCATACTGGAACAGCAGGAGAAGGTCCCTATATGCGTTGTGTCTGAACTTCATCAAGTATACGAGAGACAATATGCACTCAGGCAACCGTCTCAAATGTATCCTTGCACGGAAGGAGTGGAAGGATGTCTGCATGCACCATTGGACATCATGGAGTGATGAGTGAAATTTGATGTGGACAGAGTGATGTCATGAAGAAGATACACAGAGCCATACTGAAACAATATGAAAATACTGAAGAGTAACAATGTAACAATGTAACTGAAGTGATAAGAGAAACATGTATGAAACGATAACATAATCATGAATGCAAAAGAAGACAAAGTAACTTGCTAATCAATAAGTCTAAATAAGTAGTAACACAAGGTAGAAAAGACATATAGAAGCTTGCTATTGAGGAATATATAAAGTGGCTCGGATGGCCATAATTTGAAAATTGATGCTGGCTCGTGTTAAGATTTAATTCAGATACCCCCGAAACAGATAGATCAGGGTTGCAGAGTCAGGATATGCTGGAAAAATAGCCTTTGTGGCAAAACAAAAAGGAGTCTATTTTGGCTTGGGATCATGGATGCCATTTTTAAGGAATAGCCGCAAAGCAAAAAGAGAGGCAGACGGATAAGCCATGGACGAGATATATTTCTCTTAGATTAAAGAAGAAGAAAACAGCTGCAAGTGCCAAGTATTGGACAATATAAAGTGTAAAGTCTATACAAAGTAGAGTGAGCAAGTTTCTAGAGGCCAAGAAGAGCACTGACACACAGTATAATTAAACCAAATAGCAGTAAATAAGAGATTGAAACTGACAAATTTGTGGTCTCTTCGCATGTGACTCAGAAGTCGAAAACAAGGTCTATACATTAAGTGTTGGATGAAGATAGTGATTTGCTTGCTCTCCCTTGAATGTCCCAGAATAGAGAGCAGGCTACAAGGTCAACTACAGATGAGAAACTTTGGCTCATGGTCAGACTGATGAGAGATGATGGACTAATTGGGAAAGTGGCGAGTAATCTGATGTGATCCAAGCACCTGGGTTTCGTTTCGCTTAGGTGCTGCTAGCCGAGTCAAAAGTCCAAGGTTGGGTGGGAATGCAACCAATCAGTGGGTCTATGGGGCAACCTGCTATACAATGTTGCATAGACCAATCTGCTGCCATTGTGTTCACTATATGTATTCTATGAGTAGATATGTTCCCCTAACCAACCCCTCCTGCTAATATGTTTTATGGTTTGCCATGTAGGATGATGTCATAGATGACACATATTGTGGTGTAAGAACTCTGTGTAATCAAGTTTGTGTGTGAGTGCGCAAACATCAGTCCAGGGTCTGCCAGTTGACTCTGCTTTACTAAATTGAGAATGAAGTTGTACTTTGCCATATTTTCTGAGTCTGTCCAGGTATTTGGTCTGAGATCTTTATTGGCAATTACATCTAGCACAAGAGACGCTTCAAGGTGCTAGAGCACACCGTCCATCACCTAGTTCTCTAGGCAATTCAGAAATATTTTAGCATAAACCTTTGAAAACCTTGTCGCCCCCCGCCGACAAGGTACTAATGGCAGGGCAGTACCAGAGAGCCTGGAGAACTAGGCAATTCAGAAATATTTTACCATAAACTTTTGAAAGGCTGTAAATTAGGCTAATTGGCCTGCAGTTCCAAGGTAGTTGGCAATCACCTTTTTTATATATATATAGGGACGCCTTCGGCCTATTATCTGCTTGAGGGGACACAGTCGACCACATGCAAATTGTTATAAAACCAAGACAGGAAAGTAATCTACAGTTGTTCTTCCTCCTTAAAAGGATTAGTAGGGATTCTGTCCGGACCGGGTGCCTTGTCCTTTTTTTTGCAATTTGAATGCCATTCGTACAGCCACATTGGTAATTTTGGGCAAATTCCAAGTATGTTGATCTTTAACTATAGGAATTAGTACATTCTAAATTTCAGGTTTGTACTAATTGCACACATTTTAAAACCAGATGTCCTTGATGATACATTTTCAACATCGTAGTTGGTTTCTGAACTGGTCAATAGCATTTTGGAGATAAAATACCAGAGGTTTTGTGCGTTTTTGCTAATTGAAGCTGTTTTTAAGGATTCACATTTTTCGAGCTCCATCTCCTTCCTTTTATTTTGAAATCTTAGAGCTTCACAGATAATTGATATTTGATTGTGATCTTTTGTGGTCTATGTCCATTAGGAGGTCTTTTTTGCTGATCTTTATTCCCCATCGTACTAGAGAAGTCATGTCATACCTTTCTTGGAATTGACAAGTCTCAAAGACAAGCAGAACTGCTGAATATATCAAGGGGATTTGAAATTGTAATCAAAATCAGCCCACCTGTTACGCCATCTAATATTTGAGATGGCGACAGTGGTAGCGGGCAGCCTTTGTTTATTGTAGGAACTATAAAAGATCTAGGTCTCCAATTTAAGACAGACCAGACTGTGATCGCTCTCTATCCGGGTGATCGCACCAATGATTTACCAGTAGAACATTTTGTTACCTCCAAAAAGATATAATCAATGTGGCTGGTTTATGGGCATCTTATAAAGGTTGGTGCTGCTGAACGGTCACCAGTTAAACACCCATTAAAACCTTGCATGCCCAAAGTCTATAGGGAAGCTATTGCTCACACGCAGCTATGTTTATGTTTTAGGGGTGAACAGTATAATTCTAGGATTTCCCAGCCTTCTTCCACAGTCAGGGTATTGATTGCTTGAAGAGGTTCAATTTGCGTGTTAAGATCGCCCAACACAATTCTCTGGGTGACATCCATATTAATCTTATCTGTTATCCATTATATTGAAGCAGTTTATTGTTTTTAAAAACTTGTATGATGTGGACACATATTGCCAAATGTATGGGTTCTTATATACAGATTAAACAATATGTCCCCAGTCAGGAAACAGATATTCAGTGTTTGCATTCAGTTTGATGTCAATCCATGCTAACAGGCCTCCACTGGGGCAGCCTTTATAGATCTGTGCAGCTGGTACCCAAAAGATAATATATCCTGCTGTGTGAGCGCAATTGATATACCAGGTCTTTTATAAAAAGATAATCTGGCGGTGTTTTCTGTGATATCATCCTACAGGATTGATAAACAGCCCCTCTTGTGGTGCAAACAATGGGAAACCTTATTTGCTAGAGAATCATTGCTTTTTCTCATGCCCCTCTTAAATCTTTGGAGATTCAACATTACAAAGGAATTATTTGAGAGAAATACATTGACTTCTCTTATTGGAACACAGCTCTTTAATTGTGTACCCTTGTTCCCCGAGGGGTGAGCAAAGGCCCTTGCTCTAGACCAATGGGTTTCTTTGTGAATTGGACAGCCACTTTTACCACTTATTTTTAGATTGCTGTCACTGTAATTAAATTGCAGATTTTTGGGGAATTTGGTTGACTTGTAGCTCTTGATAACCTTATGTAAGTGTGTGAAAGAAATCTCAGAATTCTCATTTGGTGATACCCATTTCATACTATTACAACAATGAATTTAAGCTTCGGTTCTTAACCGATTCCATGGTACAATAATATCTGGTACTCCCCTGCCATTAGTACCTTGTCGGCGGGGGCACGTAATGGAGACATTAGGAGCAGGTGAAGGGCAGTTTTTGCCATGCTGTGCTTTAAGCTAAATGTTCACTAGATCTTGAAACGCAGATCTTGAATCCTCAATTGTATTACGGAAAGTGGCTATCTGAGTCCCCAGGTAACTGAGTGCAACACCTCTTGGGTGGTAGCATTTACAATCAAACCCTTGGCAGTACAGCATAAACACGTTTGTGTGCTGTGGTCGATAAAATTGCTTCCATGGTGCATTTGGCGGAAACTTGTATTAACAGCAGCCCCAGAAAGACTTCCTTGTCTATTATTCTCATGGATATAAATCACCCCTTTCGGATCATCTTCATGAACGGCCATAGTACTAGGAGTAAATACGGGTGATTCCGCTAGAATTGAATACCTATTTCAGGGTGGTATATCTGGCACCGCTTGAGACTCTGGGGATGGTGCATTCTCCATGTCAGGGTTGGTGGAATTACTGGTCAGGCCAAACAAGACACCCACAGAATCACGGACCTCAACAGGTAAAATGTCTCATTCACCTTCTTGCTCCCAAACTCAGGGTATTTCGTACTGGGAATCATTCTTAACATCGACACGGGGCAAGATCGATAAGCTATTAATGGAGTAGAGGGCTTGTTTCTGTGGTTCATTAAAATATATTTTCAGCTGTTTCAATTTAGACTGCCAGTGGGATTAGAGAAGACCAGACACAAGTTGAGTTTAAATAAATGCTTTTATTGAGGAATATAGTAGTATAGTCTGGTTACATCACTTCACTCCTTTGTTTACCAGGGGTTTGCTTCAGCCGCTACAGAGGCAGAGTAATAGGGGATATACATTCTTCTATCCTCCTATCTCTGGTCACTCCTTCGGATATGCACAACAAGGGGGGGTTTGGGAGTTTCTCTACTACCGGCCTATATCGTGGGTTCGAGCCTCAACCAGAGTCTTTAGCTCACAATCCTTTCGAAGAAGAGAAATGTCCACTACATATCAGTCTTTGCCCTGCCCAAGGGCAGTCCAGTAGCATTGGCAATGCCTGCTGGTAAAAGGAGCCCTCTTCGGTGTTGTGCTCCTTCTGTAATGAAGAGAGTAGTTATGACACAATGTAACCATGTGGTCTGTTTTGTTGTTCCCCCTACGCTTTTGTGTGACAGTCTCTGCCCCCCCCTTATCCACCAACCCGGCTGCTGAGCTGTTCCGCCAGGACACCTTTCCCAGTGGCCACACTGCTCTCGTCAATCCCTATGGGGTAAGACTATGTACGAGGTCACACTGTTCCATTGTGCATGCGTTATTGCCTGGTGTGTAAGGTGACTTTGGTGTCGGCGTCTTTACTGTGTGCATCTTTGGTGTTTGCATAGTCATCAGCTGTGATGCTGGCTTTAATCAGAGACTCAGCCTTGCCGAGCTTGGCCCGTGCAGCTCTGGCTCCACCTTCATTATTAAATGAGGCTCCTCTGGGTCCAGGGATGGCATCTCTGGCGCCGTTCGTGATGACTGTGTCGCCTCCGTGTTTGGGCCCAGCGGCTCCGGCGATGGTCCCTATTACCCCGTGTTCAGGGGCAGCGTCTCAATCCCATCCGCGTGCCCATGTTTCTTTCGTGTTCAGTTACGGTGGCTCAGACCTCGGCCCCCATTACCACTTCACCCCACCCCTTATCATGGCCTTCGTTTTTTCAACATATAAGACCCTCCTTTCTACTTTATCTATATCCAAACTCTTACAGGCCAAATCTAAATATAATGTAAGTGGTCTTGTAAAGCCCCTGTCTGCGTGTGGCTCTGTAAGATAAAAGGAGGGTGGGGTTCATTAGTGGGACAGAAGGAAAGACAGATGCGAAATATGTGGAGTTGATGGGGAAAGGTCGTATAAGTACCCGTTTCCTGAGTGCCAATCTGCTTTCTATCAGTGTAGCGGAAGAAATCTGGGAGTAGGGCACTGATGGGGGAATGTGTGATAGGGCTAGAGAGGCTAAAGAGCAAAGATTAGTCATTGCTTGGTTAGTGTTGATATGCTAATGGCTAGTCTGGTGGTGGCCTTGTCGGGGGCTTGTGTGTGTGGTTTAAGGTCGTAGGAGATCTTAGAGGGGAGTCAGTTAGTCGGGGCAAGGCAGGAGCAGGACTTGAAGGGAAAAACAACATTCAACACTCTTCTTCTAGCTTTGGCCTTTTGCAGACAGCCCCCACGTCTCTAGATCCCAAACACACAATTCTCTGTCTGTCTGTCTGTCTGTCTGTCTCTCTCTCTCTCTCTCTCTCTCTCTCTCATTGTCTCTCTCCCTCTCGCTCTGTCTCTCTCTATCTCTCTGTTTCTCTCTCTCTCTCTCTCTCTCTTTGTATCTCTCTCGCTCTGTCTCTCTCTTTCACCCTTTCTCTTCCTCTCTCCCTGTGTTTCTCTCTCTCTCTCTCTCTCTCTCTCTCTCTCTCATTGTACCTGTGAGAAATAAAGCAAGCATCTGCCAGTTGGCAGATTAGGGAGAGGGTCGGTGTAAAAACTCATACATTACCATAACCTGCTAAGGCCAATGGGAGGCAAGAACCTATGGTTCAGTGGCATGGAAGCTTAACACTGTAGTCACCAACTTCACCTGCTTACTATGTTGGTTAGTAGGCTAAGATGACTCGAACCTTATTCTAACCGACTCAGGTTTTATGATCAGTGGCCTGCTGGAACCTTTGCCCGTCGAGGGCAGGGCTCATTGCTGAAAGGCTGCATGTTTGTTAGGAAATTGGTCAGGGCTGGGAGCAGAATCCCTGCTCTTTTCACCCAGAGCTATAACCTGTGGTTTCCCACAAGCCCCAAACTCGTTTCACAGATTCTAAAATGAACTCCATCCCCTGCTGCCAACAGCCACAACTCACCAGGTTTTGACGCAGCACCAGCCCTTCAATATCAGAGTGATGCTACAACCCTGCTGGGGGTTCTTCACAATGCACCGATGAACAGAAAAATGGAAGGTGGAATGTAACAGCTCATTACCTACTTTTATAGGCAAAACTGCTGGATTAGTTCTCTTTTTTCGTTCGGGCAGAGAGGGACCACAGGCACAATTGTGCCTTAGCTGCCATTTGAATAGATACTTTAGAATTTCCAAGATATAAGAAAAGGTGCACAAAATGAGTACTCAAATACAGTACATTTTTGTTTCCTATGCAATGTTATTTCTATGTGATGTTAATGGACCTCGAAACTTAACAATGGGGAATGCCCAATTAACTCAAGGGGCAGGCAGAGGCCAACTCCCCACCCACAGATAAACAAAAAAGAGAGTTAAAATACAAAAAGATTTAACTACTTTGAGTCAAATTTTAAAGCGAGTATCTTTTGTCAATTTGCTGTTCCACACAGGAGATGTTAATAAACCTCAGAACTGCGCAGTGGGGAACACCCGATTCGCTCAGGGGCTGGAAAATGTTGACCCCCACACAAGTAGGAAGAAAAAAGGATTAGTGAGTCAACCACTTTAAGACTGAAGAAAGTACCTTTGGTTCAATTTTCCATTCTGCAAAGGAGAAAATCACATCCAATGATTTATTATAACAAACCTATGGTGTCTTGAAGAAGCAAGGGTTGGAAATGGCCCAGAATATGTTCCCTGAGCCCCTACATGCCACAAAAGCCCCAACAGTGGCACCCTTGTTCGCGGCAGTCTTCGCAGCAAGGGATGCCCACTTAATGTTTTGTTTGAGGTTCTCCCTCCAACGGGATTCAGGGTTTCAGGTGCCAGCCTCAGCCATTGTACAGGGTGGAAGTTAAGCAAAATGGTACCGCACAGTGGCGTTCTGGGCCACAGTGGGCTTTGTCAAAAGGGTGACACGTCTTATGTTTCATCTGTGATTTTCACTACAAGGGGCAGGGCCTGCAACAGCAGCATCGCCAGCCATTGTACAGGGTGGAAGGCAAGTAACACAGTGCCCCAACAACGGCATTCTTGTCCGTGTTGGCCTTCGCCGCAAGGGCGCTTGCCTAAGGTTTTGTTGCGGTTCTCATTGCAAGGGGTCGTGCCAGCAGGGTTTCTGGTGTCAGCGCCCGCCATTGTACAGGGTGGAAGGCAAGTGACACGGTGACCCAAGAGCGTTGCTCTTGTTCAGGGTGCATACAGGTCCTCTAAGAGGACACTTGTGTCAGGCTGTATCCTGGTGAGAAGTGGAATGTGGGTCCCCTAAGCCTGAAGGACAGTCAGGCCGGATTGTGTCCCAGCGTATCCAGGAAAGCTCTGGAAGAAACCAGGGGACTGCAGTCTGTTTTTTCAGCCTTAGCTTATTCTCACCCTTCCTACCTGGCGACCGTCATTCAGTTGCCATGACCTTTAGCTGGGACACTTATGGGTTCCCCTCTCCGATAAAAGGAATTTTTCAGTTACCATCTTGACCTACTTCCACCGATTTATTATTTATTATTTAGTCCACAGTTTAGTGATTCCCTTAATATATCATGTGAAAGAAAGCATCATTGTGTGTGTCTGATTTTTCGCTCACTCTGCGTCCACCCTGACAGCCTTAGATTTGGACTCAGCGATGGTCTGATTGGCAGGGTGGGTAATCTGCGTGTGGATTAGGGGGTGCCCGCCAGTCATGCACAACATGTAGAGCTAACTAGTTTGGTTCCCCCACCCTAAACCTGATGTATTCCCCCAACAACCGGATGAGTACTGTGCAGGACTGCAAGGGTGCATTTATGTTTGTATCTGTGTGCATATGTCTTGGCTGACTACTTCAACTAGTCGTGTCAACAGGTGGACTGTGAACTCACCACCTCATCACTTGCAGTCTCAGAATGGAGGCACACCCGCCAGGATATATCTTAAGGCTTTTATTTATGCAAGTGCTCATCATACATAATGTGTCAGGATGCTTGTCAAAAGTATTAGTAATAATGTCAAGTTGATTTACCAAAAGTGCTATTGAGGATGTCAGGGTGAAAGATGTTGGCAAACGAGAAGCGAGAATGTCTAAAGTGAGGGTCAACATCAAAGCTAGCTAACACAGAGTTCAAAGGAGCCAAATAAACAAACAGGGATTGTCCCTCTCTCACCAAACGGCGGGATTCTCTGTAAGGCTGTTCAAATTCCAAAGTTCAATGCAAACCAAAGTCTATGCAACTAAAGTCCAATTTTGCTCCCAAGGGTGCAAATCTTATCTCGTCAATAAGGGCGTCTTTCCTCATTGTCTTGGTGCCCACAGCTCCCGGGCAGGCTGATGTTCTGGGGTCTGCCAGACCTTTTTCCTTTTAGGCCTTTTGCTTGTGCTTCTCCCAAGTTGGCTGACTTGGAACTCCCAACTCAAGGGTGAGGGCCTTGCTTCCTGCGGATCTTGGAAAGGCTTACCCGAGAACAATGGCCTTATTCTAACTCTCACCATTCTCTCACCATTCACCCCATTCTTGTTCCCTTACGTACCTTCCCTATTCATAGGCTGCCCCCTCTAACCACTGGTCAAGGAATGTGAACTCTCCTCTTAGTCTCTAACGTTCCTGCTCTCTATCATTTCCTTTCCTCCCTCTGTCTTCTGGTGGTGTTCTTCAATTTTTTCATATCTAAAATCCTCTTCTCAATGGTCTCCCTTTCCATAAGTCTTTTCACTGGCCTCTGTCTCCTCTCTCACAATCCTTTCTCTCTCAATGGCCTTTCACACTATAATTGTGTCACTGTTTTCTCTCTCCTCAATCACTTCATACTTAAAATTCCATCCACTTTTGATGGTCTCTTTTTATTGTAGTGTGCTCCTCGATTTATCTCTCCTTAGTCTCCTCCTTTAATTCCATACTAGCCACTTCTCTCACCTTCCTGATACTGTTTGCCGTAAATAGACTATTTGGTCTATTGCCAAAATAACGTAAGAAAATGTAATGAACTTGACATCACGTTCATTACATTAGTTTACGTTATTTCAGCCATTTTTGCTATTCATAGCTGGGTTACACATGGTAAGCTCTGTTGGCATCTGATGTTTGGTAAAAACTACTGGGACCAGACTCTGGTATTTACTTATCTTATCTTTCTGTGGATTTAACAAAACCTGCATATTCCCTTCAGGCTTGATTGATAACTTACTTACACCTTCTCTCTTCTTTTCTGTCCATGGTTTGTGCTGCTTTTAATAACGACTGGCTATTTTTCTCATATTATTGAAGGTACGTGTGCCGCTTCTTTCATAATACTTTGTTATACGTTACGATATGGAGAATTATTTCTTTATAAACATGTTTCATTCTTATTTTCACCCAGATGTCCAGATTACATTTTTGGGGCTAGGTTCTCGCCAATACTTTACTGATTCTGATTATCAGGTATATTAGTTGATTATGGAATTATGCACAAAATAACTTCTACGATTATTATCAAAAACATTTCATTATTTTTGTATACTTTCTATTGAATCGATTATTCAAAATTTCTTGGTTATTCAAACTATTGAGTTATCACTATATTGATTAGTAATTTCTTATAGGAATTTAGTGGTATTTTTCAAGTTTCATCATTGAACAATATGTTCTGCATCTGTTTTATCAGTTAAAGTGTTGTTTTACCGATCAACAAAATGTTGTCCTAAAATAATGTTTATGGTGTACTATTGACAGAGAATTATGTTGCTCCTAATGAAGGGAAATGGTTCCTGAAACGCGTTGACTTTAGTCTGAATAATTCTGAATATTTCTCAGAAATTGCCCTAGAGTCTGGATAACTATCTTGAAATCTGCCTAGGCCGGATTCTCAAATCTATATATTTTGAATGATTTATATACATACAAAAATATATTATGACTGGTTTACTCCAGTCTAATGGTGTGTGGGGGGGAGGGGTATCCCTCAATTGGGATCCCATTTTGTATTTATTTAAACTGGCCTGGATGTTGTGGTTGTTCCCTTCCCACTTCCCTGAATCTACCTGTTTTCCTATGTTTTCCTGTGCATGCCCAGCACGTATTTTAAAGGTATAGAAATCCCGAGGTAACCAATGCGAAGGAAAATTTGTATTTATTCTGGGTGTTTGTTGTGTAATAATTGTAACTGTATGTCTTCTGCAACACTTGCCAGTGTGGTAGAACACATCCTGCTACATTGTTGCAAAGTGTGACAGACTCATGTTTGTTCTTTCTGGGGAAGCCAACAAAGAGGGGGGTGTAGTTTGTTCTGTTATATTGTTTCCACCACAGCATTATTGAAGGAAACAAAGTAGCAAAGTCATTGTTCAGGTTGTTACAGAGTTTTCTTTCAGTTTGTTTTAATAAACTGACATGTCTCTTTCCCATGTCACAGAGCTGGTCTGGTGACAGGCAGGTTACTTCTCTCTCTAGCCGTTATGCTTGTACTTCAAAGAGGTTAGTTGGACTTGTTAGAGAAATCTTTTGTCCAACATTATTCATGCCATGAAATCATTCTCGGAGCTGTTTACTCAACTTAATTACAGGCCGGGGTGGAGCAGCTCGGATCATTATTGTGTAGCTAGGAAAACAAATCTCTTATGAGCATATCCCCTAGAAGTGTTACACTGGGGTCATTACAACCCTGCTGGTCCGGTAACAACGGTGCCGGTAGGCATACCAGATCATTCAACCATGTTTATAGTTCCCTCTTCACAACCACTCCTCCCATTGTTTTAAACACTACACCATGCTTCTACTTTGAAATATGCTCTACTGTGTTGGGCTGCCTTGTGGTACTTTCTTATGTTTGAATGTTGGGTTGAGTGGCTTGCTGTAGGATCATGGCAACACCCTTAAAACTTGCTTAGTACTGTACATTACATTATTACTTTTGCTTAGTGTTGCAAGGCTCGCTTTGTGTGGAGAGCTCTTCAAATGCTGTCCTGCATGACTTCCCTCCTAAAGTATCACACTTCCCTTTTTCTCTGTCACCATTTTGAATATTCTAATGGTGTTTCTTTTAGGAAATGCATGCTACTGTTTAGAACACCTCATGTAATGTATTTAATGTGAATTTGGGTGGGGGATACTGTTGGATCAGGGCACCTCACCTACATGGAGATGTTAACATCCTGCAGCGTGCACAATACTGCCTTCGGCCTCTTGCAAGGTGTTCCTACCTTTTCTCAGGATTAAAAAAAACCTCAGTATTGTCAGATTAGGGCTCCAAGCCTCATCCACTTTTTTTTAAATGCTGCTCTATGAAACAATGAAAGCCCAGGCTATTACGTTCCTTGTGTACCACTCCTCATTTTGTCCAACCCCATTTAAAGTACCTAGTTTTGAAGAAGATGGACGGGTATTTGATGTGCATTGTGTAAGCAACTTCAGCTGCTGTGCCGCCGCAGTACTCTCCCTCTTTCTTGCAGTGCACAATGCCTACAATCTTTGGACCAGAGATGAGCACAAAGATGATGGAGCTTTCTGGCACCGTCTATTCCATTACAGAAATCCAGCAATGGGATGCCTCTGTTGGGATTTCCCTCAGGCATTCGGTCCAATCATTCCATAGAACATGACAATGAAGCATTAGGACAAGTACATTTTCTACTGTATTATATAGCAGGGGGGTGTGTGCTGTGGGGTGTTGTACTGTAAACTATAGTAGGTGGTAGTCTCAACACATACTGCATACATAGGAGGTGCAACAAAGTCCTCTGCTTAACTCTGGGTATATCTTGTGGGTTCCTTCCCAAGCCAGTGGATGATGGACTCAGGGCAGTATGGGAAGAACCCCTGGCTACACCCACTTAGTGCCTGTCTCAAAGCAGGGTGCAGTCACAGAGGCCAATCTAGACGTTCTGCTCCTTTAAGGGAGCCAAGTTCTTGCCCAGGGAAAACGGCCCTGGCCATGTCCCTTTAGGAAATTCAAACAAGACTTTTGAAGGAAACATTGTATCAAGGGGCACGGATCAAGCCAATTCATGTCAGACATCTAGAGCCCATTACAGTTTATGTCCGTGTGCCTGCGAGAAAGCCCTTCTCTGCAGAAGCGGGACGTGCCATTGTTCCCTAATGTGTGCAGAGCAAGTCTGTTCCAAAGTCAGGGGGTTTTCCCACTCTTATCTAGCACTCTCTCCCTGGGCCTAAACTGATAGCAGATGAACAGTTTACTTCTCACCTGTGCTCATCTGCGGAGTAGCCAGCAACACCGGGGTTACACTTCTGCTGTTCAAGACACCTGCTCTGTGGATCTGCTTTGTTGCTTGACATGATGTCTATTTCCCAGCAGTCCCACAACCTCCAGCGAAGGCAGGGAATGGGAGCCACCATTGACAGCACTATTTAAACATTCACCTACACATCAAAACCCCAGAGAGAAGGAACTCTCTCTATCCATTTCCTCCAGTTACTTCAAAACCATGGCATGGATCACAGGACAGAGTCAGGTGCAGACTACATTTCAAAATGGCAGACAGGCTCTTTAAAGGGTTTGTCCAGCCCCAAGTTTATAAATCTGCAGCAGTCTGGGACCACCAATCACAGCTCATCACCCAGTACAGAAGCAGGTGCATACCCAATGCTGAAATCCAAGCCCCAGATGAGGTACACAGGGCTATATAAGCCCACAGCCTCAAACAGTCAAAACGGGTGTTTGGAGAAGGCAACTGTGACAAGAGGAGGTTGGTGAGAGAGGAGAGGGATTGGATGGATAAAGGAGGAGAGAGAGAGAGAGAGAGACAGAGACAGAGACAGAGAGATAGTCAGAGAGAGAGACAGAGAGAGAGACAGAGAGAGAGACAGAGAACAGAGAGGTGCTTGGTGATGATCCAGAATAGGAGCTATGTAGATATCATGAGGGGCTTGCTGATAATTGAGAATAAGAGGAGAAACATCAGGAGGAGGCGGGCGAGGATCAAAAGAAGGAGGTTGGGTAACATCAGGAAGAGATTTGTGAGTGGTTGGAGGTGGTGGTTTGGAAATTTCAGGAGGAGGTTGATGAGAATCCAGAGGAGAGTTTTCGGTACTATCACAAAGAGATTTTAAAGAGTTAATAAGAGTAGGGTGGGGACCATCAAGAAGAAGAAGAACAGGGGCAAACCTTAGTTAGTGACATCAGGAATGTTTATGTTGGCAGGCTTAGCCCAAGGAAGGCGGTAGGGATGGAGCCACAAACTGAAGGGGCAATGGTGAGAGAAGGCATGAGCATATGAGGAGTTGATGAGGAGTAGCAACAGAAGTGCACGAGTAGAAGGCGGGTCCTCGGGTAGGAGCCATAATCCAAAGTGAGGTGATTGGAAGTAGTCCTTCGAAGATTTACCTTCCTGAGATCAGCATAGGCTGCAGAAATCTATTAAGCTCAAAACAGACAGTTGAGGAGAACAGAGGCCTTGAGTGGTCCACCATAGAATGTCAAAAATCCTTAACCCTGGTATTGAAACGCAAAGAGCCAAGGGACATTGTGGAGAACATATCATGGTGTTGGAAACCTTTAAACCAGGAACTAGACATTAAGAAGAAACTGTGCTTTTATCTACAATGGGGGGTAGAAAACCAGCACACTTGCAGGCATGCAGAGTATGCCATTGAGACAGGTCATTCCTTTATGTATTTGAGTTTTTTTTTTAACTATGATATATTTAAAAACCTGTTGTGTTCCTTTAAACGGTTTGCAGGCTCTCTGTCGACACCACTCGACTAAGTTACAGAAGGTAGACTCACTATTTTGTTCTGCTAAAATGTTTCTATTTTTCATAGATTCTGCTTTATCCCTCCATTCTCCCTCTTAAAATGTCACCCCGGAAAACCAATGTAGTTAAAGTCTCCAGAGTAACCTTTCCAAGGCAGCCAGTGAAGGGCAGACTCTAAGGGTGCCTCATGTTTGTCTTTTCATCTGGGGCCCTGGCCCTGCACCCACTGCTCACAGCCTCTCGAAAACACAATGATAAATATCTGCATAAGGTGAATCCACACTTTGCCTCCCTTTTGGTATGTAAAACACACTGTGACATCAACATTTTCGAACAGCGCTATATCAGACAAGCTTCATCGTGTGCCAAGACAAGCTGTTTATTAGTCTAACCCCAGTAGGATAACCACATGTCCTTGCTGTGTTCATCTACACAGATACATTGACTCACTGTCATCAACTACACAGGCAGCTTGACTCACTGTGCTCATCAGCATAAAGAGATTGTTTGACTATGTTCATGTGCATAGCAAGACATACTATGTTCTTCTGAATAGATTGATTCACTGTGTGCATCTGCATGGCCAGATGACCCACCCTGTTCATCAGCACTGATAGACTGATTCCTTGTTTTCATCTGTATAACTAGACTCACTGTATTTGTTTCTATTGATTGATTCACTGGGCCTCATTACGAGGTTGGAGGTAGCCTTGACGGTTTTACCAGCATGAAAATCCAGCACCCGTGAATGGGCAATTACCTGGGTATTGCGGCCTGGGCGGACCAGGTAATTGCCCTTTCAATGTGTATTTACGTGCTCCACATTTTATCCCAGTGAGGAAAAGAAAGGGACATCAGGTATGTGTGTGATTTTGGTCAATGGCCTGACTTTGCCTAACCCTTGTTTTAGGAAATGCTAGGTAAACTGCTCAGGTGTTAGTCCGTTGTCTTCCGTGGTGAGTGAAAGTGTTCGTGTTGGAAAGGGGGGGCAGTGTTTCTGAATTTCCTTCATGGTAGGATGAGGAAAACGTGTTGTAGGGAATTATAACCCTCGTACTGGGAGGGTTGGTAAACTTAGAAGGATGAGTTTGGTAGGGTTTGTGAAATGCATGGGACTGACCAGGATAATTGTTGTGAAAGGAACAGGGGTTTGTGGGAACAGTAGTGTTTTGTGAAAGTAGAATGGGCTTTATGGAAAGAGTAATCATAGGGACGTAGAGAAGAATGCTTGGGAGTATTTGGGTAGGGAGCAGGAAAACGGATTCTGGGAGAGATGGTTTCTGAATGTAACAGGGTTTGACATCCTAGGGGATTTGTTATAGATGGATGGGTTATTGTATTTGGTTAAGGGAGATTCAATGGGAGGAAGGGAGGCAGATGTGGTACAGCCTACAAAAGCCTCAGGGACTCCGTCTTCCTCACCTTCTGCCCCGGTATAATACTGTCTCTCCCCTTGATTATTTCCCCAAGCACAACCCAGGGCTCCCCTACCCAGGTGATCTTTCCCTGCTCGTCTGTCTTTAGGGTTTGGATAGGAGAAGGCCAGTTCTTTCCTGGCCACCTGAATAAGGGATTCCCAGGATCTACCTGGGAGAATACCCTCAGGTTTCTCACACCCCTTTCCTCTCCGCCATACAAATACTTCTGCATTTACGCAGCATGTCTTTTTCATGCTGACATAAATGCCATGGGTTCCTAAAAGGGCAGATTTCATAGGAATCCATTCTAAATACTATCTGCAATGCATAAATGGCAGAAGGCGTTTCATCAATTTGCAAGGCAGAGTGCTAAAGGATGCAGACTATGCCTCCACTTTACACCTCACTTTTACATCCAAAGTGCAAATGATGAAACATACGTGGAGTAGACCTGTTTCCACAACAGTGCAAATGCAACAGTTCCCCTTTGTGTCAAGTAATGGGATTAAGAAAATGAGAACCATTGGGTTCAGCTGCATAGATAGATTGACTCACTGTGTTCACATGTATAGATTACCTCATTGGGTTCACTTGTGCAAGATTACCTCATTGGACTCACCTGTACTGCCAGATTGCTTCATTGTGTTCACCTGCACCATGTCCAACTGCACAACCAGATTAAGTTACTTCTTCACATGCATGTATAGAGTGACTTAACTTCATTGCCTCACCTCCAACTATACCAATGCACACACAGACTATTCCATTACCGCCCCCCTGCACGCATTGGCTGATGCTGCCATCCTCTGGCATTATTTCACAAATTGTCTATCAAACCCATTCTGAATTCGGACCGACAACAGGAAATGACCGCAATTGCACAACAATGGGAACTTTAACAACTCTTCTTTCACACTGTTTGAACCACAAGGAGAACTATACCAGAAACTAATCTCAGCTCAGGTCTGCAAAACAGACAAGAGGTAATTGCAATCTCTTCACTCCCTACGCATCCTAACCTCCTCTAACCATTCTGCTTTTACAGATATTCACAATACAGAAAAAACATGCCAAGGAACTGTACAGACCGCAGAATAATAAAGGAGGAAAGAGATGGATGCTGCTGTAACCACTTTGCTAGATCAACCAACCAGATATTCCATAGGATCCCCACTCCCTCACCTGAGAAGATCGCTAACAACTCCAATTACCTACTGAAACACTGACTCAAAGCAAGCAAATATGACAAAGCCACAGGACCGCTGGCAGAATCTCTGAAATTGTTCTAGACACTACACCCACCCAGTGGCCTCATCCTTGTCCATTGGGCAGTCATTCATTCTAACAAAAAGCCAAAGCCACAGAAGGATTGCCAGCTGTTACACTTTGGGCTTCCCTGCAGAATACGACTCCTTTACAAGCTCCTCTGTGGAGCAGATACAGTTTGCCATGGCGCCTGCACAAACTACGATGGAGTCCGTGTCAGCTGACACGTCCTGTACGTGGAAGACGTACGGCAAGACACGCCCCCATACGGCTTTAAAACCACCGTCTTTCAAGGGGCTCGTTGCTGCTAATTAGTGTTACAAGCTACAGCGGTTACGTCCGTTTACTCCTTCGTGTTTCCTCCGCACGAATTCCTGATCTGCTTACCTGGTCCTGACCCTTGCCTGGCTTCTGGATTGAAACTCCTACTCCCTTTTGGCTTTTTACTGACTGCTACGTATCTGACCCGGACTGCTCCTGTTTTGGCTTGCCTTCCACTTTAATCCTGTCGTGCTCGTCTGGCTTTTTTGACACGGAACATTATCGGATTATTCTTCCTGTTTCCTGCTGCCTCTTGCGGTACCTCACCCCGGCTAGCTGTTACCAGACGCGGAACGCCTTGCCCTCCTTGCAGGTGACTCGCTCCAACTCCCCTCGCAGGTGACTCGCTATCAACCACCCGGAACTCTTCAGATGCTCCACGCCTTATCTGGATGCGTGTGTGCTCAGGTACCTCTTTGTAGTTGGCATTCCGGGTGAGCCCTGCCAACTCCAGCTCTGCTATTAAATTCATTCCCTACTGTCCTGATTGGGTATTTTCCTTTTGCTGGATTTTGGGACACTGAGTGATCTACCATGTCTTCAAGTGCATATAAACGTTTTGCTGATTCTGCACCAACCCGGCACTAGTGCGACCCTCATGCCGCTCGGGTTTATTTCCCTATACTAACATTCCTGTTTGTTGTTTTCTCCTATCATTGTCTCCTTTTTCCTAGACAATTATCCATCCTCAATATACCCATATTTCAGGTTTGTTGTCATTGGTTCAATACTTTAGGAAGTCTCTTTAGATTCTTTCCACTCACTGTGGTTATTTCATATTTTGTAGATTCACCCCGGGGAAGCTCCAATCCAATACTTACCTAGGTTTTTCTGTATTATACTGCTGTTCTGATTGTTTGGTTTGTTCTCTCACTGTATAATATCTTTGTATTCTGTGGCAGCATTGGTATTGGCGTTGCATGTTCTCCCCGCTCTTTTGTTCAATTGACACCTCTGTCTGTCCCAATCGAAACAGCAGAGCGGTACATTGTAGAAAATAGCCCCTCTTTGAGGAAGCCTGAGTCTTGTACTCAGGGGAGCTGGGATAGAAGGCTGAATATCGATTCTTGTACAACCATCATCTCCAAGGTCACTCATCCATGTGCCATTTGTCACTAGAAAACCCACACCACCCATTTCGACCCCACAGGGAGGACAAAAAGATGAGCCATAGCTCAAAAAAGAACCTACTCGACCCGTTTCAATCTGAAAATCACAACATGGAACATCTGGCAGCAAATTCAAATAAGCACGAATGGCCTACCAACATGCCTCCAAACAACCAGATCCATCCTGGAATAATGGGCACCAGATGCCTCCTGAGCAAGGCACGCTTTTACTCCAAACACACATCTCACATCTTTGACCTGCTTTCCAAGGACCAAATTGACCTACTGTTCATCAAGGAAACCTAGCTGATAGTCAATCTTCTGCAAGCCACAAGAGTATCCCACCAGCCTTCAAGATCACATGAGCTAACCAAACCCATAGGAGAAGGGAGGGAATACCTCTAGTACACATAGATCCCATTAAAGTCTCTACAACCCCCATTGACAACATCCTGGATTGCGAATCACTCCCCTTTATCCGATTGTTCTCCCACATTCTATCACTAAGTTTCTGCCTGGATCTTGTCAGGAGAGCACAGGGCAATATATTTGTATCAGAGTACACACTGTAGTTTAGGGGTGATTTGGGAGGTAACACCTAGCTTGTAACAGAAAGAGGATACTTAGCAGGCAGATCTTTATGGAGACAGGTATTCACGGGAACTGTAAGGGCAGGATCTGGCTGAAAGCAAAGTGACACAGAGAGAAAGAGAAGGCAGTAAAATATACTGGGTAACACAGATTGCACATAATGAAGAGTGTACTGGAATATGAAAAGAGGGTCTCCAGGGAGATTAGGGAAAGTCCTTGGCATTAGTACCAGCAGATTACGCTTAACAACCATCATGCAGTGACGTTTTGGGTTGGACGTGCTGATGAGATGGTTGTGCGGGTAAAACTGGAGACCATATACTGAAACAGATAAAACTCCAACAAACTTTCCTTTATCTGATCCTAATGGAGACCCACCCTTGAGACACACTATATTTACAGATACGGAGATGAAACACAACAGTGGTCCAATTTACAATCAAGGCGGAAAAGCACAGTGGACAGAAAAAACTAGGTACAGGATAGGTGAAGAAAAGAAGCAAAGAGAAGAAACTGTAGATGGAAGCTATAAAAGCACTTACTTACAAGGGCCACCTAAATTCAGGCACAGAGGGAATCATGGGCCAGAATCAGAATTGGTATCTGGGACTAGCAGGGATGTATGTAAGGAAAGCTGCCACACAGAAACCTGGAAACCTAGGATCTAGGAATATCATGAAGCATAAAGCATTAGTCAAAAATAAGACAGTAGGTCACTGCCAGCTCAGTGAGTATGCGGTTCAGGATACTCAATGCTGTAGTCACAGACGAGACAAGAGGTTGCTGCCAACTCAGAAATTACATGGTTCAGGAGACTCGGAGCACTAGTCACTGACAAGACAAAAGGTTGCTGCAATCTCAGTTAATATGTGGTTTGGGAAACTAAGTGCATTAGAAAGCAGGAACTTAAACTATGGACGTACGTCTAGTAATACAGCACGAAAGAAAGACAAGATATAGCTGATATACTCCAAGTTGATGCTAACGTATCAATTATGTCGAATTGGAAAACAGGAAAAAATTAGAAGTAAAGCATGATACTTGGATTGCAGAGAGAAAGAGGTCAGAACAGCTTTAAAAGAAACAAGGTGAGTCTGTGCTCACTGTAAAACAGGGTGTTGAAAGAAAGTCAGAAAAGTAGCTAAACTGCTATCAAACTAATTATTAGCTTTAACAGGCAACAGGAAAGGAGCTGGAAAGCATATGCAGCAGGCATGATTCAAAGGCAAAAAGAGGATAGCAGTGGAAGGTTCAAAAACTGTCCATAAAAAGACAAAGAGGGAACTCCCAGTAAAGGGAGTTAATAGAACAACTGCTACTGCTGAACGTGAGCTTATGAAAGCCCTCCAAGCCCATACTCCATAAAGGTGGAGCTGATTGCAGTCTGAGGTAGCTGCAGTCTGAGGTAGCTGAATCCAATTAAGCCCAGCCCAGGCAGATGTAGCCTTCAGCAGTGGATGGTTATGAAGGTCTTTCTAGCTCTTGACAGCCTGGCCTGCAGTAGCTGTCAAAAGGTGAATGTATTCATGGTATCTCCAGCTCTTAGCCGCTTGTTGCAAGTGAATGTACTTTGTATAACTCCTCTAGCCCTCTACCTCTTGGACAGCATACATCTACCAAAATGCATCTGGTGGTTTAACCCAAATCCTGGAATGGGACACAAGAATTGTTTTTGTCTAAAAAATCAGTAGAGGCAGTTTGTGGGTTTTAACATGGTACTTATTCTATGCACAAAGACTTTGAATGGGTGCGTACCACGGTGCTGTTGTAGTAGGCAGGTAGGAACCTAACAGTTTCTTCCTCATATACAGACCACCTTCCTACCGTGCAAACCTATCAGACATACTCCCTGATGAAACCGTGTAATGATTTTGATGTATATGTTGATTACATTGGTCACTCATTAAGTGTTCTCCCCTGATATAATGCCCCTGACATACAATCCCACCACCCCACCCCAAGTCTGGGGACAAGATACTGGCTGTATTAGGAATCAATATTTTGTTTTATGAAAAGAAATACGTCAATGCAAATGTGGCCCCTTACTTTATAGAAGGGAAGTCACGACAAGACACCAGATATATATATAACATGTGATTATTTTCTCAATTAAACCTGGCCTGTCTGTGACAATCATGTTAAATACAATACCCACATTCAGTTAAACAACAGCACTATTAAGAACGTTTCTAACAATTCTAACCCTAAATGATACAAGGCCATCTGTAAACATAACTTAAGTCTATGACCAAAATGCTGCTTATTAGCCAGTATATTTTATCTTTTTTCGGTTCACGTCTACAAAATCAGATTCAATCAAGAAATAACCAGTCCAACACAAGCAATGATACCAGAGAAAAATTGCATCGAAGAGTGACATTTGAAGACATACATTAAAATCACTTTGCCCCCCTGCCCCATCTTCCAGTGTGAATGGGGGGCTAGACATTTCTAATCTATGTCCATGCAATCCGAATGCAGGCTAAAAGTAATTGTATCAGAATTTGTTCGGTTTTGGGTCTGAAAGGTAGTGCAATCAATTTAGAAGGCAAAGGATGTCGGTCCACTGACTCAAGATACTACCTCACTTCACAAACTGGATCACTGTGCAATGTCAAGAGTGAAGGGGGGGGTATTTTTTATATTGGGATTAAAAAAACACTCTGTATTGATGGACAATTATGCCTGCCGAACTGTAATAAGGCAATTGCAGATAAAGAGCAGCATTACATTTAATCAATAATCAAATCACTTCTCATACAACATGGAACTATATGTCAAAATGTGCACAGTCACATTCTGATAAAAACAAGCCATGGAGCTTGTCCTGTGTTACAGAAAAACGTATTTAAAGTGAATTATCCACTGATTGCACAGGATGTTGCCATATTTTCCAAAGAAGCACCTTTTTGCTGCATGTTAAGAAATGACTCAAATGCATATTCTAGATGTTATACCAGAGAAACTACTCTTAGCAGATGACTTTTTACTTGAACTCTCAGTGGTTGATGTTATAAACGTAGCAAACACATTATTGTCAAATTTCCATGGCAAAATACTTATGACCTTTTCACTACAACAATTGTTTTCTTCTCAGCTCTGAAATGTGAGAATGTATTTTATATAAAGCAAGTGTAACAGTGTATTCTTCCAAATAAAACGGTCAATTTACTCTGTAAAGAAAGCAATTTACTCTGTTTTAAGTAAGATACTTTAAGCTAAGGGTTGCCTGTTACCCTGATTGTTACAAACATTCTCGCCCTGCATACCGGTTCCCACGTGGGGGAGCTTAAGACTCCCATTAGACATGTCTTGACCATTTGGAATGTGTTTGCCTTTAATCAAGAAAAAATCTATTTGTTAGCTGGAGCAAAAGGCCCTGTGAATAGGCCTTCTGAGTCAATGAACAGGCCCCCGCCTTTGAAGACAATCTAAGGGGAAGTTATTCTTATGAATACAAAACAAAATATACAGTTCAATGCATGAAAATGATCAGGTCTGTTTTCCTACGGCATATCTTCAAACACATCTCCGTGCACTTAGCAGATCACCTTAGAACTATCGATCACCATAAAGTCAAACAGATGATTGTTCAAATGGAATCAGAAGAAAGGACCTGTCAAAAGACTCAAATCAATCACTGGGTGAGAGGCCTGCTAGCATTAAAATAATGCTGGAAATCCATAAGAAACCATGCTCCATTTGAATTGACACAACAACTGAATTTAAAAAAACTATTTTTTAAGATAGCTCTGACACTATACCAGTTACAAAAAAGCCAAAGGGATCGGGAGACAACTCTCTATCTAAGCATGCCTAATTCGAGAAGTTTGGGTACAAAAGGTAGAAGGAAAATGGGCCGGTAGTTTGAAGGTAGAAAAGGGTCCAAATAAAGGTTTTTTAATAATAGGAATAATAGAGTTGTATTTGAATGAAGAAGGACAAATAGAATACTGAAGAGAAAGATTAAAAAGTATGGCTATATACGAAGCAAGGCAAGGATAGTCTTTAGGAATAAAAGAGGAAGCAAATGGATCAGAGGGAGAGGCTGTAGGGTGAGCTTTAGAGAGAAATCAAGAGATGTTGGCAGCAGAAAGGGAGAAACAAACATAGAAGAGCGAAGGTGAGAGGAAGATGAGACAATAGATGAATGAAGAAGGTCAACTTTAAAAGACAAGTAAGAGGCAAAGTCGGATGCTGAGAAGGAAGAGGAAAGAGAAAGATCAAGGGTAGAAGGAGAAAGAATAAGACTGAGGACTTGCAATAACTGGTGGGGATCAGAGGAGAAAGAGTCATGAAGGTTGGTTTAGGAGTGTTGTTTGACAAGAAGAAGAGCAGCATCATAATGCCTCATTACGACCCTGGCGGTAAGGGGTTAACGCCAGCGTTAGCTGCGGCGACCCCTTACCGCCAATTACGAGGTCCCCTAGCGCCATGGTGCTTTTAACACCTGCTTTTAGCAGGTGTTAAAATCCATGGCGCTAAGGGACCATGGAGTTAATTACGCCACCGTAATTTACGGTGGCGTAATTAACGCCTTCCCCACTCCCATTATGCCCTATGGGGCAAAAATGGGAATGGGGAAGGGTAAATGGGGATTGGGGACTTACCGCCCCGCCTAGGTCGGAATGGGGCGGTAAGTCCGCCAACCACCATGGCGTAAACGTAGTTTACGCCATGGTGGTAAAGTCACGGCCCAGGCGGTAACTTAGAGGCAAGATTAAGAAGTTCAGAAGGAGAATGAGATTTCCTCTAAGGCGTTCAGTGTGATGCAGAGCATGAGGTAAGGAATGAAGAGCTGGAGTAAGCAAGTTTGAGATGGCTTGCGGACAAGAAGATGAAAGAGGAAGAAGGATGAAGAGAATCAATGGTATCAAGGATGGAAGTTCATAGCAAAAAGGAAAGGGAGTCGGCTGAGGAGGATGGAAGAGCATCCAGAGAGGGAAGGGAAGATGTTAAAGAAGAAATAAACAGGTAGGTGTCAAAAGGATCAAAGGTCACAACGAAAGAATGAAGAAGAAGCGAGGGGTCTGACAGATAAACAGGAAGGACCGGAACTGAAGTAAATTGTGGAACAAATTATACAGATGGGGTATGCCGAGGGGACTTCTGGATTTCTTGGTAGAACTCCACACTGAACATCTATTCAAGTCAGACTTAGTCTTGCTGGGAATCTAGTTGTTGGGCTCCAACAGGGGTGTGTTCTTGCACTCTTTCCTTTGAATTTATATCTGTCTCGCTTTGTAGAGGAGCTTGTAAGTGATAGACAATTCTCTCCCAAAATGTCATTTAATGATTTATTCGCAGACAACTTAGATTTATTTGATAGAACACAAATAGCACTGCATAGAGCTCTTAACAGTTTGAAAAAGTATTTAAGCAGGAATAATTTGTCTTTGAATTTTGCTAAATCCACCATCTTGGTAACGTCATATTCAAAAGATAAGCAGAATTATTAGGTGTTTATGGAAGGTTCCTGAATCAACTTAACATCCAAGTTAAGGTTACCCCATCTGTAGTTCATTTAGGAAGGGGCACATTTGTGCCAGATTAAAAGTCAGATTAGCTCCTCTTAACAACAAATGCTTGTATTTGTATTTAGATACTGTAACTTCACCTTAATTCCGTTAAGATTTTACGTCAGTACCGCAGTTCATTCAATCATGTATGATCTTGAGCTATTGTCAGTTGACTGGAAACCTCTAAACAGTATGGACAGGATGGTCTGAAATAATCTAGTGGGCTTCCCTACCTCTCTGCCCTTTGTTTTAATAAGCCATGAGCTTGGCCTACTATCTTGAAGGTCTTATGTAAACTTGTTTAACTTGAAACTATGCTGGAAGATACTAGATCCACCATTGTTTTCTTTATTTGTAGATCTCAACTTAGTACTGGCTAGTCATTCTTGCTATTCTTTGAACAACTTTGTACAGTCTTCGGATCTCCTTCTTAATGACATGGATTCTCAAATACTGTCTTTGTTGGATAATCCCACGAGTGTTTATAGGAGAATCAAAAAGTTAGAATGGCGTTGTGATCAGGATCTTATTTTCAGGTATAAGCTGTATTAAGAATTTGGCAAAATTCATAGACCATACAACATTCTACAACAATATCTGGTAACATTTCTTTATCCCTTTCTTGTATATCATTGCAATTTTATGTAATTTCACTTTAACCGGATGGCGACCCTCTAGAGGTGAGGGCCTATTTGAGGTATTGCTATGAATAATAGGATATGCCATGTTTGTGGTAAAGTTGGGTCCATTGAATCTCTAAAACATCTGTTAATATGCTGTAGTGAAATGTATTAACCAAACTGAGGACCTAGCCTGTGAGAATGTTTGGGATAGGTTGTTGAGCATCAACCTGACCCTCATCCATTGCCTAATAGCAATCCATGATCTATTGGGAGAAAATGCATGTGACAAGTAGTGTTTTTATCGCTGCTTCCTTTTATCGCATTATGGCACCAACATTGGTATTTGATATTTAATTAATTGTATGATACTTGATTAATTTTATGGTGCCTTGGGTCTTGTGATCATATTATATAAACATAGCTTTTTTGTGCTTTTTCAAGTTGTTTTTATTTTTTTCATGATTGTCAATGTATGATATATGTTATGTTAAAGTTTCTGGTCTATATTTACAAAAGTCAACATTTTGCACAGTTGCCTGTTAGGACCCTCTGGACAACACTGCCTACATTACATGTGGACACCCATCCCATCCCCCAGATTTTTGCCTCTGCAGACATGAGACGGTTGGCTGGAAGTGGCGGAACATCAATGTGGTCGTAGATGGACTGGACATAGCTCATTGCAAGCATCTGGATGCGAGAAACAAAACTCAAGGTACTTACTTGAGCTCGAAAAAAACACATTTCAAAGCCCTAGGATGCACCGTTCTGAGATATTTGCACTACAACGCACTGCACTGTGCCACAGGGAATTTCTTTGTTTTTGGGTGTGTATGTTCCTCATACAATACCTCACCGTTCCACCAATCTGCACCAGATTTCACACAATTCCATGTTAGGAACCTGCGGACATCACTGGCTAACTTACATGTGGATCACCCCATTCCCCAGCTTTCAGCCCCTGCACACACGAGACGGTTACCTGCAAGTGGCAAATCATAAAGATGGTCCTAGCAGGAATGGACAGAGCTCATTGCGAGCATCTGGATGCAAAAAACCAAACTCAAGGTCCTTACTGGACATCGAAAACCACATTGCAAAGCCCTAGAACACACTGTTTCTGAGACATTTGTACCACAACACACTGCACCCCGCTAGGGTGAGGCGGCAGGTGGAGAGAGCGCACAGAATGCCCCAGTATGCAGCATATCGCCAATTCTCACCTCCCCTCCACATTTGCTCTGGGGTATATCCGCCAGCCACAAATGCCGATCCTCAGTGCAGTTTACTTCGGAGTGCAAAGCACATCAAGAGATAAGTGACTCGGGACAGCGACTACAGGATAACTGATTTTCAACAAGGGATGAGTGTTATCATGCCTGTCTACAGTACCCATACAGAGTATGGGTACTTTCTGCTATTAGACTATACAAAAAAAAAGAAAAAGGAAATCAACAACTTCAATGAGTGAAAAAATCCACAACATTCCCAACTGGATTACCTCTACCATGGACATCATCGATCCAAAGAAACCTATTAAAATGCTCAAAAGAAGAAAGTGGCAAAATGCTGCACCACCAGATTATACAGCATGAAAAAGCAAAATCATTATTAGAAAAAAGCTGAAGGATTGAAAAGATACAAAATAACAAATCTACCTATCATCAGCAGCTACGATTCTACAGGACAGAAGTCATGAAAGCCAAAAAGCACTAAAGCCAAAAGGAAATGAATTAAAAAACCTGACAGCCTGTAAAGTAACCCCACTCCAACTCAAGCATTTTGCAATCAGATTGTATCCATATCAACAGACAAATCACCGAAATTCGAGAGCACCTGAATAACAAGGTACGTTTGCCACTGCACACCAATGACGCACCACGCAAGCTCCTCCACCTCCCTCACTGACCCTCTCCACCTTTTCTCAGCAAAGGGCCATCATTGATTCTGCAACCCTAATGAATCGCCTGAGGTTCTCTGCCCTCCCAACTTGATAAATTTAATCACAAAACATCTGAAAATGACTTCTATGTTCCTATCCTTCCTTAATGATTCCATCAACACCGGAAGTGTCCATACTCTACTTAAGTCCGCTTACATCTAGCCTCTGCTCAAAAAATACACAGCCAACTGTGAGGAGTGTGAAATGAAAATTGGACACAAAGTTGACACGTTTTTGGTTAAAGACTTTTATTAACATAAAACGGGTTGGGAAAAGGCCTCTCTCACCCTGCTCTGAGAGGAGTTTCCATACCTAGAACCACAAAAACTAAGGATCTGTCCGTGTCAGGATGTCAAAATCAAAACTGTCCTTGTCTCCAAACTTTCTATCCTGGCCCTCACACTACAAACCAAATGATAAGGGGAAAAGGGAAATGTCTTTAACCGGGTGAATACAAAAAGAGTTCATAAATGAAAAATAGAACTGTTCCAACATAAATGTTCTCCAAGGCAAAATAACCTTTGTTCCAGAGGGTGATTCCCTTCCCCTGGATTCTTCAACACAATACCAATGTTTCTTAGACTAGCAGTTCTTTGTGTCTTTCTTCACCCTCAACAATCCTGTTAGCTACAACGCTACTTAGCCTTGTAGGTCCTTCTTTCAAATGTTCCTTCATTGTTTAAAAAAAAATAGTCCTTTCCTGGGATGTGCAACTGGCTGGTATACTCCTCTGCCAGGACTTCTTATGCACTTGTGATGGCCTGGTTTACTTGCCTGCCGGGATTTCTTATCTCCATAGATAAACATTCCTCTTTTACTTCCACAGTTGTGTATCTGGTTGTTATAACATTCGCTATGGGTTTCCCCCATATCTGCATTCCATATTCTCATATATGGCTGAGGTTCATATTTGCAATATGCCTTCTTCGTGTGTAAACAATTTTCTTACTATCTCTGTTTCTGTGGCTTTAACGTTTACAAAATGTGTTTGGCGCAGTCGCCGAAATGCCCCAGGGTCCACACTTTGCTTGCGTTTACTCACCGGCTCCATGTGGCGTCTTCGGTCCCGTTCGTGCTTGCGCACCAAAGCTTTGCCGCCTGCTTTCCACTCTGGACGGCTTCCACCTCGTTCTGGTTTCTCTCACGGCTCCCCCTCTGCATGCCTGCCTTCCAATAGGTGAAACGTTGCTTTCTCCGACTGCCAAGTGCCCAGGAATCTTTCGTTGGTTCCTGTCTTCTCTGCAGCACATCCTGCTCACACAACGTTCCACTGCTTCTTTGCTGATGAGCACCTTGGCACCGCCACACCAGTTCATGCTTCCAGCTTACACACGCCTCACAGAGAGGAGTAACAACTTCTTCCAAACAGCAGCGTATTAGACTTTGTTTTCCATCTTTAAATGTCCTGCACACAGGTGCATTCTGAAAACCACTAGCACAGTCATTCAGCTTGAGGCTCCTTCTGCTCTGCATCCTTCCTTTCTTCCTCCTCATCCCAGTACTTGGGTGTTTGTGGGAATTTGAGTCCATTGATGTTAACTGATGCAGATTACTTGGGAAATCACTTTCATTGGTGCCATATAATAGGCCAGTTCTATATGAAGGTGAATTAGAATTGGAAAAGGTATTCTTGGAGATTTTTCTTTTTAGACCAGGGATGGAAGTTTGACCCACAGAGTTTTGGGAAAGGTTTCTCTTTTTTCCCTATAAATGTGGTTAGATGCATGGCAATAGGTCATTAGAGTATTGGGTATCAAGGGGGTTTCTTCATGGGCAAATGGGGGATACCATGTCTCATTCAATGAAGCCATGACATCTACCCGGAGGCTAACACAAAGAAAAAGGAGGGAATTATCCCATAAGCAGTGAGGAAAGGGATTAAGAACTAGACTAAAGCAAGAGGGTCCACACTGCTGTGGGTTTAATTAATAATTAGTTCTCGTAACAATTTATTTGTCAGGGTGTACTACAAAGGTATCACTCAAATTTTTAGGCTGCAACAGACTCTGAAAGCAAACAGGGTAGTCTGATGATTGAAAAACCATATAAAATATTTATTTAACAAAGAAATAGTTGTGTAAATAATACATAAACAACTAAACATAAAGCAATATAACAAACATATAAATGCATTTGTTCGATGGTTAGAAGGTTACTAGTCAAGAGACACCAAACACAAAAACTTAAATATGGTTTTTTCTTCAACCTTTTGAACAAAGTAGACAAAATAGAATTCTAAAAGAAACTGGACAACAAACTGCCAACTGTATGGTGGCCTAGATACCAGCCAATATTCTTATTTATGCCAATGCACAAGTTGTTCTCAAAAGAGTTGGCAGGAGTAATATTTGTTCTATGTCCTACGATTTGCTGACAGGTCTCCCTACGTGTGCGTGTCAAAAGTTAGTGACATAAACAGTAAATTTAAATTGACATCATTAGACCACGTTTCGGCAAAAGTGCCACCTGTCTGGCCAGTAGTTCCGTGACATAGTTAAAGTTGCCTTCCTCAGGGTGAAATACCATACAACAACTGGACCCTGTGGGGAAGCAGACATAAACAAAGTAAATAATATGAAAGAGATGTACCCTTTCTATTCAACTACCCATATTGCTTAAAGAGAAAGTAAAACGCCCAAAGGCATAAAAATCACCAAGTCAATTCGGTGTGGGTGAGTGGAGATAGCCAGGCGCGAAGTGAGCCAGGAATCCCAGTGCAGAGCGTCTGGATGGGTGGAAGCGGGGTGACATACGGCAGGGCTGCATCAACAAACAAGGGGCCACATCGGAGAAAACACGCTCTCTGGCAATTAAATAAAAGAAGTTTCAGAAACAAGGGTGCATAAATAATGCTACACAGGTAATATATTGTTGAAAAGTGGATGACTACCTTTCACAAAAGTGCTTAATAGGGAACGCTGGAGTAAATGAATTCCTAATATTGCGTTCCGCGAAGTACCTGGGATGACTCCTAAGGTCTCTCAGTTGACATCAAATTAATTGACCTAAAAATTAAAAGTGCATGTGAATATGCATGGTTTTAGAGAACCCCTTTGAAGTGCTACGTGTCTCTTACCATGTGATCCTCCCTCATATTGCAACCTCAGGATCAGGTAGCGGCTGCTGTCCCCTGGCCACATGGGAGGAGGTTACCGCTGGGGGATCCGTGATGGCTCCATTGGATTTATCACACAACCCAAATATTCCTGTGAGCTACCTCCCCATCTCAAACTACTAAAAGAAAATCATATATGACCACTTACGTTACTTCATCAAATCAAACAACTTCCTGGATGAAGCACAACATGGCTTCAGACCATCTAGGGGTATGGAATCACGCAGTTGATTTTGAAACCATTAGTCACAAGATCATTCTCAAGCGACTGAGAGACATTGGAATCAAAGGAACAGCTCTATACTGGATCGCCTCCTTCCTCACTGGAAGAACCAAAACCATTATTATGGCCCCCTTCAAATCCACACCTCGCCTCCTCTGACCGGGGAGTACCACAAGGATCAACATTGTTGCCTCTTCTTTACAACATCTATAGGACACCCCAACTCGACCTGATCTACCATGTGGAAGTAACCTGCTACAACTATGCAGACACACAAATAATCTATAAACTAGAAAACAATTCGATACCAAACCACTCAGGCATACAAAAAAAGCCTTGCATGAATGGGCACATGGATGACATCAAACAGGCTAAAAGTCAACCCTACCAAAGCTGACCTGATACATTGTAACCCAGAGTCTTCGATCACTGCCTCGATACCTTAGCCTGATGAGATAGGCCCATGCCCAATACCATCATCCACAGAATGGAATCTAGGAGCTACTATGGACAAAGCTCGCACACTTGAACCACAGGTGAGAACTATTGTTAGAAACTGCTTTTCTCAACTCTGCACTCTACTCGACATCATGCTCTGGTGGAAAAATAGCATTACATGTAATGCAGTTTAAAAGAATGTAGATTAAATTGCAAGTGTAAGTGACTACAAAGGAAACGTTGAAAATGTACTGATTTAAGAAAACTAGGCCTTCTATTCAGTTTACCAGCTTGATGTAGTTCGAGAGACTCCATTTTGTATTACATATATGCTTGCTGTCAGAATAGAGTCTCGAAATATGGCTCATAGAAGTTGCTTTATGCAGCCTCAGCATACGTTTATGTAACCTTGCTTATTCTGCCAAGGGAATGTTTATGTATCTAGTGAAATTAACTTCAAACTACTAATGATAAGATGGTATGTGCTTTAATTGGATAAAGAATGCACACCTGCGCTGGTATCCCTTGAAGGGGGATGGCGAAACTGTGGACAGGCCTTGCTCCTCCTGTCCGTCTCCTCATAGAGATCTTTTGTATTAATTGAAAGGAGGGAAGTCCTCCCATATAAAATAAAATCTTCTAATTGGTCCAGTAGAATCGATGTGTTAGAAAATCGACATACACCGGGGATAATGGAGATACATTGTTGTCCATTTCTGTGTTCATCCTGCAGTGCTGTTATTACATCTTTACTGAACTACTCTCACCTGCGATTTGAGTCCTGTGTTTGATTTCTTCTGCAGGTCTGGTGCCGTCCACCTCAGAACAATAGGTGGAAAGGTGCACCCCAAAGGACCATTGATAAGCTCTGTCAGTGAAGCCCTGGACACACTGAAAGAAGGTAAAATGCTTGTCTTAATAGCGATCCTGCTGAGGGGAGTGCCACTGGGCCGGGAAGCCTTGTCAGCAAAAGAACTGCTTTTGTTCAAAGGATGCTTCTGTAAATATATAAGTCCTTATAGTGCTTGCTTTGTTTGTTCTGTTTATTGAATGTGTCTCTGAGAACTATTATTCTGGATCTGTTATGAGAGAACCCTTAAAAAACCTTATCTGACAGGACACAGGCAGCTGTCATATTAACAGCACTTGCACTCATGCATGACTTTTTATGGGTAAATAATTAAATGTTGGGAGTCAGTAGTCTTGAATGGATGATTCTTGAATGAAAGTAGAAAGCAATATATGTCTATGGAATATCTGTGCATAATTCAAAACCATTGAAACGCTGTGTACCCCTTATGCGAGTCTCACAAGGAACTAATACCGGAAGAAAGGTGTTTGTACATGGCCAATGGCAGAGAATGCTGTCTGGGTGCTGAAAAGTGACCATGTACAAGAGTTTATTGTCTTTCCACCCGACCCAAATTCATCGGTGCAGCTATAGACCTGTTGCTTTGTTAAGCATGGCTTTGGTGAAGACTTTCATTTCTGCTCTTTCTGATCTAGTAACAAAACTTGAGGTGGCTTATATGTCTGCCCCTATGTATACATACTCCTCATCTTTCTCCTTCTATGTCTCTGGCCCACTCACAATATTTGATGTCATCTGGAAATAAATTGTGTCTTGCCGTAACCGCATGGGGAATTATTACTGGGTATTGAAAAACTGATCCTGATGCAGGATGAACAGGGTCCCAGCACTACTGTGTAAAGTGAAGTTACTGAGCTGTCAATCAATGAGTTGTGTCAGATGTAATGGTGCCCCAGGGCTGTGGTGCATGACATTGAAAATGAGGCAGCACAGACTGTGTGAAAAGGTAACCCTTGTCTTAACTATGCGAGAATTAGATCAGGTAGATCAAAGCAAGTGCCACTTCCCCTTATGGGCAGTCCAGCTTATGTTATGCATACACATTATTAGCCTAAGACTTGCACATTTCTGGATCCGTTAAAGTTGGGGGAAACCTGTGGCAGCAGGAGCCGGCATTGAAGCCAGGTACAAAGAGCTCCACATAAATCAAACAGCCAAGCAAAACATTGGGCTCACATTGACAGTCTTGGTTTACGATAGTGACTGGTTATCATTGGATAGTCACCTGCCAGACTGAGAGAAGGTGTGCATGGTGCTTCAGCTGCCAGTTTTAGACAAATTGAAGGTCCTGTGTAGCAAGATATGGTAGGGAGTCGGAAATTCGAAATTGAAATCGTCAACCTAGTTGAAAAGAAAGCAAATAAATGCACATGTTCGCCAACATCATTTAAGGCACCTTCTTGCCCCACGCGCTTGGTTTTTGCCCAGTTTAGGCACAGTGTGGCCTTTTGTGGGTGTGACCACCCACAGAGCATAGCTCCCCAATTTTAACAGGCTGTGTTCATCACCCTCATTTTAAATAGAAATTCTTGCCCTGAAGAAGGCTGGACTCGTTCACTGATTTAGAGCCATAAAGCCGAAACTTGAGTAGGCCAACTTTTAATTGGAAGCCAGCTCAAGAAGATATATGATTAGTTTAGGCCAAAGTGACGTAGCTTCAATCTGCGATACTGGCTCACAATATTAACAGGTACTTTTGCACTTTCATACTGGTTAATTGCAGTCATTAGATTTTAATCATTTGTAATCATTTGTACATTATTTATGCTGTTTGCACCTATATTTGTTGTTTGCACTTTATCTGTGCTGTTTTGTGTGAATCGCTGTTTTTGCACATTCAATAGCATTGCAGTGTATTTATATGTAGGTGATGTTGTCAGGATGAATGGATGACTGTGAGAGTATGCATTAGATCTGTGATTGATGATATGATTTATGAATTAGTGTATTGTGGTCACATTTGGTATTATTATTATATTGTACATTTGGTTTTATTAATTGAAAAATTAATAAATACATTTGGAAATAAATTGCAGAATTGTCATGTTGACATTGCAGCGATTCAACTTAATGTGGCATGGGGGATTCTTCATTTTGTGTCATTTCTGGGTGCATGGCACAATTTTACAGGTAGGGGCATCAAAAAACAATTTCCTTAAGAAGACGAAGATACACTTGATCTTGGTAAATTTTGGGGAAACACAAGACAGAAACAAAGGGTTGATCACTTCTCGGGAATCCGTAATAATGCAAATACTGCACGGCAAGCTGTGGATTCTGCTTTTGTAATGGGGCTGCAGCACAAGATAGCTGATGGAAATAAAGCATTATTTATTGGTGGGGATGGAAAGAAGTTGACTGACAGGTTTCCAGCTGCACAGCACTTTCAGGAAAAAGCAGAAATACAGAAAGAAACCACCGAGGCTTGATTAATGGCATTACAAATCTAGCAGCTCCAACCCTTTGCACGGAAAGGCAGGGCACCAAGCAGACACCGTTTTCAGACTGAGGCAGAGAGAGAGAGAGAGAGAGAGGAGGAGCCCCTGTAACTGTGGGTCAAGGAGATGCTCAAGATATACAGATGATGAATGTGTGTAATGACCGGTGTCATTCTTGCAAAGAGTTTGGACACTTGCAGTCTGAGTGGCAAAATGAACAAGCTCAGCAGTGAGTGTGACCAACTAAGCCCATCCTTCCTTTTTGCAGTCATTTCCACCTCCTCCACCACCTACTACATGTAATACACAATAGGATTGCCCGGGGCAGTTACATTCTTGCACCACTGACACTGATTCATCCTTATGCTCATTGTGTGAAATGTGCTTTTAGTCATAAAAGTGTTTCTTGCTTTGTTGACCCTGGAGCATGACACTGAACTTTGAGAGGCTCTGAGCTTCTGCATGTTGCCTTTTCAGATGAAGTGGTAAATGCAGTGGGTATCAGGGATTGACCAATGCCCACCTGGTTTCACGACATAGGCCTGTCATTTTGGGTCTAATCTCTGTGGATCATACATGTTGAGTCCTTCTACACCTGTGAATTTATTGGATTGGATTTATTGTGTAAAATTGGCATTTATTTGGATGCACCGATACATAGAGAATTAGAATGTTTGGCTGTGTTGCAAGAATCTCCCAATTCGAAAAAATGGAGCAGCAGAACAACATGTCCTCATTGCAACAGGGAGTGTTGGCTGAAGTCCCTCAGCAAATACAGGCCATGCATGCAAATGAAGTGTGACACATGTTAAATGTGGAACCAGTGCTCACTATTCTGAACCCAGCCAAATTTCTTCTGTGCCTTCTCCAGTTCCCCATTTCAGAAGACGTACAAAAGGGTATAAAACCTGATATCGAGCCCTTACCTAAGCAAGAAATGATCATGCCTACCTGTAGTGCAATCCTCCTACTTTGCCTATTATGAAGCCTGGGAAAGAAACGCATTGATATTTACAAGAACCTCTGCACTATTAATGAAGTGGTTTTGCCTTCTTTCCCTGTTGATCCTTATCCCTGAACTATTTCATCTTCTATCCCTCCTAAGGCAAGACAATTTGCAGTTGTGGGTCTATGTTCTGCATTATTTTATATACCTGTGCACCCTGCTAGTCAGTTCTGTTTTTCCTTTACTTATAAATATCTTCAGCATTGTTTTTTCTCGTTTACACGAAGGATATGTGAAATGTCTGACACTCGTGTCCTATGTTCTGAAGCAAGATCTCGATTCACTTCAGTACAAAGACAGGGTGCATTTTGGCTCAGTATGTTGACAACCTTCTATGAAAGTTTGCAAACAAGGTTCTCTCAATGTATTGATGGTGCTAGCTCTGAAGGTATGCAAGGCATCTAAGGAAAAGCTTCAATTAGGTCAATCCCAAGTGCATTATTTGGGTCATGATTTCTCGCTGGGGACAGAAATCTATCAAGATATCAAATTATTGAGATTTTACACTTTGCCAGATCCTGATGCCGAAATGAAGTGGGAGGAGATCTTCAAATGATGGGCTGTCTATCCTTCAATCATTTAACCCCTGCAAAACCTTACCCATGATTTTATTCCTGAGCCCCTACCCTGGTTGTCTGAAGTGGAAGAGGCTTTTGTCAGACTCACGTAAGACTTGTTAAATGCTCCTGCCTTAGCTCTGCCAAGTTATCAGAACACATTCACTCTTGTGACAAATGTGAAGGTTTGGACCCGGATATGTTGACTCAAATGCATGGTGACAATACCTGTCCAGTTGCCTATGCTGCATTAGATTCTGTGGCTGTAGGATTACCATCTTGTTTACGTTCTGTGGCAGCAACTGCATTGTTATTGTTCAGGTAGAGGGGCATCCAGTCACTCAAGCTTACCTCACAGAGTTCAAGCATTAGTTCTGAAATGCAAGACGCACCACATTTCAAATTCGCGTTTGACCAAATATGAGAAACTTTTTATCTCATCTGTCAATCTGACTATCAATTTTATATCCTTCCTCTCTGCTTGCATATCCCTCAGGCGAGGTGCCACATAATTGTTTATTAGTGACCGAAAACCTTATGAATCACAGAATGATTTAAAGGAAGTACCACTTCATAACCCTGAGATAATTATACTACTTAAGTTGTGTTGTGGTATGCAGTGTGTGCATTGCATGAAGTTCAAGAAGCATATCAGATGGTAAATGTTCAATCTGCTAAAGACGCTGAACGGATTGCTCTGATCCTGTGCAAGTCTATTGTCTAGTGGAAAGTGTGATGCAAGCTATACTGATTACCGCTATGCATTTGGCGTGGTTCATGACCTTTGTATATTATAGAAGCAAAGTTGCTATCTGGCATCAGCAGGCACTACTATTCTAAATGGGAACTATGTTTCAGCCCTTTTGAAAGATCTTGTACTGCCATCTGAATTGGCAATTGTGAAGTGGAAGGGGCACAATCTGTCCCACACAGTGGTGGCTGACTGTTTAGCAGGAAATGCGGGCCTAGAAGGCCCCTTTGCATCCTACAGTGCCTTTGTCTGTATTTCCGTGAAACAGTCACTGATTGCAGCTCTTTCTGGCGTGGCTGAGCTCCAGGACTTGGCACCTGAATAGGAAAAGGATTGGTGGTCTAAGAAAAATTGTACGCTATCCCTGGACACCCTTTGACACACTTCAGATAGCCGCCTGGTAGCACCCAGATTGCTGGATTGGCACATTCCGTAAAATGAGCATGATAGCTGTGGGACTGGTTTGCACCATACAACCCCACCTCTCAGATAATTCATACCTTGATTTGGTCTGCCTGCAGTTATTGATAATTTATTTATTTATTTATTTGAATCTGTAGAGCGTGCAGCAGCCTGGAGGCATCGTGCACTTGTTACAGACACTTTTCTTAGTTACAGACAGTTACAGACAGAACCATGTTCTTACTAACAGAGGAATTTAGAGACAGAAGCAGTTTACAGTACACGCATGTGAGAGAGAAAGGCATTCAAGGATTAGATGAAGAGGGAGGCTTTGAGTTTTTTTTCGGAAAGCAAGGCGTGAGTTTTCTGTTCTGATATTGGTGGGCAGTGCGTTCCATAAATTGGTTGCAATGTAAGGGAATCCTATCCCACCAGCTTTAGACTTGTAATGAAGGAATTACTCATTTCACTTCACTAGGTAGGTGGTTAGAGACAGCAGAGCACTGAGCATCTCTCAACATTTTCATTGTGCTTATCATTCCCAATCTAGTGGAGCAGTAAAATGCTAAAAATTGCAATATTAAAAATGGGCTATTCAAATTATGCGTAAACCAAACCCTGCTACTGGAATTGCTGCATTTGCAAAATAACCCTATTAGCAACAAGGTCTGTGACCCCATGAAATATTGACTAGCCACCCTATGTGCATGGTTACAGTTTTCCCTTTCACAGCACATTGGGCCTCATTACGAGTCCGGTGGTAACTGTGCCGGAAAAACCAGCAGGTTACCGCCGGACCCATATTACCATTCCGCCTCTGTGATTCCCGGAATCTCCAGGGTATTCTGACACCGGTGACCCGGGAATTCCGGAGGCTGAATTCTGTAGGTCCCCATTCCCATGGAGTCCCATAGGACTCCATGGGGATGGGGACAATGGAAACACTGGTTCCGTCTATGACGGAGCCGGTGTTTCCATGTTCGCCTGCAGGTGGGTGGTGTAAATCCCACCAGATCAGACCTGGTGGGAGTGACATCTCCTGCCTGCAGGACTCTTAATCAGCCGGTTCGGAAAGAACGGTGGTGGCGGTTTTACCACCACCGTTCTTTCCAGACCGGCAGGGTCGTAATGAGGCCAAATGTTTGGATTTTCACTTAGAAGATGACTATATCATGAATTACTGTAAACCCCTTTTGAAGGCTATCAGATCTCCCTATTCGCAGGTCAAGTAAGAACTTTCGGAACGCTGTCGGAGTGTATTTGAAGTCTTCAGTATCTGACTAGATGGGTCACTTTCTGGACTATTGCCAAGTTCAAGTAAAGAAGAATGCTGCGGCATGTTAAAGACACAGAAGATGTGAGTGCACTGAAAGATGCTTTCCTGGATGGCAACCCTGGACGTTGTGGATTAGAGTAGGGAATTGGACATTGGGTCATATCACAAGGTCATGGGGAAAATATTTCCCTAGAAGCCATTTCTGTAGGGCGTGGGCAGGTTTCATGGTTGGACATGTTTAGTGAAGATAAAAAGTCTCTCCAAGGTCACCTCTCCTGGGTGACATGAAGTGCAGGTGATAAAGTTTTCTATTTTTCCCCAGGCTCGTTGGTAGACTTTATTCCACCTATAATGCCTTCACCTGACCAGATGTGACAGAGACGAGGAAAGGTTTAAATGAATTGACATCTGCCCTATCTTTCACACAATGTCCTTGATTCAAAAGCTCCCTCGGTGTAGCTTAGAGTCTCTTAGCCACAACTCCTCTTTGTTGGATAATGTCCTGGTCTAGGGTGGACCAATCACTGCAGGCATTAGTTGGGTAGCATCTGAAATAAAGCAAACACTGCCGTTACCGTGTCAGGCTTTGCTGCACTAAGGTCTGTAGAGTCTCCCAGAGTTGGAATAGGCCTGGAGGATCTCTAGGGACCAGGTCAGGTCCCATCCTTTGCTTACCCATCTCATGGTTCTGATTCTGTTATCCAGGTCTATTTTACCGCCCACCCCAGTGAATGTTTGCTCACTGATGCCTGCGGGCATCGCTCTAGGGCTCAACTCTTTCCATCATTGTATCAGACTATCAGTCTGCTGCCTGCCTCACTGTTCCCCCCTCACAACCTCATCATCCTACCTGCCCCAGACAATGTTTAGACTGGAAATATCATATTGCCTTTGCTGACCCTGTGCATCCACGGAAATTACAAACACCATTCTGTCTTATCTTCTCTTCCTTCTCTACTGCACTAGTTAAGGGCCTTTGCCCCCTTCCACTTTGCTTCTCTCCCTTCTTTGCATCTTGCAGATGTTGAATCTCTTTTTATTTGACTCCATGTTTCTACCTTCTCCAAGCTTGTTGGTTCATTCTCTCCCTGCCTGTTTTTACCTCCTCCAACTTACTCTGATTGCCCACCCTTCTCTCTGTTCTTCACTTCTCCTTGATGTTCTCCACCAGACTCTTCTGCAGTCTCTCCTCCTGCGTGATGTTCTCCGCCAAACTCTTCTGTAGTATTCCCTCCTCCTAGATCTTCCCTGAGAAATGTCTGCACCTCCATACCCTCCTGTACCTTCAACACTCTCAGTATCTCCTCCTCCTGCACCTTCAGCTTTCTCTGCCCCTCCTACTTCTCCTTCAGCTATCTATTTTCTCAGCACCTTCACCTTATCCCGCTCCTTCAGCTCTCCTTGCATCTCCATCGCCTCCTGCACATTCAACTTTTTCTACACTTCCACATCTTCACACCTTGCTGCTCTGTTATTCCAAACACTCACACCCTCTGTAGCTCTACCAAGGCTTCATAGGGTTTGATTTTGTCACCCTGGTCAGGCTTCTGTCTAGGAATGTAATGTGTAAATGATAAACGTTTTGAGTTTGTAATTGGCTATGCAGCATGAGTACAGGTTTGTTTAGTAGTTCTCCCACCAATCACTGTGGTCCACAGACTGAGCCTTTTTTAAGCAAGTCTGCCATTTTGAAACTTTCAGTTGTTCTTGCTCTCATGTACAATGAAACACAGACAAGCAGAGTCCTCGAAGGAGGTTGGGAAAGAAGTCATATTGGAAATTCAAGTTAGTATTCTGCACTTTTTCATCATCAATTCTCAGTTCCAATGGGTTTGGCTAGACATGGGCAGCAACGGTTATCTTTGCCTCCCATGTGGAACTGTTAGAGATCCAGTATACAGAGCAGATCCAATGTGGCCTTCCCCTATCGCAGCCCTCTATATTAAAACATACACACACTCTCTCTCTCTTGCTCGCTCTCTCTCTCACACTCCCACTCTCTCTCAGGGCCAGGCAAGGGACATTGCATTGGTCCACTTGTCAGTCTAGAAAAATGGATACCTCTACTTTGTGACCGCAAACATATTTCAGTGGCCGTGGGCCAACCGTCTCATGCACGATATGACAGAATATAGGTTTTCGAGTTTGCCAATGAACGGCCATTTTGATGTAACAAGAATCGCCATTTTGTTTTCTAACCATTGCTCATTGCTTTCTGTCCTATTGCTTCGCAGTATATTTTCTGCTTACACTGCTCGACTGTAAAACATTGTTGTCTGTATGTAAAAAGGACAAGGCCGCAGGGCCGGGAGGATAACAGGAGTTCATTGAAACACAAACGTAGGCAGCGCCAGGAAGAATGCCCGGCTCCCTCCCGAATATAGTCTTGAAGCAGAGCTAAAGGGCATTTAATCATTTCGCAGCTGCCAGCCAGTCTCGTTATATGGTAAAATATGTTAGAATAATACAGCTAAAGGCTTGAATTATGCTCTTCTTACGGCCCCCCTTTGCTGAGCCCGCTAGAGCGTGTCGGCTCCCAGGACATGAATAGCACCTAATAGATAGCAAGGTCCAGAATGCAACTCTTCCCCCCCGTATGAAGCTCGCTTCCAAGAACAGAAGCGCTGTGTTCTATTCAACAACTGAAAGATGCCTTCACACTCACAAAATTGCAAATTGTTACTAGAATAGATGTTTGAAGGTGTCATAGTTGTCGGAGATGTCCATCATCACACCAAGTTCAAAGAAACCCAATAAAAGGGGGGTGTTAAACATGTCATAGCTGATTGTTTGATATGCATTTTGTATATATGTAACTGATGTACGTAATTCACTCTCTTGCGTCCCTCGAGGTCTAGAGATACACGTCGCGGGGCGTGAGACCGAGTTGGCCAACTGAGACTTTTGCTTTGCAATAAACCCTAGCTTTGGGAATACAACCTCGTGTCTGGTGTATCTATCGTGTGTGGTGACTCGCCTTGTTTCCATAGACGTCAGGGTCCCCTAGGGGCCCCTTTCAAGATGGCGCCCGAATAGGGACCCTCCCCCACTTGTTCCATCGCAGAACGTTGTAATTGAGTAAGGCGGAGAACGGCGAGGACGGGACGATCGAGCCGGGATCAAGAGGTGTTCGGGGCGCCCTGTAAAAGTGATGAGAGACTCCTTCACAGATCTGCACACATCTGATCCCTGATCGACGTGCTGGCTAGAGAACAAGGAGGCGAGGGTCCCGAAACGAAGCGGAAGCCAAGAAACGCAGACACAACGTCCTTTGGTGCGTCAGTACACAGACGACTTGATTTATCAGGTGAGTCATTCCCCGATTCAAAGTAATCCTGATATTGGTTGAGAGTTGACTTTGCAAAATCAAACACCCTAGGTAAGGTTGATTAACCAGGGGGAAGGTTGAAACATGCCTGGGTATTGTCCACCTTAGCAGGGTTTTTCCGCTGTGGTAGACAATCTTTGGAAGATGGCCAAATTGTACCACCTGGGGGAACGCCGGCGTATGAGATGTATGTGAAGTATGGAGTGGGTGCGATAATATTCTGTGAGACTTGGCATAGGCAAACCAGAAAGCAACAAGACAATCAGTGGCCGATTAATGGTAGTTTTGAGATAGCGAGGATAGACAACCTGGAAAGGGTGTTGATAAGAAAGAAAGCGCGTCCTGCAGCATTTGAGACTATTAAAGACTGGAGGAAGGAAGCAATGCTCCGATTTAAAAGTAGAGCGAAGCATGCGCGCAGGCACAAATCGAAAGGTGAAGTAGCGGAAGAGAAAGAAGAGGAGGAGTAGACTGAGAGTCTAAGAAGGGCCGGTAGGCGAGACCAGTTGAATATAGAAAAAATATATCCGCAACAGGAATTACACATAGCAGATGAATTAATAGAAAATATATTGACCCATACAAAACAAGGCCCAAGATCAGAAGTAAGACCAGGCACGTCAGTAACTATTGCCCAGACCCTGCCCGTAGCCCAAGCTCCCCCACCGGTAGCTCAAGCCCTCCCACAGCCACAGGCCGTGCGCGTAACACTTCCTATTAACCAACCAGGCCCACAACAGACACTCCCTGTTCTCATTGTCCCATCCGCACCTCCCGCCTCAGACACAGACTTGGTACCGTCTGTTCCTCCTGGGGTCGAAATTGAAACCACGGGGGCAAGAGGTGGGACTGACCAATGGGGATGCATGAGGGTAACTTGCAGCGCAATCAGCAAAGAAAGGAAGGTGGAATTGCAGCAACAGGCAGAGATGTATATAGACGGGAATGATTGGACGGCAGCATTGGCTTCGATGTATGACTTCCGAAGGAGCAACGAGAGACAGGTAGTGTTGGAATGCATGGGTGAATATTTGGTGGAGAAATGGAAACAGTCAATTGGGAAATTACCACCGCAGCGATTGTTAGATTTGAATGCATTAGCATGCTGTAGGGAGAGGGATGAAGAAGTGAGAGAGCATGTATATGGACTTTTTGAACTTAAAGATGAATTAGATAATGATTATGCCGAAATGTTTGCTACACCTGGGTACAGGAGTAGGGATATCGGGAGACTTGGGAAGGGGAAAAAAGGGTCGCATAATAAACGGCAGCAGTTACCATCACCCCGGCAGAAGGAGATGGTGAACGAATTATCGCTGCTAAAACAGGTGGGGGCAGACTTGAAAGAATATCTATTGAGAACAAAGGGACTATTGTAGCAAGTAACAGGACATAATGTAGGGCGAGGGAACGCACAAGGAAGGAGTAATTCGAATATGCATGGGGGAACAGTGGGACCAAATCAGTGTGCGTATTGTAAGGAGGAAGGACATTGGCGAGCGCAATGTCCGCATCTACAGAATAGGAATGGGTCTGGTCAGCGGAAACAGCATAGAGGACACCCAGGAGCGAATGGACCAAATAGGAATAGTATGCAGCAGCATCACAATAACGGAGGTAATCAAAACCAAGGCCAAAACCAAAATGCCCCAAATCAGAGTCAGGGACAGCAAACTCAACAATATGGAAACCAGAGTGGGGGAAATAGAGTAAAGAGTGGGAACGTTTTCGATACACAGCCAAACACGTATTACAGTAATAGTAATGATTACACATCGGACGATGTGTTATTTCCCCAATAGGACAGCCCAGGACAGGGGTCGGAACCAGTGTCTATTCCCGTGAATCAGAGAGGACCCTACGTAGAAATGAGAGTCGGGAATGAGGAACACGGCTTTCTTGTAGATACAGGAGCGCAGAAGTGTTGAATAGACCACCACTTGGTTCCGGATATACCACTGTCAGGACAAAAAAATGTTTCCATAGGGTTCGCAGGTACACCAGTCATAAACCCAGTGTCCAAACCAGTCCCAGTTACAATAGGACCATTTACTGAACATTGTCCTTTCCTTTTAACAGAAAATTGTGGGGAGAATTTGTTGGGATAAAATTTGTTGAAAAAACTAGGTTCCGTTATACATTGCACGGCGGACGGAGTGTTTCTAACGATTTGGCCAAACGATGCCCCTGTGTCAGAATTCATGTCTGAAGCGTTACCAGGGGAACTAAGTAAAGTACCAACCTGTATATGGGCAATGCATGACAATGATGTAGGATGTTTAAAGATAGAGCCAGTAAAGATCATCTTGAAAGAAGGTGTTACCCTACCGCGAATACCCCAATACAGAATTTCGGCTAAAGGTGAGAAAGGATTGAAAAGTATTGTTACAGATTTGGTGAAATTAGGGGTAATCGAGGCAATTACAGGCAGTACATGCAACAGCCCGATTCTTCCGGTTTATAAAAAAGGAGGCAATGAGGTACCATACCGTTTTATAATTGATTTACGCGCATTGAACAAGGTAGTAGATCCACAATTTCCTCTAGTGCCAGATGTCACTACAATATTGACAATGATACCTGTTTCAGCAGAATATTTTAGTGTAGTAGATTTGAAAAACGCGTTCTTCAGTATTCCAATGGACAAGGACAGCAGATATTTGTTCGCGTTCACATTAGGAGGACGATCATTTACATTTACGCGGATTCTGCAAGGTTACACGGAAAGTCCAAGTATTTACAGTAGAGCATTAAAAGAGCAGCTAGACATGCTGGAATTACCCGTGGGTTGTGTACTCTTGCAATACATAGACAATCTATTGCTAGCTGCAGACACAGAGGAGATTTGTAAAGAAAGCACTGTATTACTACTGTCACACCTAGCGGCACATGGCCATAAAGCTAGTTTGAAGAAATTTCAATATAATCGAAAGGAGGTGGCCTATTTGGGCTACCTACTTTCGAAAGGATAGAGAAGACTAACGCCAGAACGCATAGAAAGTATTTCTTGTATGCCTATTCCAAAGACACAAAAAGGAGTCAGAGCCATAATAGGCATGGCTTCATATTGGCGACAATGGATTGGTAATTTTGCGTTAACTGTGAAGCCGTTGGTGAATTTGACTAGAAAGAACGCGGTTATGCCTTTGCAGTGGAATGAGGAATGTCAGAAAACATTTGATGGATTGAAAACTGCATTATGCTCGGCTCCAGTTTTGGGTACGCCGAATTATGACTATTTGTGTGTGAAAGTGAAGGATGTGCATTGGCGGTTTTGACACAGGAACAAGGTGGAAGAAATAGGCTGTGCGGCTATTTTTCTTCTGCGCTGGACTCTGTAGCGCGTGCACTACCACGATGTTTGCGATCTGTCGCGGCGGCTGCTGCGTCAGTGAAACAAACGGAAGGGATCGTATTGGGGCACACTTTAATTTTGATGGTGCCACATGCCATAGACGTTCTATTAAATAGGACACAGACGCAACACCTCACCTCTGCTAGATTGACAAGATATGAGATTATCTTGTTCGCGCCCCATATCCAAATTATGAGGTGTAGCGCTTTGAATCCTGCAGAATTAATGCCACCAACCATAAAAAAAATTGGGAAGGATGAATCACCCCCCCACGATTGCTTAATGGTCACTGAGGAAGAAACTAAGGGGATAGTTGATTTAAGTGATATCCCACAGAAAGAGCTAGATGGAGAGTTATTTTGTGACGTCTCATGTTTTAAATTACCAGATGGCACGACAACTGCCGCATATGCTATCACTAGCCTAGAGAGCGTTGTAGAAAGCAAAAGAATTCCCTATAATTCAGCACAGGCCGCAGAGATAACAGCATTAACCAGAGCCTGCGAGATTTCTGAAAAATTGAATGTGAATATATATACTGATAGTCAGTATGCTTTTGGAGTGGTGCATAATTTTGGTCAACTCTGGGCTGAGAGAGGATTTTTGACATCACATGGCGCCAGAATTCAACATGGCCCTTTGATTGTACGATTGCTGTCTGCACTCACGTTTCCAAAGCGCCTAGCAATAGTGAAATGCGAGGCATATAAAAAAGTAACATGCAAAGTAGGAGAGGGAAACGTGTTTGGAGACAGAATTGCGAAACAAACTGCCGCTGATTTGAATACCAAAATGATGACGGTTCAGACTGAGGAAGTACCGTGTATGATAGAAAATGGAGTTGCCACTGTCAAAGAAATGCAGGCCGAAGCTACGGCCGATGAAATACAGGGGTGGGCAGAGGGATCTGCTGAGTTGGATCTGGAGGGTTGTTGGGTGGACAAGGGAACTAGAAACTGGATGTTGCCAAATTCGTACGTGACTGCAATGGTCACAATGGCCCACAGCCCTACGCACATCTGTGCAAAGAAGATAATACAGCAGCTTTCTACACTTTGGCAGAATGTAAACATACAAAAGAATGCAGAGAGGTTGGTGCAGAACTGTATCACGTGTTTGCAACACAATGTAGGAAAGGGAACAGTGACTCCAACAGGCAGTTTTGGCCCGCCCTCTATGCCATTTGAGGTGATCCATTTTGATTTCATAGAGATGGAGAGGTGCCAAAACTTAAAATACGTCTTGGTGGTGATCTGTGCATTCAGTAAGTGGGTGGAGGCATATCCCTTGAAGAACTGCACAGCAATGAGCACGGCAAAAGTAATGTTGAAGGAGTACTTTTCCAGATTTGGCTTGCCCCATGTCCTATGGTCTGATAATGGACCACATTTTGTGGCCGCAATGGTATTACAGATATGTGCTGGTCTTCAGATTGATAAGAGATTCCATAGTTCAAGGCATCCGAGTTCTGCCGTTCTTGTGGAGAGGCACAAAGGGATTCTTAAATCAAAGATTAGCAAGATTTGTGCGGGAAGCAAGTTGAGTTGGGTGGATGCATTACCAATAGCACTATTATGCATGCGTACGTCTGTACAGGCTAAAACTGGGCTCTCCCCGTACGAGATCGTGATGGGGAGGCCGGCAAATGTATGGTGCGCACCACAGCCAAAACGACTTAGTGAGGTAGAACATCCTGTGCTTAGTACTTATTGGCGCCTTTTAATGCAGAAATTGCGTTTGATTCATCAGCAGGTGCAGGAGGCTTTACAGTGAGATACACCGGTCCGGGCACGCGCTGGAGCCAAGCGACTGGGTGCTGCTTAAACATTTTGAAAGAAAGTCATCATTAGCACCCAGGTGGCGAGGGCCCTATCAAGTACTCTTGGCGACGCAGACGGCAATATGGCTGGATGGAAGGAAGTCGTGGATCCATGCCACCCATGCCAAGAAGATTCCATCTGCACTGAAAGACTTGCCTGACACTGATGACTGGAAAGAGACAGCGGTCCCAGAAACTAAAGAAACTGTTGCCAGTAAGCAGCCACCTAATCTGCCAAAACAAGAAATGAAACTCGAAACAAAGCCTGAGACGATTGCCAAAGAGGGGGAAGGGCAAAGAGTGCCCCAAAGTTGCCCAGCAGAATCGACATCACTGCTGGCCGACAGGAAATCTGCCTTGCAAATACCAGCAGAAACAAATTGTGTACCCCTTTGGCACCCACCAGCACTTGCCAGCACGCCAAAGAACGGATCTGCATCATTGGGGCGGCGCACACCAGCACCTGCAGAAGCGCCACAGGCTGACTTTGAGCCTGAATCTGGAAGTGCACCGGCACTGTTCACGGATCACACGATACCAGGAGTAAGGCGATACAACTTGCGGCCTCAGAAGACAAAGTGATCCGCAGTTCTTTTTGGTGTTTATGTCAACCTCTGGTTCAGCTCATGGACGGAGAAGGAACTAGAGGTGTAGAGGAGAGAAGCGTGAGAATTGTGCAAGTCGGACAATTCAAGACTCGCGGCTCCTCGGTGCGATCATAAAAGTACATTTGTCAGGAACCAGAGCGGACAAGCTGGGCGCACATGGTACTATGGCAAATGAGATAACTGATTAAAAGTACATGTGTCAGGAACCAGAGTGGACAAGCTGGGCGCACATGATACTAAGGTGATAAGATAACTGATCAAAGGTCCTCTGAGCAGTATAAGAAAGGACAAGTGATCTTGCCTAAAAATGAATAAACGAATCCAGGCTAAAAAGGACAGGCAGAACTGAACTTTGACAATTCCGTTGAACTTATTGACATTAGAGCAAGCGCGACGAAGAGAGATATCCGCAACGAACTGTGATAAGAAAGAAGAAGGATGACGAGAAACATGCCGGGACCGGTTCCAGCCTCCTCCTGCACCACCACCGCTGAGAATCAGTCAATTATAAAGACTGTAAGCTTAAGAAAAACGCATGGTAAAACAAATTGTATGCTGGTACTGACAATAATAATGTGCTTTATGAGCGTGGTAGCACCAATATCGACAGCACTAATATTATGGTATGTGGAAGCAATACACCCATTAGAAATGTTTTTACCAATAATTAATATATCCACTACCGAAAGCCCGGTTCAGGTGACCACTTATACCCTGCCCCCAATGGAAGAAAGAAACAGGGAAGGTTTTGGAAATAATACCTTGCTATTAATCATGAACATGACACATGCAATTCTGAAGAAAACAAATTGTTGGGTATGTGCCCATTTACCACAGCATGCTGGCAAAGGAATAGGGTGGTATGTACAGCCACTACCATTAAGTTCTGCATGTAGTGCATCTTTAGGTGCAATGTTCTATGGGAAATGGAATGAGAGTAGTACGGGTCATTTAGACAGAACCAACATGAATGAGTTTGAGGAGATAATAATGAAGCCTGTGGGTTGTTCCATTTTCCATAAAGCACAAGTAATAGCCCCAGAGCCCACGAGGAAAAATACACGAAAGATAACACGACAAAATAGACGCGATAGATTGTCCCCACCAGAAAAAAACATCTGTAATGACGTTTCGTGTAAGAACAGAAGGGGACAAAGATGCAATTCCCCCATCTTACACGGTGAATTATAGCCCAAGAACTGTCCCTTTTTGTCTAAAAAAGAAAGGCTCTTTTTCAGTCAGAACATATACTGGATGCATGAATACAGTGGTATTAAAATGGGAAATAGAACCAGTATATGTAGGTGATCCAGTTTATTTTATATGTGGAGAGAAAGCATATCCTTGGTTGCCCAGAAACTGGGGAGGTACATGTTACCTAGGTCTACTGTTCCCAGGAGTATTCCTCTTAGAAACAGCAGCCATGGTCAGATTATCCAGAACTAGAGTCAAAAGGACTGACAAGGGTGTTTTAATAGCGACTGATGTAGCAAACTCATTCACTCCATTCTTAGGGCAGATAGTGAAATCCTATAATATAAGGCAACTGTCCAGAATCCTAAAAAATACAATAAACACAACAACAGATATACTATTTAACATGACGTTGGAAGAAAGAGGAATCAGGTTAATGACGCTGCAAAATAGAATGGCTCTCGATGTGATCCTGGTTGACCATGGGGGAATTTTTAAAATAGTGGGATCAGCGTGTTGCGTTTATGTCGATGACTATTCCCCCACGATCTTTGAAGCAATAAAGAAAATGCACGTCCTAAGCTCTGAACTCCCTACTGAAGAAGGAAGCTGAGGAATAGGATCTTGGTTTTGGGTAATATTACGTTCCTGGGGATGGAAGTTGATCTCAATATTAGTAGTGGTGTTTGGAATATTCCTAACATGCTGTTGTTGTATACATTGTCTACCCATAGTTTGCGGTGAGGTAACTGAGGGATGCACGGAAGGATGTATGCATATGATGACAAAGAAAAAACAACCTCATGGTCGAACTGACCAAGACCCAAATGAGATGAGAGCAGTAAAAGAGTTGATGGCAATAGATATTGATGAAGACGATGATATTTACGATAGCATGCAAAATTCAGACATAAGTACTTCAGAATCATCATCACTAGAGGAGGTTTCAAGAAATAGATCAGACGTTTGGCATATGGCCAAAGGAGGGTTTGTCAGTCTAGAAAAATGGATACCTCTACTTTGTGACGGCAAACGTATTTTGGTGGCCGTGGGCCAAACGTCTCATGCACGATATGACAGAATATAGGTTTTCGAGTTTGCCAATGAACGGCCATTTTGAGTGAACAAGAATCACCATTTTGTTTTCTAACCATTGCTCATTGCTTTCTGTCCAATTGCTTCGCAGTATATTTTCCGCTTACACTGCTCGACTGTAAAACATTGTTGTCTGTATGTAAAAAGGACAAGGCTGCAGGGCCGGGAGGATAACAAGAGTTTGTTGAAACACAAACGTAGGCAGCGCCAGGAAGAATGCCCCGCTCCCTCCCGAATATAGCCTTGAAGCAGAGCTGCACCGCATTTAATCATTTCGCAGCTGCCAGCCAGTCTCGTTATATGGTAGAATATGTTAGAATAATACAGCTAAAAGCTTGAATTATGCTCTTCTTACGGCCCCCCTTTGCTGAGCCCGCCAGAGCGTGTCGGCTCCCAGGACATGAATAGCAGCTAATAGATAGCAAGGTCCAGAATGCAACTCTTCCCCCCCGTATAAAGCTCGCTTCCAAGAACAGAAGCGCTGTGTTCTATTCAACAACTGAAAGTTGCCTTCGCACTCACAAAATTGCAAATTGTTACTAGAATAGATGTTTGAAGGTGTCATAGTTGTCGGAGATGTCCATCATCACACCAAGTTCAAAGAAACCCAATAAAAGGGGGGTGTTAAACATGTCATAGCTGATTGTTTGATATGCATTTTGTATATATGTAACTGATGTACGTAATTCACTCTCTTGCGCCCCTCGAGGTCTAGAGATACACATCGCGGGCGTGAGACCGAGTTGGCCAACTGAGACTTTTGCTTTGCAATAAACCCTAGCTTTGGGAATACAACCTTGTGTCTGGTGTATCTATTGTGTGTGGTAACTCGCCTTGTTTCCATAGACGTCAGGGTCCACTAGGGGACCCTTTCACACTTATCTTAGGCTATTTACCTTGTTTTCTGGTTTCTCCTCCATCCTGACATGCTGGTTGTAAAATCTCCAGGTTTCAGTTTTCCGTAGACCCTCTAGGATGTATTAATTCTCTTTGCAAGAAAACATGATGGTGTTGAATAAATCGCTGGGTGTGGAGCGGTCTGTTGTATTTGCCTCATGAAGCCTTTGACTGGGGCTTTTGCACAGAGCTCTGAAGCGAGATGTATCCTGCTAAACAAAACTGAATTGGAAATAATATGATCCGAGGGTGTGCAAAACTGAGTTTAGTTTACCACGTTCCCAGAAAATGAAAACGTATTGGTATATAGCAACCAGGCATGACATTGCCACTTTGTCCACTTTTAGGCTTCATAATGGCGCCAATTGGGCTCTCAGTGGCGTCTGTTCATGGCTTGCGTGGTGTTTTATGGGAGCACGCAGTCAAAATATACATGTCACTAAATCAGTGATGTCAAGATCATGTCAGACTGCCACATTTCAATTTTTATAGCTCTCAACTTTTAAAATTGGCAACACTGCAAATAACATGTTCTCACTACAAAGGGAGGATGAAATGAGAGCCCATGCCTATAATGCAGGGCCACTTGAAAGCTATGGATTTTGAGGGAAGCATCTAAAATGTCAATGGACTGACCAGGCTAATGCAGAAATGTTGACATTTTGACAGAAGGCCTGGGCTGTCTGCTGAAAATAATATCACAGCTGTCAGCCTAATGGCCAGGGAAGGGATTTTGTGCAATGCTGGAGGCTATGTGAGCGGTGCATGAACGCAGAGGCTCTGTGGACAGTGGTGGCTGGGGGCTCTGCGTCCTGTACAGGGATATATATGTGAATTAGAGCATGCATGTGCAGTGCTGGGATACAGATGTGTGTGCTTTGGGCTGCAGGTTGCGTGTCAGAGTCTGTATATTCTGTGGTGTAGGGTGTGAATGATGTGCTGAGGACTCTATACACATTGCTGGAAGGCGTGTAGGGTTGTGGGCTGTCTGTGTAGTGCTGATGGGAGTGCATGTAGGTGGGTGCTTTACATGAGAGTGAGTGTTGCTCTTTTTTATAATCACTGGAATCCAACCTTTCATAGACACATTTGACCACTATTGTGGCTCCAGTGTATCTTCCACACATGCCAGGCACAGCCTTCTGGGATGCTTGTCATCATTCCAAGACGAGTTGGCTGGATGCTTATCATTCAATGGGACTTGAAGCACCTTCCACAAATGCACTGCAATGAGGCGTGTGGACAAGTTGTATACCAGAGAACCCTCAAACACTGCGTTTCTATTCCCCCTGGAGGCGTTGACACTCTTATCATTTTTTATTTTTTTTGACACACATCTCAAGCCGTTTTTACAGGCTCTATGCGATTTCTTAGAATTTTTGTCATCAATGTCGAAATCATTGATTATGTTTTTTACTGGAAGATTTTGCCATAAATATATACAGGGGGAGGTCGCCTGCAGCCCCCAGCTTAACTTCGCTACATTAATGATAGCCCTAAACCCACCCCCCCACCTATATTTGTAGCAAAACCCATTGTGAAAAATGTGATAATTTCTAGCACAATGAAAACTATGGGGCAAAAATCCCTATCCCATTTTTTATAATAACAAAAAAAAACAGGCAGATTTGACCATAGTGCTCCATTCCTGTGAATGTGTATACAAAGAGAAGACTGCTGGGTTTGGCAGTGTATCAGCAGTCACAGTGAATTAGCGGGGACCTACAGTCAATCTCTGTTGCATTAGTTCTAAAGATGGTACTAAGCGATACAGTATACAATAGTTACTTTAGCACCTGTCCTGAGGACTGTGCTACAAGATACACAGTGAAGCCTGTCATGTGGGTGAAAGGATCCACAAACCAGCGAAGACTCAGCTTCAGCTCAAATATCTTTGTTTTTTTTTAAAGGAAATGTACTCAAGTTGTCCAACTCAAATATCCGGGGCAACTCCCACAGAAATTATAAACGGTGTCATAATGATTCACAGGCTGGACCATCTTTCTCAGGGTCTACTTCCTCGACCTGTGTCTCTTCCTCAGTGTGTGGACATCCAAGCCCTCCTGACTGCGAAAGTAAAGTCAAGGTTCAAAGCTTTTTTTTAGAAGGGTTGATTTGCTCAGCTTTCTGTTTGTTTGCTTAACAAGAGGGTCCTGGGTCTAGTTACATGCTAGTTACATGCTTTCCAGGGTCTCAAATCCCATGCCTAAGCAAGTCCCTCATGTCCTTGAACAGAATCTATGGTTGCTCCCAGAAGGTGAAGAATTTTTTCTGGAGAGCGCCAGAAGAACCAATCTCTATTACTTTCCTTTCCTGTAGAAACGTCTCACCTTCTCTCTGACCTATCATTAGGCTCCCCGGCTCCAGCTGGAACCTCCTGCTGCCCCCGGAAATGCGTGTGGCCTGTCCCACCTTCTGTACCCTTCAGGCTGACCAATCTCTTCCCTTGCTTTCATCTCACTGAGCTGCTCCTGTATAAAATTTCAAGTACTTACACCTAGGGTCCTCTCCTTCATACTCTACCTCTCATCAATGTAAGGCAGCTCTTCCTCCTATTCTGGAAATTTCACCATAATACGACTTCTTCTCTCTTTGGTATTCTTCTCCCCAAACCTTCTCTCTGCATCCGACCTCCTCCACTATTCTTGTTGTCTCTTCCTCCTTAGTTCTATTCTCCTCTTTCACCTCTACTATGGCCTACTATTTATTGATTGCCACCTCACCCCCTTCTACTATTGCCATCTCCTCCATATCAGTCACCACCTTTTCTGATTCTACTTTCTCCACCTCCTCCTAAGTTGTTACCACTCCTGCAGACTCAGCTATCACCCGATCAACCTCACTTGCTATCACCTCTGCTGCCTCTGCTACTACGACTGCATCTTATGTTGTTAACACATCTTGCATCTCTGTGTCTACCACCTCCTCCTCAGTTGTAGCCACTACGTCCACCTCTGCCACACACTTCACCTTAACTCTAACCATCCCCTTCTTGGATGTTACCTCATCTTCTTTAATTCTCACCAGCCCCTACTTAGGTGTTACAACCTCCTTCTGTACTCCCACCAGCCCCTTCTTAGCTGTTACGAACTCCTCCTTAACTCTCACCATCCCTCCTTAGCTGTTACCACTTCCTTCCAACCTCTCAGCACCTCCACAGTTCTGATACCACCTCCTTCTCTTCTAACCTCATCACCTATTTCTCCTCTATAAATATCACCTTCTGTTTCTTCTTGCTACCACTTCTCCAGCTCGATCCTTCTCTCCAGTCACTGCCTTCTACACCTTGCTCCAAACTACAGCCTTTACACATCTCAAGTCTCCTATGCCTACAACCCACACTCAATAACTGGGGCTGGCTGCATTTATACTTTGTCCCACCCCTCACCAGAGAGGTCCTTTAACTGACTGACTGCACTTGTGAGTGAGGGCTGGTATTGGCTATGTTCCGTGGGCACATGCAGGGCTGCTTTGTGCTTAGAGGGTTTGACCAAGCCTACATCTAGCCTGTCCATCATCTTGGGTTGGATGTATTCTCCTGTGGCGATCCTTGATCTGTCTGCACTGACCTCAGAGATGTGGGGGGGGTCAATGTTTGGGTTATAGACTAACTTCTCTGGGTAGGTGTCTAGAACTCTCTGAAGTACTTCTATAAATTAAGCGAGGAGAGGAAGTTATACATTGTTTCCTGGCCACAAGATTAAATGTGTGTGCAACAATGAGGTTCTAATGTTGCTCACCGTGTTAGGTTCCCCACCTAAACTGCAGGCATGAAACATTCTGTTCGTATAACCGCGGTGCTTATTGCCAGTCTGGCGGATCTTTAAATATAATTTGTTTGAGTGCAGGGTGAAATCATAAAAGTAGCAATGTATATGCTACCTTGATTGATTGATCATGACTAAGGCTTTCTCATAAAGAGAAAGCCTTCTTTTTAAGTATTGAAGATTTGGGTTTGATTGCCCGAGATTTGGATAATCTTATTTGAAGATGGGAACCCTTCATTACTTTGCAGTTTATTACAGTGATTAATGACAGGGTTAAAGTCTCAATTTTTCAAATCAGTGCAGGCTCTTTGTCGGGGATATCGTGTTCCAATTGTTCTGGGTCCTTCCCAGACGTCAGAAATAGGTTCTTACACTGCCCTGATGGGGTTCTGCTGCTGGTGTCGGTGCAATATTCTTCCTGTAGCTTTAATGGCAGTCTGAGAGGGCTCTGGCATCAATATGGCTGTCCTCTGCTATCCACACGTGGACTGATGTGGTCAGCCAAAGGACTTTCCACATGCCACCCTCCGTACTTTAGCAAACCCACCATCCACTACTTAGGGGAGTCAGGGGACTTTATCACAAGCTGTGCATTGTAATCCCAGTGTGAATCAAAATGTTCATTTTGAACCCAGCTCCTAGAGATGAGGATGAATGGTGAACGTCCTTCTCCCTCGGAGGCTGTCCTTATCCCACAGTTGCAAGCACACTTTAAACTCCCTAAATCCCTGACCTCTTTCCTACACTCATTCACCATCAGACTGTTAAGAATATTCAGTAGTATTCAGGACATCTGTCAATAGTACTCTGCACTACACCTGCACTAAATGTTCCAGACTGTTTTTTTATGGACTGTGCAGCTAGAAACAATGTGTGCCTTTTAGCTGAGACTGCCATCTACATCCTGGACAAGTCTCAATGTTAGTTAAATCTTGGACGTGTCAAGAAGAAAGAGCTAGTGTAAACGAGAGGAGGAGGTAGGTGAAGTGGGTCAGAGTTATCATTGGTGGAACACCTCCCATGTTTATAGGGTGACAGGTTAATATTTATAAACAAACCTCTGAATGCTAATGGGGAATGACCAAACACTTGAACCGCTAGTCAACACAGTAATAAAGAAGTGCTTCTTCCATCTACACGTAATCAAGTACATTTCTTCACCTTCCCACATAGAACACTCACCATCATCGCTCTAGTCAAGTCAAGAATAGACTACGCCAACAGCATCTACCTCAGAATGCCAGACTACCTCACCAAAAAATGACAGCAAATAAAGAACTCAGCGGCATGCCTACTCCTCAGACTCACTAAGAAAGAAAACATCACACCAGCACTGCTAGATTGAGTGCCAGTTCAAAACACTATGCAAAAACCACGGAGCAATCCACAGCAAGGATCAGAATTCATGCAGCGAGGAATGTCTATCTACAAACCCAACTGAACACCAAGATCCACCAATGGCATTTGCCTTGAGCCAAAACCGTACTCAAAGCTGACATTCGGTGGATCAGTATTCTCCTGCATGTTGGCAAAACTTTGAAACTCACTCCCAAAGGAAAAATGAACAACAGAAGACCACATAAAATTCAGAAAAATGCTAAAGAACATGTCTCTTCAACTCACTGAGCTAAATAGGAAACCCTGTCAAAGAGAAACAGCGAACCCAACAAAAGTGAACAACCAAAGAAAATGGGGGACCCAATGGGACAAAATCTAGATATTGAGTGAAATAAAGGTTTTTTTAATGCAAAACCACCATAGAAAACTATGAACCCTGCCAAACCTACATAACCATTGCAGAGAAGGGCTCAGATGACTCCCATCACAAACCCTACGAAGGTCCTTCCAATATCCTACATACTCATCCTCAAACACCATACAAAACACACACACCTCTACTGCCACAGAAGACTATATCCATCCCAAATTGCATACTCTGCAACACCCAACTAAACCCACACACAACAACAAACTAAACCAATAATGCACAAACCGTCTCATACACCAATCCCACCTAACCATCACTAATTTAGCCCAGCACACAGTGGCCAGTGTTTCCAAACTGAAGCCATCAACAGCACAACAAAGCTCTCTTGCACTTTCCCTCTCGGTCCTACCAACTAAGCCCTCCCTATCCCCCCTATATTTTCAGATCTGGCAGAGTGCCTGGAGAAAATGAAAATGGCAGCCGCGCGCAGTATACATCTCAATAACATAACATCACAATAACATAGTCTTACGCCGGAAATTCTAGAGAAGGAGGTACTGGTAGCCTATGGAGAATTAATTAAGACATGTACTTAACTCGTATTCTAAACAGTAGGTGGGCAAGAGTACGAGTATGATTAGAACAGTCATAAAACAGAGGTTTTGTTGGTTCAAAGAAGAATGCAGGGAGGCTAAACGCAAGCTTTACAGTGTCTTAAAAATCAGGTCAGAGGAGGGAAACCATAGTAAGATAAGCCTGCTAAGGAAATTCTATACTAGGCTGATTAAGAGTAAAAAGAAGAAGGTCATGGAATGTGCATGAGCTGAACTAGAAAAGGCAACTGAAGACAGTAAGCCTTTTTAGGATTTGATAGACTAGGGGCCTAAGGAGGAAATGACTATCACTGACATTTTAGCACATTATGTTCAAAGGAAAATAGGGGAGTTCGATGAAGCAGAAACCGCTGGGGAGCATTTATGTTAGAAATCATTGGACCCCTTTTTTTCGAAATTGAAGTTTATTACATTTTACAAATACATGAAAGAAAGTAAACAAACAAAACCTTCAGGCCCAAAATGCCGGTATCATAACCAGCATCCCTGGCATCCCCACCTTCTTCTCTCAACCACCCCTCCACCACTCCCCTCTCCAGACCTAATGGGCGGCTTAAATGAGAATCTCACAATCTGCACAAAACATTCACAAAAATTCTGCATAGTTACCATATTTGTTGAAAAAAGGTATCCATCGCACCTCTATGCTCTCCCTGGTCTCGTCAAACAAGTGAGTTCAATATTTCATGGAGTATATACCTCTAACTTTCATGACCCATTCCCGCTTTGACGGTACCACCAACCTCTTCCACTGCTGTGCAATACAACATCTGGCTGCCACCAACAGAATACTGGACATGCGGGTCAAGCTCTGTCTCTCCCTGCTTGCATCCTCAACTCCCAGAAGTGCCAACAATGGAGACTGAACACTGACTACCCCATAAAGTCTGTTTATCCATGACAAGGCAACCTGCCAGTATTTCTGAATTTTTTCACATACCTACCACATGTGCCAATAATCAGCCTTAACAAAACCACATTTCCAACACCCCAGATGAACCGCGGGGTACATTTTAGCCAATTTGGCCGGATAGAGATGCCACCTGTCAAGCAATTTAAGGGCCAACCATCTGTATTGGAGGGATACTGTAGATTGGGACTTTTTACGGCATATAGTGAACCAATGCCAATCCAATATGTCTCTACTAAAATCTGCTTCCCAATGTGTACATGCCTGATTCATACTAGGTGGTTCGGACAAAAGCAATTCTTTATCAAATCCTCTAGAGCCCGTCCTCAAATTGTTTTCAAAGAGAGTCAAATCACACCATAGAATTTTTCCCCACCTTTAATCATTAGGCGCAACTTTTAGCTGAAAATATTGAAACACTGAAATACTGCAAAACTTGAGGCACTCCTGAGGCACTCCTGCAGCCGCGCTAAGGGTAGAAACTGTCCCTTTTCCCACATCTGACCTGCTTTATCCAAACCCACCTCAAACAACTCCTGAAAACCAAGAAGCTCCTCAATAACATCCCTTATTGGGGGGTCCAGCTACAGCTCAGCGGGGAAGGCCACGTCGTGAGCCCATCTCACATGACCCCCTTCTTTCCACACCATCCACAGTACAGCTAGAACTCCAGAACTTGCTTCAGTATTTTATTTTTCTGGGATCCCACAATAACTCCCCCAGAGAAACCGGTGCCATCAGTGCGTTTTGAATGTGCACCCATTGCTTGGGTGATAGGGAATCAAGATGGTACACCATTACCCATAATTAGGCTGCCCTACAATACCTACTAAGATCTGGTAAACCAATACCCCCACCCCGTTCCTGGGCCAATTGAGAGTATTGTTCACAATCCTCAGCCTTGCTCCCCAACAAAGAAACCGTAAGAGAGCTCACTGTACCCGAGTTAAGATGTCGGGGGTGACCACCGTCGGAAGCATCTGAAACAGAAATTAACATTTCGGTAGTAAAATCAACTTAATACAATTCAGCCTGGCCATCCAACAGAGCGTCATTTTACTCCATCTCTCCACATTACAGCAGACATTGTCCCACAAGGGCAAATAAGTAACCTAAAATACATTGAATAACCACTGCAGGATGTTCACCCTGAGATACCAGAATCCTTCCCCGTTAACAACAAACAGTAGACTCCTTACATAGTTTAGGTCAGCAATGCCCATCGATCCTACCGGAAAGGCTACTTGCTTTTCAAGACTCACCACAGTGGGAGGATCTAGTTTTCCAGTAACCACAGTCACACTTTGGAACTCGCTCCACCCTGCGCTTAGAGCAGAACAATCATATTGGACCTTCAGAAAACAACTGAAAACTTGGCTCTTCAAGTAATTCTCTCACAATTGTCTATTGCCACGTCTGTAACCTTGAATGCAATTAGCGATTTGATGCCCCTGGGTTTAGTGCACAGTACAAATGTAAACATAAATAAATAAATAACATTTATCTTAAACCCTGAACGTCTACCATATATCTCCAGCCCATGTAGAAGAGAAGGTGGTGTGATCCGCAGGTTTGTTATATACAATAATGCTTCATCTGCGAACAGGCTTGGTTTATACGGCCTACCCTTGATCTGCACACTTCTAACAGATCCATCCCCTTAGAAAAACAGTGACAGTGGACAGCCCTGTCTAGTGCCTCTCTGCAGAGCAAATGATGATGACTCCTCTCCATTCACCACAACCTTTGCAGAAGGATTTGAGTACAGCGCCACCAGCCATCCATTTACATCACATCCCCGTTTTATGCAGCACTGCCCTGAGAAACATCCAGTCTACTCAGTCAAAAGTCTTCTTGGCATTCAGGGAGAGCACCAGGGCTCCAACCACACCAGCCTCCCATGATGCCAACAAATCCAAGGTTTTCTGCAGATTTTCAGTCCCTTGTCTATTTTGTACAAAGCCTGCCTGATCAGGATGGACCAGTTTAGGAAGTACAGCATCTAGCTGAGACTCAAGGACCCTGGTAAATATCTTTGCATCAACATTCAACAAAGAGATGGACTGATTGTCAAGCATCAGGACTGAGCCTTTCCCTCGTTTGGGATCACTGCAATGAGGGCCTCAAGAAAAGAGGGGGGAACATCGCCCCCGCTCCAATGTCATTAAAGACTGCTGCTAGAGCCGAGGTAAGACAGTCCACATACAACTTATAAAAGGCAGCGGTAAAGCGTCCCCCACCAAAATATTGGCCTTTAGGGCTTCCATAGCTAATGGATTTAGCCTGGGAAGCTGCAAATCCTTCAGGTATTTCACCATGGTAGCCTCATAGGGCTCAATGGGAATGGGGCAGCCGGATGCACCGGCACCTTTCAGAATGGTGCCGGTGCATCCGACATGCTCTGCTCATGGGTGCCGGTCCACCCGCCAGGTCAGACCTGGCGGGCGAAAAGGCACCCGCGAGCAGAACTCGTAGTTTGCCGGTACGGTAACAACAGTACCGGCAAGCTTACCGTTACCGTTGTTACTGTACTGGCAAACTTGTAATGAGGCCCTATGTGTTTTTATGAAGGTATTATTTTTTATGCTGTTTTTGTTGATTGCTGTTTTGTCACACCAGTACATACTGATATGTTAAGAATGAAGTTTTCATGAATTCATGAACTAATGTTGGTATTAAAACTGAGACATTATGTACTAATTAAACTTAAGTACTAGTGGGTATGACTACCGCATTCCTCTAAAGCAGTCCACAAAGTTTTTTTTATGGTATAGATTGCTGCTTTTATGACATGGGCTGATCTGTGCGCTGTGTGTTGAAATGTCCCTTGGATATCTCTGTGTATCAAGGTGTTTGCATTTATAAGCAAAGCCTGGCCGAGAAACATGTGCAAGTATTGTAAACCTTAAATAGATATAAGTGTTGTTGTTCAAATAACTTTGACGGAGAGAGTGCGTAAATCAATGGGCAAAACACTCATGGAGACTGACCCCCGTACCCATGATGACATGGCCTCTACTACCCTTCCAGCGCATCCATGATCACTCCAGACTGCTCAGGGGACAACAAATAAATAATTACTACACACTCTCTCGCTATCAGTGCGGGGTTAAGTTTGCCCAAAAACCTGCACCACCTCCCCATCTAAGTGACGCTACACTGTTCATAAAAGGCACGCTATCGTGCTGAACAAAGTCTGCTTAATCTGTGATGCTCTCAAGTTTCTCCTGAAAAAGGGGAGGTGGACATGGTACCCGTCAAGCCACCTGCAAATTCACCTGCATGTACCTTTACTGATTTTACATGCAAAACGCAGTTGACACGAATAGCCTGCGCTCCCTGCTTAGATATGATCAAAGAAGCAGCCCACAAACACAACTGAACATGCCTTTCGCAGCACCCCCTAAATATTAAACGTAAACGGCAGACGGAAATATTCCTGGGCTCTGTACCGGCCCTAATGTAGGGCGTGCTTGTAACATGCACCAGGCCATTGCCACCATAGCCTGTGGTCACTGACTACACATTTGAAAAATGAAAAAAAACACAGCCCTCAAACAAAGCGGACTGTATTCATTGTGACACCACATACATATTAAAAACCTATGTAATCATTCCTGGGCTCTGTACCAGCCCTGATAAAAGCTCTCCTTGGGACCCGAATCATGGCCACGGGCTCCACAGTCCACGCACTACCACACCGTGCCACCCAGTCAAATACTGATGGCCTTGACCCCTGACCCAAACTAGCCTGCACGTCATTCTGGAAATCCGCCGGAAATTCCGGGGACTGTGACTAAATTAGTCCCTCAGCACACTGCAGCATACATCATACTTTGAAACGAAAGCACAGTATAAAACCCCACCGACGGTTCCTAACCAGAGATCATCGAACAATACCTAAAGCCCTACACTAGCGTGAGAAAGGGGTTTAGATTCTATAAAAGACAAGGAGGCGAGTATTATGCATTCACAATCTTTACTCTGAACCACAGCAGCAAAGAAATAAAACTTTGTACAACGAAATGTTTTGTAAATAAACAAAACGTTATGTGAAACAATGCAAGGGAAACATCCCAGTCAACATGGTGGGCAGGTCATGCCCTGGAGGTAGCCAATGGGCTGCGAGCCAGTCCCATATAGGTCCATTCCTCAAGCAACACCTCCTCTTTCTGTCGCTGATCCTCTTCTCACGCCCACCGAACATTTTCTCCACGCAGAACGAAGAACAAACTCCCCTGGAAACGGCGGAAGCTGAAACCTTCTGCAACTTGGAGCTGAACATCCCGCTTCTTCCTGAGTCGAAGCCCTCAACCGAAAGCTGAAACAACAATCAAACACCAGTAAGGGTGGGTGGGTGGGATAATACTCGCCTCCTTGTCTTTTATAGAATCTAAACCCCCTTCTCACGCTAGTGTGGGGGATTAGGTATTCTATGGCAAGACAGGAGGCTCATATTATGCAAGTTCAAAGCCCTTGCATTACATTCACAGCCACATGAGCAATACGTTTATGATAAAACGTCTTAAAAGTTGACTCCCTTGACCAGTCAGCTGCTTTTAAAATCTGTTCCAAACTACCCCGCAGAAAGGCTGCTTTAGAGGCCATAGCGCCTCGGACTGAGTGGGGACCAAAAGAGGACGTGTCAACCCCCGCCTCCCGCATAACCCACTTGATCCATCTGGCCAAAGTAGAAGGGGAGAATGGTTTATGGGGTTTCCTGTAGGAAATCAGCAGCTGAGAGGTATTCGGAGGCCTAAGACCTTCAGTTTTAAACTCAAAACATTTTTTTAACAGTCAACCACACATAGTTTACAATCTCCGGGAAAAGCAGGATAGGATATTGAGGAAGTCAAGCATTTAGTCCTTCGTGAGATAAAAAAAGTAACCCTTTGAGGGGTGAACATTTTATTATCCACATCCAGAGCTCTGATATCAGACACCCTCTTAATAGACACCAGGCATTGTAACATCGCCAGTTCAGAAAATAATTGTTGCAAGGACAAAACTTCATTAGAAGGCCAGGACCGGAAGAGCTGAAATACCATATTAACGTCCCAAAGAACCTAATACTTTGGTTTTGGTGGAACATTAATACAAATAGGTTTACGGGCTCTACGCACCAAAAAGTGTCTACCCACCGGTTCCCCTTTAACCAAAAGGTGACCCGTTGAAATAGCTGACCTAAACCCATTAATAGTCCTGTAAGCTTTCCCTTCTTTAAACAACTCTACTAGAAAATTAACCACCTCTACTGGAGGGGCAGAAACAGGATTGAGGTGCCTAGCCACACACCAGCTAACCCAGCGGTTCCATGCTGATGAATACCCAGACTTAGTAGAGGGCGCCCAGGAGTCCCTGATGACTGACAAAGAGTCTTGCGAAAGTCCTCTGAAGCACCAGGAAGAGCTGAAATCTTCCAAGCCATAATGGCAAGGTGTCCCTGCAGGACCAACTCGTGAGGGAGACCCCCCGGATCCACCAGCAACTGGGGATTGAGGGGGAGAAGATGGGGAACATCTACCGCCAATTCCAGAAAAGCTGGGAACCAAACCTGAGAAGGCCAAAAGGGGGTAACCAGAACCAGAGACACCGCCTGTCTGCGAACCTGAACCAGTACCCGAGCTATCATGGCAAAAGGAGGGAAGGCATACCCCAACTGACCCGACCAATCCTGGAGGAAGGCGTCGGTGGCCAGGGCCGAAGGATCTGGCCTCCAACTTTAAAACCTGAGAACCTGACAATTCAGTCTGGAGGCAAACAGGTCTATTGCAAAGGGACCCCAGAGGGACGCTATGCGGGCAAAGAGAACCCTGTTCAACATCCAATCGCTCCTGTCCTGTAGGTGCCTGGAGTTCCAATCTGCAACCTCATTGCTGATTCCCGGGAGATATTCTGCTTTCAACAGAATGTCCCGGTTGAGGCAAAAATGCCAAAACTCTTTTGCCAAATCCGCCAGGGCTTTGGACCTGGTGCTCCCCCAGATGATTGATGTATCTCACTGCAGAGATGTTTTCCATGCGGAAGAGAACACAACAATTTCCCTGATCTTTGAGGAGACTTAAACTGCGAAGGACCCCGCTAACAACTCTAGACAATTGATATGTAGCTGTTTCTTTGAATCGGACCACTTCCCCCCCCAGTGGAAACCTGACCCAATCTGGCTCCCCAGCCCGCTTTGCTTGCATCTGACTCCAGAATGACGTCCGGAGATGGACCAAATATTGCTTTGCCATTCCAGGCCTCCATGTGCCTGAGCCACCACAGGAGTTCTAACCGGGCCTCGGGAGACAATTCCACCATCTGTGAGTAAGAGAGACACTTGCGCAGATGCTTGGCCTTCAGACGCTGAAGCGCTCTATAATGTAGGGGGGCAGAGAAGATAGCCTAAATGGATGCCGACAGCATTCCCACAACCCTGGCTAACTGCCTGAGGGAGATCCTCCCTCTCCTGAGGAGCAGACAAATCTCCTTCTTTATTTTGGAAAGTCTGCTGTCTGGGAGAAGAAGGATGCAAAGCTTTGAATCTATATTGAAGCCCAGAAACTGGATACATTGCATAGGCGTCAATATGGATTTTTTGACATTTATCACAAAACCTAGATCCTGTAAAAGGGTCACAGTGAAATTCAGATGAGAGCACAGAGTTTGATAATTCTGGGCTAGCAGAAGCATGTCGTCCAGATAAATTATGATCCGAACCCCTCTGGATCTGAGGAGAGCCATCACAGGTCTCATGAGCTTGGTGAAACACCATGGGACTGAGGACAGGCCAAACGGAAGGGATGCAAACTGCCACACTCGACCCCACCACTGAAACTGAAGAAACTCTTGATGCGGGGGAAACACAGGAACCACTAGGTAAGTGTCCTTGAGGTCCAATTTGACCATCCAGTCCGCCGGGAGAAGGGTGTCCCTGAGCAAATGGATTCCTTCCATCTTGAAGTGGTGATATACCACAAAAGAGTTGAGGGCTTTTAGATTGATTACGGAGCGAAAACCCTGGTCCGGCTTCGGGACTAGGAGAATGGTGCTCAGAAACTGAGAGACCCTGTAAGAGGCCGGGACTACCGCACCCTTGTAGATGAGGTCCCTGACATCCACATCTATGAGGGACTGCTTGACCTCGTCGAACACCAAAGGAAGGGAATAAGACAACTGGCAAGGAGGGGCGTAAAATTCTATCCGATAACCTTGAACAGTTTGTAACACCCAAGGATCCGAAGTTAGGGCTTCCCACTGTGGAAGAAACCTGGCTAGTCTGCCCCCTAGACTTTTGTGGGAAAAAACTTTTAACGCCTGAGAAAGTACCTGATGCCGGCACGTCCTCTCCAACTGGAGCTTTGTTGAGGGTAAAACTGGTTGTGTGCTCCTCGAGTAGAGGAGGGATTGTAAGCGCCTCGAGGAGAAAACTGGCGGGGATGGGAGGAACCCTGGGCAAACCGGCCGGAGGAGTGGGCCCTACCTTGTCCAGCCTTGTTAAAAGCCTTCGGGGCAAATACCTTTTTTATATTAGTTTGCGCTTTGTCCAGCGCTGTAAAAGTATGGACGTATGCTGACAGGTCCTTGAGGAAAGTATCCCCAAACAAATTACCTTGAGCCGAAGGGCCCCCTTCCCTTTCTGACATGTCTGCCAGTTTTGAATCCAACCTCATTAATAAAGATTTTCTCCTTTCCTTGGATATGAAGGCATTAGTGTTGCCGAGCAGGCAAACCGTGCGTTGGATCCACCCCCTTAATGCGGTAACATCCACCGGGGTATTAGAGGACGCCACCTCTTCTCCATTTCAAAAATCTGCGTGACTGGACCTAAGATGTCCAACAGTCTATCTTTACAAGTACACCACGCTTTGTCGACCCCCTTCTTGGGGTCCTTCCCCTTCTGGGAAAGAAAGGCCGCCATCGACTGGTCTTTTTCCGGCGTTAAAGCCACCTTGTCAGCGAGCATAGGCCTAGGACATTCCGACCTTAACTTATTACGCTCCTCTCTGGGCATGGGGCGTCTGATCCAGAACTTAAGGAAAGAGGAAACCTATTCAGAAGGTTGCCACCCAGCTGACCTGGGGTGTTGTATCAGGGCAGGATCAAAGAATGGAACCCCACTAACATCAAGAAGTGGACACTCCTGAGTGGTAACTGGGGTGACCTTCCTTTTTTCGCCTGTTAGGGGGCGAATCTGAATCATCTGAACTGTCTGAGGATGTGACGGCAATAGGGGGTTCAACCGCAGCAAAAGGAAATTAGGACCATGAAAATCCTATTTTTTCAATTAATTTGTCTTGTTTCTATAAAATTTGAACACAGGCCTTTGTCCTTGATAGCAGCAGATGTGTACATTAACTCAGATCAGAGTGGTAAACAATGGAATGGTACATTCCTGGTTTTTAGAAATATGGTACTTACATAAACATAAAGTTGAGATGTCCAGCTAGATTGACAATTTTAATTACATGTAAAAGGAAAATGCTCTCTTGTGTAATTTCCTGCTGGTAATGGTGATCTAATAAAGCATGGAGCTATCCAGAGATTTAACTCTGGTCTATCAGATGATTTATAATACACTTTTTGTACATCATTGTTGAATACTAAAATACAAGTTGCACATTTTAATATATTCTACTTTCACATGGAGAATACATACAGATGTTAATTTGCATTAGCTAACTCTGCTTTAATTAAAACATTTGGTTTTGTTATGTTTAACATTCATTACATGAAATTTCAGTTTAAAGCAATTCTGAATTCACCTTATTTAATGGAAAGCACTACATTTAATCATATAAGGTTTTGCAACATATACTGGACTTTGACCTTAATTATAGGTAGTTCATAAATAAAAGAATAGCCTTAGGATCTGTGGGTTTGTGATGGGGTTTAACTTGCAATAATCCTCTATTATGATAACAAAATGCAAAACAATTGAGATGATTTGCATTCATTATGGGTGAATTTCAAGTGCCTGTTTTCTTTGCTAAGCCTGTGTGATCTGTAGACTCGAGGAAACCTACTAGTGAAATTAGATTACGTATGCAGGTTCCTGGATGTTTTTTTCACTAAGACTGAATCTCTGTTAAGAGACATAAATCTTCATGGAAGTTTGGAAGAGTTTGGGCAGATTGGTAAGAAAAAACCCAGAAACAAAATTACTAGAATGTCTTCAGGAAGGAAGATGAAAGGGAAGGGTCGGGTGAGGCTAGGTGGAGGGGGTTAGCAAGAGGAAATGGAGTCCTGTACATCTGTGAATGTTATTCAAGATGGATAACATATTAAAGTCTCCAGTAAGATATCTTAGTAAATTAATGCACCTACTGCAGAGATATATGTGTAACATGTAGGTCCTAGATTTGTAGCTGTGTAAACAGAACTCAGCCTATCATCCTTCTGAAGTTGTTCATATTAGTAAAGTTGAAGTGGGTAATAGTGTGTGGGAGCGAGGGGCCATCAGGCCCCTCGCGTCCTTTACTTCTCAGTACAAAACTCGGACTAAGTGCCTCCAGTGATGGGTACGCCCCTAGCCCTTATGCAATGTCGACTTCGGTTAACATTCGCGTAGATGGGACCATTGTGCAGGACACAGGGCATCCATTTTTGTACCCCCTTTTGACTCCATCTTGATGACTAGGCCTCACTGCGATAGTACAAAACTCTTCTCTTCGCTTTCTCGCAACGGGCAGACGCACAGGGCACATGGCCCCCACTATCATTCCCACTCTGACTGGAAAACTCTGCGGCTCCATTCTCACACTGAAGCCAGAGGTGCTTGCAACAAATAATAAATGTAACACATCACTCTTCCTCTGAGATCACTGTCCTGCATGTGAACCAGCCTGAGCTAAGCACATAGCTCGTCCATCTCCACAAACGTGTCCTTGCCCCCGCACCCTCGCCAGTGGAAACTTACTGCCATTGTGACTGTGTGCCCCTGCAAGATATTCCTTTCATGTGCCAGATCACTGACCAAGCCATGATGCCCACCCAACAGATCCCCAACTAACATCAGACCCCTGCTGCAGTATATCGTTGTCTACCACTAACAAATGTCACATACCAGAGATTCTTATGAACGCAGACGCTAACTTCAACCAGTGTTATTATGGTGGTCAAGACCCTTAACCTAAAGCCTCTATAATCCAATGTAATTGATAGTATAGATATACGTGTGACTTTTATAGGGACATGATGAATTATTCAAACACTACGAACGATTATTATTTAGTGCATGTGAGATTTTGAGATTAAATTATGTTAGCTTAGATAGTGACCACCCTGCTTCACAGCGACCTGACCTTCACCCATTCGGAGCACAGATGCCTGGCGTCCACCCTCCCGGCAACCAAGCAGCCAACCCGGAGGAAGAGATGCCAGCCACACCTTGGGCACCATATGGACTGTCCAATCCGGGACCAACGTAGTATCTTATGTTAGTTGCGTCATTTGTCCAATAAAATGTATTGTAACATACATTTTGGTCAGAGCGCTCTCAGAGGCAACCGAGATCTTGAATGCCATTTACTTATATAAACCTTGCCTTGAACTCTCGCAGCCTGCTCTCTTTGCCTTATTCCCCGTCAGGGGTGTGTCAGTTTTGTTCCTTTGCATGAGAAAGACGGGGAGGGCACAAACATTTGGTGACCCCCTGCAACGTAATTTGGAGAGGTGCCTCGAGGCCTGCACCGTGCGGCGAGATCCGGGACGCCCCCTCAGCAAAACCATTGCCTCCGCTGCCGACCAGCCTGTGCGCACTACAAGAAAGGATCAAGGGTTCCGGTTGACGGATACCCAACTGAAAAAGTTGCTCGCCGAGGCGGGCCACGGCTTGGTTGGGGTGCAGACCTGACTGGGGTCAGACCGTGAACGGTGACCCTCGGATTACCTGACTGAACACGTGAGTGCCGGTTGCGAAGGTTCCTAAGGAAAGGTAATGGGGAACAAGTGATAGTGGGTTAAAGCCAAGAGTAGGGACTGTGTGAGTGATGCTGAGGCTTTTCTGATCCGTCCTTTATATGGCCATTAGGTTTTTGTGAGAAGTAAGAAGAAGAAGAGAAGAGGTATCCTTGGCCCAAACGGGGTAGAAGGCGGGGCCGCGTAGCATTGTCTCGTCCAGTGCAGATAAATAAGTGGAGATAAAGAGAAAATAGTAGGAGTCTCGTATATTGAGTAGACTCAGAGTAGTTATTTAGAATATTCTTTTTTTTGTAAGAGGTGGGGAGTGAATGAGAAGAGCAGGTAAAATGGGGAAGGGTAAAAAGTGTTCGGTAACGGGAACAAGGGGGAGATAAAAGCGCACAGGTAGTGCATGTGCATGTTATGTGTTATATGTCTTTTTCTTTTTGTCCATTATTGTCATGTATGACAAAATGTTGTAAGTGATTTGTTGGTAAGGAGTTATGTAGGCGAAAGTGAACTGTTGAACTTGGAAATGCAATGATTACAAAGGTAACGTTGAATATTGATGCACAATAACTGCCAATAATTGAGAAACGCTTAATAAATTGTTGATCTATAACAAAGGGAAGGGTGGTTGAAAGGTGCGATTAGAGGAAGGATCGGGTTCAAGTGCACACACACAAGCGAAGGGAGAAACACCATCATGGGGGGAATAACACCATTAGCTCACATTTGCCAACCCCTCCTACTATATAGTGACAGGATACAAAAATACCACGATCAATGGGTAACAGAGATAAAAGGGGACAGCGTGACACCAGAAGCCCCCCAGAAGCTCACTGTCTCCCGAGCCCTGGTTCTCTCGAAGCTGGACTACTGTAACAGCCTCTATCTAAATCTGCCTGCTTCTACTCTCCGCCCTCTGCAACTTATCCAGAACAGGACTGTGAGACTTGCCCTTGGCCTCAAGCCCAGGGACCGTATCTCTCCAGGTCTGAAATCTCTACACTGGCTCCCAGTGGCTGCAAGGATTAAGTTCAAAACCCTCTGCATTGTCCACAAGGCCTTCTGGGGCCTAAATACCTTCAACTCTCTCTTCCTAAATATCTTCCTTCTCGAGCTCTTCGCTCATCCGTCTCCAACTCCCTCAGGGTCAGCCGCTTCTCCAAGCAACGAGTTGGGGGTAGATCTCTCTCCTCGGCAGGGGCCTCCCTCTGGAACAGCCTTCCTGCCTCCCTGAAACTTGAGGAGAACCATCTCTGGTTCCGGAAGCACCTCAAAACCTTCCTCTTTGCTTCTGCTTTCTCTCCCCCTCTCCCCTGTTGAATTCTTGACTGAAACTGCAACTGGGCCACTCTCACCGATCTCGGTCCTGGCACAGCCACTCTCCACTTGCACTGCCTCCCTGGCAACCCCTGCACTGCGGGACTGTCTCTGTATCCCTACAGCCCGCCTTCCCAGAACTTGTCTGCACTTACCTTGCACTTGCCACTAGCTGGCCCTATTATTTATTTGTTATTCTACTTCCCTGTACTGCACTTTCCCCCCTCCCTGTCCCCTTGCACTTTTCCCTTCCCTCCACCCATGCACTTGCGTGATCTGAATGACACGTGGCCTAGTAGGATTGTTGTCTGTCTTCCCTTTGTTCCCCCCTCCCTGCCTCGTCGCGCCTTGAAACACTTGTGTATAGGCGCGTTACAAATACCATATCATATCAATGTGGCCAGAGGGAGGGTCATTTGACAAAAGGGTGTTAGATCTAGTATCCACACACTTGTTGGCAAAATATAAAGGAAAACAGTTGCAGAACAGAAGAGAAGTATTGGATCTTTTTCAAATGTTCGAGGAAGTTACCCCTACAGCAGAGGTAGATATAGAAAAACAATCGAAAAACAGAAAGCACAGGGAGAGGTAAGTGGAACACCAAAGGGTGAATGCACAACGACCACAGTTGAGAATGATACAACCAAAATATACCCCTTAATGACAAGACCGGCAGTAGGATACAGCGAGCCTCTGTATATACCAGTGTGCCTCACCCCCACTCCCTCAAATGGAGCGGTAGCCACGGCGCCACCACCATTCGACAAAGGAGGCCTTTATGGGCCGACAAGTGAACCCCCTCTAAACTTAGCGCGGTTAACCAGAGATTTAGACCGCCAGTTAGCGCATGCAAAAATGGAAATAACACTGCTAAGGGCACTGTGTGACAGGGGCCAAATGCTACCGGGGGGAGGGGAAGTACCACCGTTGTCCGTAGCAGACCTCACCCCCCCGCTAAATGCAACAGGCGAATTAGCCCCAGCGACGCCAGAGCAGTCCGTATTGTCTCAGGGAGTACCCATATCACAAGGGCGAGAAAAAGAATCGCGATCGGGAGAGTTCCTGTTCCATCTGAATGATAAACCAGTGAGAATCATACGCCCAGCCACCCCAGAAAGTCAGCGAGGGGAAGGACAAGAGGAGAATGGCGAGCAAGAAGAAGAAGTAGAGGAGGTGTGGAGTGATCTCGACGAATATGAGGAAGGAGTGGCAGCTGTAGGATCCCCACTGCCACATCATTTTGATGACTTAGATCCACGATCACCCCCACGATGGCAGGGTAGATTAAGGCAGCGAGTAGGGAATATGCTGGTAAGTAAAACAAAGAGAAGGACGGTAAGTTAAACATGAAAGAAGCATAAGTTGCAGATGTCGTTGACACACAAAGGAGCAAGTAGGGCACACTATATTCCGTGGGACCAGATGGATAAAAACAACCTGTTGAAGCTCCTCCCCCCACTTGCGGGAGGAGCAGGGAAATGGATAAATGCGTTCGAGAAGAACACGGCAGGAGTACCGTTAGCGATAGGTGATGTAAAATGTTTGCTAGTGTCCGCCGTCGGTGATCAAGCAGACGCTTTGTGGGAAAAGGCGGGGTTCCCAGGAGTAACAATGAGTTGTGACCGCCACGATGGATCGCCTTTCAACAATGTTCAAGCACAAGTATGGGACGCATTGCGGCGCACATTTCCAGATATTCAAGATTTACATTTGGTAATGCAATGTACGATGGAAGAGAACGAGGATCCTACGCAATTCATATTGCGAGTGCAAGACTTGTGGAGAAGGGAAACTGGTACGGCGTGGAACCAATCCACCGCCATTTTCTATTTTATAATCAACAAAGGGCTCCCGAAGGAGGCACAGAAGGCCTTGGACAAGATAGCTGGGATGGAAGCCAAGGGTTGGCCTGAAATTCAGAGTATAATTGTGCACCACTGTAGGAGGATCAAAGAGAGAGAAAAGGAGATCGCACAAAAAAGGCTGGCAGACAAAGCGAAACTGGTACAGAATAAATTAGTGAAGGTCGCCGCCATAAACGCCAAGGTAGCAGCAGATAGAGAGAACAAGGGGGATGAAATTGCGGGAAGCAGGCCAGTCGGAATAGCAGCGCTGTGGGTAGCAGGAGAACAAGGACCGTGGAATGGAGAGGAGCCACACAGAGGACCACAGTGGCAAGAAAGGCCAGCAAGAGGAAGAGGTGGGTACCGTGGCCAGAGAGGAGGGTTCGGAGGAATGGGGAATAGAGGATTCTGTGGCCAAGAGATGTGAGGAGGACAGCAAGGGTTATGCTGGAACTGTGGGAGATGGGAACACTATTCAAGGGATTCCAGAATGTGGCCCTCAGGGTATTTCCAAGGGCAACCACCCATGGACAATGAACAGGTATGGGAATGCCCACACCCAGGTAGCCCCTATGGATTACCAATGGGAGGGGGAAGACCACAAGACCAATGTTATAACGAACCCCAAATGCAGCAAAGACAACCACCCTCACAACCACATCACAGTGCATCACAGCCCATGACAAGACAAAACATTGTAGGAAAGGCCAGTAGCAACAATTTCGCAGCGTAACAGTAGTTGGAGATAATGTTTTCTCAGTGCCCGGACAAAAAAGGTACGCAGACTAGGACAGCCCACTGGGAGCACTTGCGTGGCCAGTCCTATCCACCACCCTAAGTGCTGAAGAGGAACCACTAGTGGGGGCGGAGATAGGAAATAAGCAGTTTATCTTTATGGAAGACTCAGGAGCGGAAAAATCATGAGTTATGGAAGGGCGGTTTCCGCTCTCAGGCAGGAATTTGGAAATGCAGGGGTTCTCTGGGGCTATTTTAAAAGTTCCTTACTATCACTTGCGCTCTCCACACCTTCCAAGTCCAGTCCTATCCCCTCCTCCTCACCTGAACCTTGAGATGTCTCTTGCCTCTTATTTTCTTTCTTCCTTCCTATGGCTCCTTTTTTTTGTAGAGTTAAGGCCTGCACCAGGAGGTAGCCACCGTGGTTGCTGATAGCCCACAGTGCACCACTGGCTGCTCTCTCGGGACAACCCTCAGAAGGGGAAAAAACCCAGAAGGCTAAAAAAAACCCTTGTAGGAATCCTGATCTTGGTAGTGGATCCTGATGCGCGGTGGTCTGCTGCGATCCGAAGACTGCGTTAGTTGTAGTGCAGGCGGCAGAGTGCAGGGAACCCCAGGCTGAACTGGTAGCAGATCTGGCAGATGGTAGTATGGGAACAGGCTGGAAGAGGGCAGGACTCCACAGGAAAGATGGTAGCGCAGGGGAGCCTGGAAGGAAGACCAGAGGGAAAGACGGGACCATGCAGGGCAGGGGGAAAATGCAGGAAGGTAAAGGGAAAAGGAAGAAAATACTAGGAACGGGGAACGGGGGAGAGAAGCACAAGGAAAAGGCACAGGAGGGGGCTGGGAAGGAGTAGCACCTCGGGTAGCACATAGCACGGGGCAGGGTGGAGGAGCACACAAAGCTGGACACGCAGAAAGCAAAACACCAGGGCAGGATAATCCGCAGTTGCAACGCAACGGCCGCCGGCTGCAACAGGAAGTTAAATCCTCTGGCGGCCGCACGGCCGCTAGACCGATAACAAGCGCTGGGCCCCTGAATGTAATGGAACGCTCAATGGCGTCCAAGCCGCCAGCGATTCCAGAGGCTTTGGGGAGCCCAGCGCGTGACACTTACACCAAAGATCTTGATATAACAGTGGGGGGTAAAACAGTGTGCACACCCTTACTGTACCACAAAGACGCGCCAATCAACTTGCTGGGTAGAGATTTGCTAAGTTTGTTGAACATGACCATTTCGTTTACCGAGCGGGGAATAGTGTGTTCCACCCCAGGAGTATGCCCAGTGAGAGCAATGTTAATGATCAGTACGATGATGAATGAAGTTGTGATGCGAGGGATACCCATTGATATAGACATGTTTATCTATGGCATCAAGGTGTTAGCCCGAGTAGTACCCGAGATAATGAGAAAAGAATGGAGGACACCATCAGACTTCATATTCCACCCAATTGTAAATACGGATGTGGTGCCAGGCACAATAATGTCCATAGACATCGAGGCAGTTCAGGTATCGAGCAAACGTATTGTGGTCATAGGCCTGGACACGCATGGGTGCGAGTGGAGAACTGTGCTATGCATAGATCCAAACGTAATGTTAAGAGACCTAACTGATGAAGAATTATTCACTGACAATGAAGATGATGGAGAGATAATAATGGAAATAAGCATACCATGTGACATCATGATCCAGTACAGAGAGGTACACAACCCACTTATGGCTAGTGTTAATGCCCCACCAACAATATTTGAGAAAGACATGGCAAAGGTAGCATCAGAAATTTAGACTATAGGCCCCCATGATGAAGGGTTATTAAATGAAGTAACACCAATAACGATAAAACTTAAACCAGGTGCCATACCGCCAAGAGTGAAACAGTACCCAATATCCAGAGAAGCAGAGGAAGGAATTAGAGAGACAATAAATGCACTCCTGAACCAAGGTATCATAGTACCATCAAACTCCCCATGTAACACAGCCATCTTTCCAATTAAAAAAGCAAAAGGAGGGGCGTGGAGGATGATCCAGGATCTCCGCCCACTTAATGACGTCATTCAAAGGAGTTCCCACTAGTGCCTAACCCGACATCAATACTGTGCAGCATACCTAAAGCATCTACATGTTTTACTGTGGTTGAGTTGAAGAATGCCTTCTTCTCCATACCACTTGACCCAGGATCGCAGTATCTCACAGCATTCACACTGGGAAATAACAGATATGAACATTGAAGACTCCCACAGGGATATTGTGAAACCCAAGTATTTTTAACAGAGTATTGCGTGAAGACATTGGAAATATAGATGTAGAGAGCACCATTATACAATACGTGGACGATTTACTCGTCTGTAGCAAAACAGAAGAAAAGTGCAGAGAAGACTCCATAACACTGTTAAACGTGTTAGCTACCAAGGGGTACAAGGTTGATAAAGAGAAATTACAATATTGCCTAGCCGAGGTTATATTCCACGGACAGTTGATATCGAAAGATGGAAAACGAATACTCCCTGATAGGGCAGCTGCTATACGTAACATAATAATACCAAAGACAGTGAAGGACATGCAAAAATTTCTTGGCATATGTAACTATTGCCGAGCATGGATCCTTGATTATGCAGCATAGACACGGCCATTATTGCAAGCATTAAAAGAAGCGCAAAAAAGTATAGCCCCAATAAAGACTAAAAGACCTTATCGCAGATGCCCCAGTCCTCGCAAACCCAGATTATGAGAGGGAATTTTTCTTGTTCTCCCACTGCAATGGAACACTGATGACGGCAGTGCTGACAGAAAAAACACCATTAGGCCACAAACCATTGGCCTATTACAGTGGAACACTAGATGCAGTGATACAAGGTCACTATGCGTGCAAACAGGCCCTCGCAGCCGCGGCCTTCACCATTGAAAAAAGTGCCACAATTGTAATGGGATGTTCAGTAACATTGTATGCAGAGCATTCATTATTTCTGATTCTTGAGCGGTCAAAATCAACCCTGACAACACAGAGAGCAACTGCATATGAGATAATAATTTCACGCCCCAACGTGCATGTGGTCAGGTGTAAAACAGTAAACCCAGCAACATTCATTACAGAGCCATGTACAATGGAGGACATGCAGGAACACGATTGTGCCACCTATGAGTGGGAGGGTGATGATATCCCCAAAGCGAGTGAAAACGCCCTGAAGGAAGGAGAAATATATTTCATAGAAGGTTCAGCGTCAATAAACCCAGAAACAGGAGAGAAGCATGTAGGGATGGCAGTAGTACGAATGGAGGAAGATAGCTATGAAACAATTGTCCAAAAGCGTCTCCCGTCCCATTACTCTGCACAAGCGGCTGAACTAACCGCATTCATTGAAGCATTACGTACAGCCAAAGGATGCACAGTGACTATATACTCAGATTCAGCATATGCAGCTACCACTGTCCATTCAGGAATATCATGCCGGCGCAGAAGAGGGTTCAGACAAGCAGATGGCTCACCAGTACAGCACGCCACGCTATTGAATTAATTAATAGAGGCGTTGGTAGAGCCATCGGTAGTGGCAGTGGTAAAATGCCAAGCCCATACCAACAACACAGATGCAATCTCATTGGGAAACGCAGCAACCGACGCAGCAGCGAAGGAGGCCTTGTATTTCAATATAACACCAGCAAGCAAACGCATTGTAAAAGCAGCTACCGCAGAGCCACTAGAAGAAGCCTATAGTAACACGCCCATAGCACAGCTAATAGAGCTACAGAGGAGAGCACCACTGGAGGAGCAAGAATTGTGGAGCAAGCAGGGGTGCAAACAATCAGCCACAGACCTCATTTGGAGACAGGAGACAACGGGCAAGGTAGTGATGCCGGTAGAATTACTAGAGCTAGCATTCCAACAGTTGCACTTTCCAGCCCATGTAGCGAAACAACACATCGCCGCAGACATCGAGGAACATTGGTTTGTACCCAACCTACAGGAACATTTGTCAAACTTTATCATAGATTGTACAACATGTCAAACATACAATTCAGGGATGACATTGAGCACATTGCGAGGTACTTTGCCACGGCCGGCAGGGCCATTTAGGGAGCTCCACATAGACTACGCCGATATGGGAGAGTGATGTAATGGGGCAAGGTATCTAATTGTGTTAGTATGTCCTTTTTCAAGGTGGGTGGAGGCAGGTCCATGTCTCCACCCATACGCCAAGTGTGCGGCAAAGTTTCTAGTACGAGAAGTGTTTTCCCGGTGGGGAATATGTGATGTGCTACGGTCAGTCAATGGCACACACTTTGTGAATGACCTCTTCAAGGAAGTGACGTCAATCTTGGAGGTGAAGCACAAACTGTGTTCCATTTATCATCCGATGGCTAATGGAGTGGTGGAAAAGACCAATGGCCTGCTCAAGAGTAAGTTATCGAAATTGTGCAATACATTGAAGAAAAACTGGGTATATTGCTTGCCCCTAGCACTGTTCCAACTCAGAACGCAACCATGCAAGGACCACCTTTTGAGCCCCCATGAAATTGTGACTGGGAGGCGAATACACACACCACTCTCCCCGATTAGGAGAGCATCAGATGCACACAGGGCTGCCACAGTGCTGGGGGAAGAATTCAAGGAATATTTGACTCAGCTGACGCGCGGAGTATGCAGCATAGCGTGGCAAATAGCACCGCCTTTTACTGAAAATGTGGCAACTGATACTACCACGCCAGCCACAGATAGCCCAACTGGGCCGCTGATGCCAGCGGCACAGGTATATGTGAGGAGTTTCGTCAGGAGATGGAATTTACCAAGGTTTCATGGCCCCTATGAAGTGATTTATAGTACGCCCACTGCAGTGAAAGTAAAGGGACTGAAATATTGGGTGCACCTCTCAGATGTGAGGAGGGCACGTGATAGTACACTCCCTCAGAGCGAACAGGAATGTGCAAGTGGTACTACAAGTGAGGTTCAGCAGCAATGACAAACTGATCAAATAAAAAGAAAGTTGTAAGGAGCAAAGAAAATGATGTGTCCTCTGATTTGCCTCACCCTACGTCTCTATCTTTTTTCCTTTTCACCCTCCTCTTCATCACTATATCTTTCTCTTGCTACAAAAAAAGAGAGGATGAAGCGAATGACAGAAAAATGCATAATAATAATAAGTGCAGCAACCGTAATAAAAGCAATGAGTAAAGATGAAGTGTAAATATATAAATAATGTACATATTCTGGTGACTTAACAAATTTATATCGTCCCTCCAGGTGACAAAATGGCCCAACGAAGTACACTCGCGGAGAACACATTAATGCTAGATAGCAATAGGGATGCCATTAGGGCTAATAAGTTTAGCAATGTTGAATGTGTTTTGAAATGTGCTGCTGTTTTGCTTTCTGTGATGCTGTTCTTCATGGCCTGGTACTACACTCTCTTGTCTCTGGTTAATGACATGCACAAGGGGGGGAGCGGGGCTAAGCTGATACGAGAAGGTTCAAGCCTAATATGGACTGGAGTAAAGACAATATGGGGAGAAACATATATCATTAGTATTAACAATACAAATGTAACAGAACCTCCAGAGCACGCCCCTACTAATCCAACAATTGTCTCCTTGTTACATCCTGGAATAAATATGAGTGAGGATTATGAATCAAATGAATATGATGGTGACTATTATTGGCCGAGTAACTTAGCCAACACAAGTATGTATGCATAGACAACCCTAGAACCTACCTCATATTACGCTGTTGCTACTAATGAGTATACACATGCCATATTCAACAGCAATGATACTGCCTGGGCTGGAATGTTCCCAATACATTACCAAAAAGTGAGAAGCTATAAGGAGGGAGGGAAAAGGAGAGAAGAAAGGGGGACGGGAAGGAAAAGATATGACATTTATCATGACCTGGGGTTAGATGAAATAGAAGACCCCCACTACCCTGATCAATCTAACAAATGGTACTCGGACATGAGTGCTATGGCAAAGCAAGCAACAAATGAAAGCTGCTATGTCTGTTCACTCATACCACATGCATCAGGGACACCCAAAATGTTGGTACCACAGGAAGTGCCCTTGTCGGAGGCTCAATGATTGATTCACTTAGTTCTATGTAAGATAAAAAGCACCTTCCAGACACACACCGTCAGCCTAGAAAGGCTGGAAAGTGAGAGAACATGCACGAGCCAGCGTCAAGGAGTAATCTGCCTCAGAGAACCATTTCTTGTCATAAAAGGGACGAGGTATGCAGAAAACAAATGGCACGATGAAACTATCGAATGCAAAGCAGAAGCACTCCTGGGACTATCTGAGGACACGTTCCAATGGATAAAGGAAGTGTGCGCCCCTATCTGGTCACAGCACGTCACTAAGCTAACATGGATCACTGCACTGAAAAAGCCTATAAAAATACAAAAAGAAATACTGCACGAACTATGCTTCCATGGGGAAGGAAAAGTGAACATGGGGGAAGCAAGGAGATGCAACAAGACAGTAATAATACCTGATATGAATAAAGGCACCGCAGCCCTCATAGACATGTACTGGATTTGTGGCAAACAAGCCTACTTGCATCTACCTGCATCCTCGAAAGGTACTTGCGCCTTAGCCACCCTCCATACAGCCCTGATGGTAATACCAGAAAGCCATATCCAAGGAGCAGCAGGAGAATCGGCTGGCAGATCGGCAGCAGGAAAATCGGCTGGCAGATTGGCAGCAGGAGAATCGGCTGGCAGATCGGCAGCAGGGCAATCGGCTGTCCCATCGACAGCGCTCCAACAAGTAAACACAGAGCTTCCAGCTTATGAACTGTTGTCAGAACACGCGTTGAAAACAAAGTTATCACGAAGCAAAAGATCATCCAACTATATTTCGTCTGAATCATCAAAATTCCTTGCTGAGATCCTACAAAAATACAAGCTCTTCTCATCCGCAGAGACATTTTTCGCATCGTTCCTAGCACCAGGGCTCCAAGCACGAGCAAATGCCAAATGGTTACAAATAGTGCGCTGGGAGCTAATCAAACTGGCCAACGACACTGAAAAAGGATTCAATATTATAAAAATAGAGCTCCATGCCTTGCGCCTAATGACAATGCAAAACCGATATGTTCTAGATCTCCTCACGGCGATGGACGGTGGTGTTTGCCAAAAAATCGGGGGGGCGTGTTGCACATTCGTGCCATCTGAAGATGCAGATAACGGGACACTCTCACATGTGATAACAGCAGTTCACAACTTAGGAGAGAGGATGAGAACAGAGGGCGGAGCAGAAGAAAGCACATGGTTTGACAACTTGTTCAGCTGGATACCATCATGGGTAAATGTGATGATGAAAATACTTGTTCCTATCATCGTCTTTGTGCTACTATTCTTCTGCGTGTGCCAATTAGGACTCTGGTGTTGTGCAAAAAGTATGCCTACCTCAACTATGATGATGGTAACAATGGGCCGACCGACAACAGTAGCAACTATGATAGATGCACAAATACAAACAGGGGAACATAACACTCCAAAATACAGGATGACTGCCATCTACAGGCAATATGGGGACAGGGTTGATAATTTATACCACACCACAATCAAGGAACCAACAGAATTGCAATGGTATAAAGAGGTATGGGTAGACCTGGACGGGGATGGTGGGATATACTTAACATGCACTCCAGATGAATATGCAAGACGAGGGAATAGCTTGAGAAGTGTATGCAGAGCATGGATGCCAATAAAGGGTACCCCAGCCTGGGAAGAAGCAGTTGCTGAAGCTGAGTACTACCGAAGGGAGAATGAAAGAAATAAAGTGTCATAATTCGTTACTTTAGATGTAACGAAAGGGGGGAATGTGTGGGAGCGAGGGGCCATCAGGCCCCTCGCGTCCTTTACTTCTCAGTACAAAACTCGGACTAAGTGCCTCCAGTGATGGGTACGCCCCTCACCCTTATGCGATGTCGACTTCGGTTAACATTCGCGGAGATTGGACCACTGTGCAGGACACAGGGCATCCATTTTTGTACCCCCTTTCGACTCCATCTTGATGACTAGGCCTCACTGCGATAGTACAAAACGCTTCTCTTCCCTTTCTCGCAACGGCCAGACGCACAGGGCACATGGCCCCCACCATCGTTCCCACTCTGACTGGAAAACTCTGCGGCTCCATTCTCATGCTGAAGCCGGAGGTGCTTGCAACAAATAATAAATGTAACACATCACTCTTCCTCTGAGATCGCTGTCCTGCATGTGAACCAGCCTGAGCTAAGCACATTGCTCGTCCATCTCCACAAACGTGTCCTTGCCCCCGCGCCCTCACCAGTGGAAACTTACTGCCATTGTGACCCTGTGCCCCTGCAAGGTATTCCTTTCATGTGCCAGATCACTGACCAAGCCATGATGCCCATCCAACAGATCCCCAACTAACATTAGACCCCTGCTGCAGTATATCGTTGTCTACCACTAACAAATGTCACATACCAGAGATTCTTATGAACGCAGACCCTAACTTCAACCAGTGTTATTATGGTGGTCAAGACCCTTAACATAAAGCCTCTATAATCCAATGTAATTGATAGTATAGATATACGTGTGACTTTTATAGGGACATGATGAATTATTCAAACACTACGAACGATTATTATTTAGTGCATGTATTTTGAGAATAAATTATGTTAGCTTAGATAGTGACCACCCTGCTTCACAGCGACCTGACCTTCACCCATTTGGAGCGCAGATGCCTGACGTCCACCCTTCCGCCAACCAAGCGGCCAACCCTGAGGAAGAGATGCCACCCACACCTTGGGCACCATATGGACTGTCCAATCCGGGACCAACGTAGTATCTTATGTTAGTTGCGTCATTTGTCCTATGACATGTATTGTAACATTAATTTTGGTCAGAGCGCTCTCAGAGGCAACAGAGATCTTGAATGCCATTTACATATATAAACCTTGCCTTGAACTCTCGCAGCCTGCTCTCTTTGCCTCATTCCCCATTAGGGGTGTGTCCGTTTTGTTCCTTTGCATGAGAAAGACGGGGAGGGCACAAAAAATAGTAAGATTAGATGTCAGACCAGCAAAGTCGATTACATGTCTGGCCAGGCTTGGGTTGATTTCATCATTCAGAGGTCAACACACTAGAGCTCATTTTCCATTGAGCCGTAACATGAATGGAAGGCTTAAAAGCATTGAGTAAGGTTTTAACACATTCCATTCATGCCACTGCTCATTTTTACTCATTTGAGTGATGGCGAGGAGGAGCAGGCCCATCTTGCATTTCTGCTGCTCCCTTCTTTTCCTCCATACAAATGCTCCCGCATTTTGCGCCAGCGTGGATTTTCATGCCGACACAAATGCTGAAGATTCCTATGAAGTCCACCTTCTTTTTGCACCACCATAAAGCAAGCAGACCACATAGTGGCCCATTGTACATGCTTTCTGTGAAGTCTGCATGGTAAGCAGTGTTCCCAATATGAGCCCCATTGTGTATTACTGATGTGTATAGTAATACTTTATAAGGGATTCATAACAGACATGTACCTAAGAAAAGCCTATACAGCTGGGAAAGAGTCACTCACACAATAGAGGTGCATCATGTTGCATTCTACTGAGTTTTCTTCCATGGGGGCTACTGAGGTTATTTCTTTAATAATAGGGATATTTCCTTGCTACAGGTCAATGTCCCCAGAAAGGCCAGTAGGGCTGAGGCAGAGTGAGTCACATGTCAATCATTCAATAAGTGAACTCTGATTCTCTTTAATGAATACCATTTGGTCAAGTAGAACTGAAAAGTTATAAACTCTACTTGGGGAAAAGCTCATAGCATATTGTATTGCATTTGTCATTTATCTAGCGCCTTTTACAATTATTATAGTCTCAATGCCTTCTTAGTGGGAAAGCCATCGGACTATCTAAGTCTAGAGTGTTGGTGGTCGGGAATGGGAATTAGGATGCATGTGTGCATTTAGAAAAATAAGGCTTTTCAGGGATAGCCAGGCTTTGGTAGAGGGCAGCCCATGGGTGCTCAGAGGATTCAAAAGATGGCATGAGGTCTATAGAGTCGCTGTGTTTCCAGCGTGCATGAATTTGTCATAGGTCTGCGCTGCATTCTGATGTCAGTGGTGTTGAGGCGTAGTCTGGTGTGAGTAGGCGGAGAGCTATGCAACCAGCACAACCAAATGTTGTCATATTCCTTGCTGTATTCTGATGTGTGTGGGTAGCCATGCCTGCTGTCAGTGTCCACCAGAGTGATGCGTTCTACGTACCTGGCAGAATTTGGTGATGATTTGTTGTTTGTGCACCCGCTCAGGTAATTGGCTTCTTCTGTTGATTCTTGTGGCTGTGATAATACAGTTAGCGACAGACTATGCTCCAACTATTTGCAGCAAGAGGAGCATGGGTTGTACTTTCAGGTTCTTCTAAGTGGATAACGTGGCAAGTCTAACCAGCTATTTGCAGCAAGAGGAGCATGGGTTGTACTTCCAGGTTCTTCTAGGCAGATGGCCTGAACATCTACAGTAAGAGACCTCTGGATGCAGGCAGTGCCATGTATGCTTCCAACACTAATGTATGCAAGAGGGATGCCCGACACATCATTTGGCTGCAGCACAACCCTCTAGAAATGTGCATGCCACCTTTTGTGAACAAAGTGACCTGCATATTTCTCAAGTAATGCAATTGAAAAAATGCATCCTTTTTTCTATTATTTTTTGTGAATTTGGCACTAAGGTTTTTTTTAAAAACGATTACAATTTTTTGTCAGCTGAAAACAAAGAGTTAATTGTGTTTTCAATAACAAAGAAAACATCTGGTGAAACTCATTTGTCATTTAGTCACTTCTTTTTTTGGGCATCCTTGGAAGTAAAGGCTCTGAACTTTTCTCTGATTCCATTAACATTACACTTTGGTTTCTATAAATATGTGCTGACAGGAAAAGGTCTGGCCTCTTCTACTCAATGTTTATAGCAACATTTCATTAGCACTAATTGTCATGAACCTAACCCGAACCTGTAACCTGAATAGATTAAGGTTAAGCCGAACCTGAGTCACCCGAATATAGTGACACTTTGGGTGATTCATATTCTGCTGAATAATTCAGCATAGACATACACTTAATTAACCTGTCTTGCAAATTCCTTTGGTTTCAACACCTTAATTTGAAATGTATTTATTTGTTATTTATTTATTATTATATTTGTAAAGCGCACAGAGGTATCAAGGTGCTGTTGCGGTTCCAGTTTACACACATGCATAGTTAGAGGACACAGCATCTTGAATACTGTCTGCCTGCTGGCCGGTGTGGCGAAGCAGATTTTCAATTATGTGAACAGCCAGGTTTTCTGACTTTTCCTGAACTCCCAGTATGATTGTTCAGCTCGTATGGTGGGTGGGAGTAAGTTCCATTGTTTGGCTGCAAAGGTAGCAAAGCAGTGCATTTTCTGTGCCATGGCCGGCTCTGAAGCCAGACTGACATGTTAATAAGATGTTGTTTGATTCCAGGAATTGTTGGATTTGGATGTAGGCTGCCCCAGCCAATAGTTTCAGCAGGAAGGGGACTGTGGTAATGAGTCGGTAGGTGTTGGGGATAGAAAAGTCAAGTACCATTTTTTTCATCAATGGGAGTACCCAGGCTTCTTTATGGCTGGATGGTACTAGGCCTGAGGAGAATGAGACATTGATAAATCTGGTAATGCAGGGCATCAGTGCTTCTCAGCAGTCTTTAATAATACTGGCCAGGCAGATGTCACCTTTGCACCCAGATGGTTTTAGGCTCTTCAGGACGGTGGTTGTTTCGACTTCCGAGATCATACTGAACTGGAGCGCAGTTGGTGCACCTTAGCTCATTTTGGTAATGGTCATTGGGGGGTGGCTGGGGTTTATAATTCCTTGAGGATAGTGAAAATCTCATGTGTTTTAGAGTTGGTACTAGTCATTCTTACATTATAGGAGAGATGTTTAGCAAAGATGATGACTTGTCTGTAAAGCCTGGCGTCTGTAGTGAAGTGATGCTTTTGGGCACCAGTGGGGATTTTTTTCTATCTGGCTTCAGCGAGGCATTTTCTTTTGTATGCATCTCTAGGAACTCAGGAGTAAACCAGCAGTTGTCGTGCCTGGCCATTTTAGCTTATCGTGGCATGAGGGGTGACAGTGTTTACAGCTGAGGTAAGTGTCCTCCTATGTAGATCAGCAAGTGTGCTGGGGTCAGTGGTGTGGACATACTGCACCTGAAGTGCAAGTAGCAGTGGTTCAATGCTGTCCTTGGTGAGATCACGGGCACTGTGGGCAACAGCATGTGGCATGCCTCAGCGACATGGGTTGTGTACTTGAAGGGCTGCCTGATAAAGGACACATAATGATGGTGGACCATGGACAGGGGGGGTTGATGAGAAAAGTTATCTGGCAGTTCATGTCGGCAATCCAATCTAGTGTACAGCCTTTAGAGTGTGTGGGACCTTTAATGCAGTGTTTGATGTCCAGAGAGCTAAGTGTGTGAGCTACAGCAGTGGCATTGTGGGCAGATGAGTCATTCATACTCAAATTCAAGTAATCTAGAAGAATCAATTTGGAGGTAGGTTTAATGTTGGTGCCCAAAATGTGCAGGAGATCCTCTTCAAAAGTCAGGATAGGACCTGGTGGTCGGTACACAACGTGGATGCAGATAGTGTAATTGTGTGAGGAGGTCAGTTTGGCAGAGAATAAGTCGCAGTTTCCTTGGATGTGTGTAGAGGTGGGTCTAATTGCGAGGGACTCTATTGCTATGAGGGCAATACCTCATCCTTTGGCATTGGGTCGATCAATTCTTTATATGGCATAGCCCAAGGGTATATCAAGGGATAAGGCTGCATGGAGCCAGGTTTCTGTGTTGACAAGGTTGTATGTGAGGATAAGGTTGATAATTGATCATATTGAGCACATGTGCATGGATGGACCGAGCATTGCTGAGGGCTCCTTTTAAAGTGGTTGGTGTGGTTTTGGCATGGCAGAGAAAAGGCGGCAATTGAGGGACTACTTCCAGGTGGGTGAGTATGCCAGATTCGGTGGCTGGTGTAACAGGCTGTTTGGCTGTTAGTGTGTGACTGAGTAGTTGTATGGAAAGAGGTCATGCATGTTGTCTTGAATGTGGAAGCTTGCAGGTTGCAGGGGTATTGGAGCATGGCTTGATTGGTCTTAGAAGGCTGTAGGGTCGTGAGCAGGCTCCTACATGTGTGTTTCTCTCAGTTCTGAGTAGGGTGCTTACTGTGGGGGGCAGGTAGTAGGTACGTAGTAGGTCCTCAGCCTAAGCCTAATGTTCCTGAAGGCAGTTCTCATTGGGTGAGTGGGCACATGTGAATTGGTGCTGGAGACACATATTTCTTGATTTGTTTCTGTGTTGATAGTGCGAGCAGGTGCCTAAGTTAGACTGGGCTTAGACAGCCAAAATGATGTTACACTTATCGCAGAAGGAGCAGCCATTTTATGTGGTGATCCCATGGAGAGGCTGCGGCTGCAAAACGCATCGCAGCCTGTACCGCATGATCAGGGATACGCAAGGGGTGCTGGAGGCTGCAGGAGTATGTTCAGGGCCATTCAAGGGGCGCCTGAGGGCTGCAGAAAATATCACAGCCTGTGCTGCATGATCAGGGCTAATCGAGGGGGGTGGGGGATGCAGGAAGTATTGGGGCCTGTGCCGCATGTTCAGGGCCACTTGAGTGGGTGGTCGGGGCTGCATAAAGTATCACGACCTGTGCAGCATGATCAGGGCCACACAAGAGGAATGGGGGATGCAAAATGCATCACAGCCTGTGCAGCATGATCAGGGCCACTCAAGAGGAGGGGGCGGGTGGCAGGAAGAGAGATGGAGCAGGGAGAGCAATAGTGACAGCACAGGCAAGTCAAAAGCAGTTTGCTTTCACATAAGCAGGCAGGGTATTTTTGGGGATAAAGGGAGGGTCCTTGGAATGCCACTCCTCACACTCAGGACAGCCAGAAGAGGTAAGAACGCACAAAGCAGCTCACTATTAGGACAGCCCACAGGAGGGCCAGTGACATCCACATATGCAGACAAATACCCCCTTAGATAACTATTCAAACATTATCAGGGGAATGTGTTTTTGGACAAAGATGCCTCAACACTGGTTATGGACCCAGATGCCTCGATGAATTACGTTGACTAATTCTGAGAATCCAATGTGCTGACATCTTTTGTGATGCCATGACATAGCAACGTTAGTCACCAAGTAAACTCACAGCCATGCACAAAGTTACACAAACATACACGTGCACACATGAAGAACATGCTTATACAGTTCTGTAGATAGAAGACAGATACATATACATACTGTCAAAAGCTTTTATTATTTTTCTCATTAGCCAAGTGCAGAAACGCTGAATGCAAGGGAAACAAAGAGATGCAGCCACTTTTCGTAACTAACCCTTTGGAACTACATGATCAATTAAGGAGCCTCGAAGGACCAAATACGATTAACCTCTGAGAAACATAGCATGGTATAGATATGTAGAAATCATAGTATAATAATAATGAGGATTACATGAGGCCACAAGTGGCAGGACGAGAGATGAGGGAAAGCAGAATCATGCTGCATAGAACAACAGGCCAGGGCTCGCAGCCAAGGTCAGAAACAGGCAGCACATTCCAAACCTAAAATGACAAGGAGCCATCTGCAGAAAACAGGATTCATTCTCATAAATTGCAGACCTGAGAGCACAATTTCGTGGTCCCCAACCATGTGATGCAGCCGAGCTAGACAATAGTCATTCACCCGTGGTGGGAAGATGAACGGTTCTCAGCCACATAGACATGTAGTGAAACATGGAATCGTTATCAAGGTTGCAACGCTGAGGGCGCTCCCACAGGCAAAAGTGGTAGTACTAACAGTTACATTGGGAACGCATAGTCATTCTCATCACCTTGAGAAGGTGAACAGAGCACTGAGGTAGGGTAAATAAAAAGGGACACAGGGAGATCTAGGGGTGACAAGACAAGAGATCACGACAGTCCAGGGACGCATCACGCAGTATGGACAACCTAACCCCATATGTGCAGAGGCTTAGAGACTTTCCCAGATGAAGGAAGGGAGAACCGGCAAGGTCATTTACTGACACTAAAGACACATAGATATCAGAAAGGCAGATCAGGCTGAAAAAAGGAGTGAATGGGGAGATCAGGTTTACACAGTTGCACTTACTGGAAAAGGGAGGGGGCAGCCTCATTACGTACCATGGAAGCATATAGATAAGGAAAACTTGAGGTGTAGACTACCTTCGTTAACCGAGAGTGCGGGGAAATGGGTATACGAAATGGCAAGGATAACAGCAGGGCAGAAATTATCAGTGGGAGATGTAAAGGGGCTATTTGTGTTGATCCTCGGGGAAGCCTCTGATGACATATGGAAAAGGGCGGGATACCAAGGAGTAACCACTCAGGACACAGCATACAATGGCGTGCCATTTGCTAACTGCTGAACAGCCGTATTGCAAGCTCTACGGACAGAGTACCCAGACACATCAGACATTAGTGCGATTATGGCATGCAGAATGGGTGAAGACAAAGACCCCTTACACTATATTTAGGCTATTCAAGAGCTCTGGTGCCTTGAAATGTGAGAACCGTGGGATAAAACAGTGGCATTTTTCCATCATATACTATGCCAGGAGTTACCAGAACAAGTGTAAAGGCAACTGAATAAGTTGGTAGGGATAGAAGCAAAACCATAGTCAGAAATACAACTCACAAAACTGTATATTACTGTAGGTTAATGCAAGAGATCATGAGGAATAAGTGTGAGGAAAGAAAGCAGGAGGAGGCAAAATTAGTACAGAAGTAGCTATCTAAATACGCCATGGAAGGGGCAATATTAGCAAACACGGGATGACAAGGGCACCACAGACGCAGTATGCCCCACGTCCTGCAGGAGGTGGGTTCATGGAGTGGGAGGACGCGCAGCAGGGGTACAGAGGAAGAAGGGTCACCCAGGTGACGTGGGTACGGGTATCAGATGCAGCAGAACCAAAGGGGATTTCTAGGGGGGGTTTGTGGATATGGGCAGCAAATGCAGCAGGGACCAGAAGGGTGTTCTGGGGGGTTTCAGAGGCAAATGAGAGAACCAGCCCAGTGCTGGGTGTGTGGACAGACGTGGCATATCTCTAGGGTATGCAGAAGCAGGGGAGGGACACAACAAAATGGGGGAATGCCATACCAGCCAGCATGTCAAGGAGAACAGAATGATTTCCATGCCCAGGACCAGACACAACACCAAGGACAGACACTGAACGCATATCCGCAGATGCACCAGCCCATGACACAGGCATCACAAATGCAAACACCTATGCAGCAGTATTTGCAAGCACCACAGATACCACAGATGCAAGGTAACACACAACACGCATACATGTTACAGCAAATACTGCAGATGCAGAGCAGTACACAACCAAACGACTGGACGGTAGCACGCATAGACTCCATGACAACGGCTCCCATTAGGAAACTAGGGGGGTCACTGTAGTAGGGAGAAATCCATTCTTGGCAAAAGGAAGGTCATTATACCCTCCATAGGACAGTCCACAGACGGATTTGATGTGTTCCATTCTATTGAGTACACCCAGCCCTGCGGAGGAACCAAGTATAGGTGTGATGAAAGGTGACAAATCATTTTCCTTTCTTATAGACATAGGGGCGACTAAATCCTGCATCCGGTAAGGGAAATATAGTATGTCAGGTGATGCCATGAATGCTCAAGGATTCTCTGGGGTGACAGAAGTGGTTCCTTTCACAGAAGATATTACACTTTATATAGGGGAACATGACTTAGCTTTGCCCCTAGTATATTCTCGACAGACACCTGGAAACATACTGGGAAGAGATATCATAAGCAGACTTAAAATTACCTTTTCATTTACTGACCAGGGGATAGTGTGTTCCACAGCAAGGATACACCTTCTAAACATGAGGGAAAACATTCAAGCCTATTGTGGACAGAAGGTACAGAGGGTGGTGCCAGTAGACAAGGATCTGTTTCAGTATGGGACTGAAATTATAATAGCATGGCTCCCAGGGATTCAGAGAAAAATGTGGGGCCTTCCAAACGAGTACTTATTCAGGCCAAAAATACCACTAGATGAGAAGCAAGGCACAATAGTGTCACTAGAATAAGAGGCAGTGATAGTGGGGGATGACTGGATAGTAGTGCATGGGTCAGACAACACAGGGTGACCATTTCGAGCAGTGATCACAGTGGCAGAAGGATACAGGTTGACTACAGTTACAGATGAAGAACTATTCAAAGACAACAGATCAGACCATGAGATGGTTTTCGAGATGAGCATCACATATTGGGTGCAGATACATTACAGAGAGGTACCACAGAGAATGACGATAGTGCTGACAGAATAATCAACCTTTCTCAAGGATGGTTTGACAAAGGGTATTCAACGAAAATACTGAATTTAAAATCCTGCATCACCCAAAGTCCTGCATGGGGACTACAAAAGTCTCATATCCCAAAATACTGAATTAGGGGAGCGGGAGTTACGGGGGTGTCCCCTGCTCCCCTAATTCAGTATTTTGGTCTGCTGGTGTCAGGTCCCTGGGTCTTGCGCAGAGGTAGCACGGACATCTACCTCCCCGTAGGGTCTTGGCACCTGGAATTTAGCAGAACCGAAGGCAACCGTGACCCGCCGGGGAAAGAGGGTTAGGGTCCACTGGATTGGATAGGTAGTTTTATTTTAGGGTAACCGGGTAGAGGGTTGGGTAGAGGTTATGGATGGGTAGGGGGTTGTGGGTAAGGTGGTCTTCACTGTCCCTCCTGGGATCTTTGGTCTCGGCTTGTTTTCTCATACATTCATGCAACCACTTACACACCATAGTTGTATGCCAGAAAACCTGTTCATGACTACTTGCCACTATAACATTACTTAATGTTAACCACAAGCAGGTTGTATGCCAGAAAACCTGATCCTGCCTACTTGCCTCTAATCATTACTTCATGCTTACTTGACATTCCCGGTATGCAGAGTGCTGTTGCAAGTGGTAGCTGTTTAACAAAATCACAATCTAAAGATCACAGTGTACATAATATCAAAAGCTTGCACTTAGCTTAGGTTGTTTAGTGGAGCAGTGCAGCTTGCCCCCTTGAATTGCTCCCCATCCAATGTTTGTGCTGGTGTCATGACTTCACTCTAGAGCAAGCCAAAGAACAATGTGAGTTTGTGCTATAGAAGCGGATGCATACACGAGCGGTCACCGGCGTTTACACTTCAAAGCACTGATTAGTACATTTGCTGGTTGAGAGTTCAGATGAGAGAAACTCGGACTCTCTTGCGCGTTGTGCAGCTTCAGTCTTAGTTGCCGTGTAATTGTGAACCAGGAGTTGGTTCGGATCCAGTTGTGACCCCGACCCAAGGTTTGGTTGTCATCACAAGCTGTAAATCACTCCTTCTGAACACCACTCAACAAGGAGCGCGGTTCACATTCCTCATATTCCCTTCTGACTGCCATCCATCCACATCACCCGTCGGAACTCGTTCCTAAGTGCCCAATCAATGAGTACTTATCTTTCATGCTGTGATGGGCCTGCAGTGATGAACGCAGGCGGGGGAACGGCCCGGCGGAAGGCAGCCTGCAGGTGCTCCCGTTTTCCATGTCTGCTTCCTCCGGTGGTCAGTAGCACAAGCAGGCCTTCTGGGAAGTGTAGTTTCCTGACTTCCTTCCTGCTTTTCCATTTCTTTCTCCCTCGCCAGGCTTTTCTCCTGCAGGTAGAACACAGGAGCCTCTTATAGCATGGAACTCTCAGTCTCAGGGCCTCCTTCCATAATGTCTTATGCTGTTTTCTCCTACTTTGACCTACCCGACCCTTATTACTGATACTTGCTACCTTTTTCCCTCTGGCACCCTTGGCAGCTGGAGTCACGGGGGTGCCCCCCGCATATACAACATGTGTTGCTGTGGACAAAAAAAAAAGAGAAAATCTCAAATTACAAAATGCGAACCTATTGTGTTGGTCATTCTGTAGTTCGAGATTTTGGTTTTCGTGAAATTAACCTACATCCTTGGCAAAGCCCCCAGCATCTTATGGACCACGAGTCCCTATGATATTGAGTTTCTGAAGGGGATATGAGCAGTGAAAATAAAGCTGAAGGCAGCAGAAATTTTACCATGAGTTAAGAAGTATCCACTTTTGAGAGAGGCACACAAAGGCATATGAGACCATTGCAGTACTAGTGAAGCAGGGCATCCTAGTGCCATCAGAATCACCAAGCCACATGGCTGTGTACCCTGTCAAAAAGGTGACAGGGGGCGTCATGGCATTTTACACAGGACTTGCGCCCTCTTAACCACATTGTAGATGCAGAATTTCCTTTAGTTCCATATCTGGTGACAATTTTGTGTAGCATCCCCACAGAAGCTGCCTACTTCACAGTCATAGATTTGAAGAATGTATTCTTCTCTATACCACTTCACCCAGATTCGCAGGACTTAACTTCAATTCTATATAGAAATAAGTGAAGTGGAAACATACGAGACTTCCTCAAGAGTACTGTGAATCACCTTCCATAATCAATAGGTACTACAATTGGACCTAGGCAATGTACAGATTGAAAGCAAGGTTATAGAGTATGTAGATGACATATTAATTTGCAGCAATACAGAGGAACAGCATAGACATGACTCATGTTGAGAGTGCTCACAGAAAAGGTGTACAAGGTAGACAAACCCAAGCTACAATATTGCACAGAAGTGTTGTACACTGGACAGATGATATCCCAAAATGGCAGAAGAGTAACACCAGAAAGGGCAGAAGCATTACGCAGGACCACAAAACCCACAACTGTAAGACAAATCTAGCAGTTCCTAGGACTACGTAATTACTGCAGGCCATGGGCATATGACTATAGCACTTACACTAGGCCTCTAGTGAGCACACTGAAAGAAGCACAAAGTGGGGAGAAGACTTTACTATGGACAACAGAAATGACTGAGGCATTTGACGAGCTGAAGGAAGCAATACGCACAGCTCCAGTGTTAGGGATGCCAGATTATCAAAAGGAATTTTTTAATATTCTAAAACACTGATGTAGTGGTTATTTATTTTTAAATTTATTTATTGGCATTTATCATTTTTACATTTGCATGACATAAAATATGTCCATAGTTAGAGGATAATAAGCATTTCGTAATAAAACATTAACATTTAACAATTCAACTTTAACTGTCTCCAAGTGCTCCTTCCATCATGGCAGGGCAGTCTGTCAGTTCAGAGGGAGTTGAGCAAGCCGGGGGAAGGGGGGAGAGGGGACTTGAGCTTGTAAGGACCCAGTGAAGTTGTGGCTAGTTGCTCTCTCCTGTGATGTTGGTTGTGAATCCGTTTTCCATAGGTTTGCTCTTGTTCATGGGGGCGTGTCATCCGAGGGGTGAAACAAGGATCCTGTGAGTTCTTTCCAGGCCGTTAGGGTCATTCTCGAGGCATCCGTGGACCTGGCAACACTGTCTTCCCATGCCTTTGTTTCAGCTTGTACCCAACGTTCCAATTCTCTGTGCCATACCTTTTGATGGGGTCCTGTGGGTTTTTTCCAGGACATTTCAATTGTCCGTTTTGCCAGTATGCACATGATGTCCATTAATTTGGCCAGGTGTTTAAGTTTGGCTGGCCTGGGGTACGTTCCCAGAAGGCATTTGTCCGGGGTCCACTTGTACGTAGTCAACCCTGCTTTTTCGCTTGTCAGCTGTACAGTGGCCCACATGGACTGTGTTTTGGTGCACGACCAGAACATGTGAATCAAGTTCGCATTATTCTCTCCACACCAGGTGCAGACAGAGTGTGGTGATTTACTGAATTTCACCAGCCTGGATGGGGTTAAATATGTTCGGTATAACAGGTTCAGTTTTATTTGTCTAAATCTGTGGTTTCTGGAGACTGCTTTAGGGTACGCTAGAGCCCTCTCCCATTCTCCATCAGCCATTTCCTGACCCATGTCCGTTTCCCATCTTCTTTTCAGATCGGCTCTTCGCGGGTTGGGGGTGTCACTCAAGTGGCCATAGATCTGGTACACTGGTTTCCATCCCTCTCCCAAGCTGTACACTAGTGTAATCAGAGGGTTTGATTCCGGTTCCTCCGGCCATGTTGTCCACTTGTTACGTGCTGTAGTCCGTATCCTTTGATACCACAGAAACTGGCCCGTGTGGATTCCAGCTTCCTCCTGTAGTGTTTCAAATTCCTTAAAGGTGCCATCGTCGTATAGGTCTCCCCACGTATATATCCCTTTTTCTTCCCAGTGTCTGAGGTGTTGGAGGTCCATGTCGGATCTGCATAGGTCCGAGATCATTGGTACTGATGGAGTGGTTATGACCGCAGTACTGGCACAGAAGACAAGCATGGGGCACAAGCTTCTAGCCTATTACAGTGGTAAATTAGACCCAGTCATGAGAGGACACCATCTGTGTGAGCAGGCATTGGCTGCAGTCGCATTGGCAGTGGACAGGTCAGCGAGTATTACCATGGGATGCAGCACCACTCTCTACATGGAGGATGCTCTCTTTGCAGTATTGGAAATACCAATAAGCACACTGACAACACAGAGAGCTTCGAGGTACGAGGTGTTATTATCAAACCCGGCTCTCAAGGTAGTGAGATGCAGACTTGTCAACTCTGCGACCTTTATGACCGACGTCTTACAAAAGGGACAAATATGCACACAATTGCACAGCGATTTTTTAGAATTCAGCTTGCGTGACATCCACAGTACATTCTGGGCTGTCACATTGGATGAGGCGGGGCTTCAGGCTTGCTGATGTGTCACCACTGCATCACACACTCCTATTGGGCAGATTGATAGAGGTAATGGATCTCCCAGAGTGAATAGCAATAGTGAAGTACCAAGCACACACTAAAGGGGTGGATCCCATCTCCTGGGGTAATGAAGCAGCAGATGTGGAAGCAAAATACGCCGCCTATTTTGGGGACATTTTAGAAATGTAGGCATTGTACCACATGCGCGATTATGCGCGAACTATGATACTAAAAGAAGGGTACAACACATTTCCAGTGACACTGATTATGGAGCTGCATGGAGCTGCACCCAGGGGAGAAAAAGAGCAGTGGATAAAGAGGAGATGTACAGGCACCCTATGTTTCAAAACAATACAGGGAAGGTGGTAATGCCATTCTCATTCACATTATTGCACACTGCACTAACACAATTACACTATCCGATCAATACAGGGAAGGAGGTGCATGCTGCTCATATTGGAGAAACATGGTTCTGTCCTAACTAGGCGGAACACGTGGCTGAATTCATGACTAATTGTCTAGTGTGTAAACAATATACTGCAGGTCATACATTGAGAGTAGGTAGAGGAGCCATACCTCGCCCAGTGGATCTATTCTAATACCTGCACATCGATTATGTCAACATGACCCAAGTTTTCCATGGATACCACTACATAATAGTGGTTGTGTGTCCATTATCCCGTCGGATTGAGGCCGGCCCTTGTTCCCATCCTGACGCCATTAGAGCAGAGATCTTCCCACAATGGGGTATGTGTTGTGGAAACAGAAAAATTGATATGAGGCCGGGAAGCCCAAAGGAAACACACCAACACAGGTTACAAAGGACATACAAAGCGCTTTATTCAAAGTTACAACAATTACCAAAAGTCAATTGACATACGGATAGCTATTCGGCCCTCAGAGTAACAGGACAAACCATCAACGGTAGTTCGCCGTGTTAGTGTGAGAGACCGAACATCGGGATACTTGGGTTTTTATACTTTTTTATCCAACTCTGGCCAACCCCCTCGCAAGTTAATCATTCTCAGAACCAAACCTAGGGTTCGTAGCCAGGTCAATCCCATAATGTATGCATTTTGATCAGTTTCGCTGATACAGTTTACACATAGGTCAGGTAGAGGACAAGGTCTCAGTTCGCGACCCTAACAAGTGGCCTGCGGACATATTATTTATTCACGTGTGCTGAGGTCACAACGGCCAGAATCCCACTTGAAATGTCATTGGGCCTCCATTTTGTTGTTCAGGGTGACTTCCACACTACAAGAGAACCTAAAATGGCGGCTAGATCCAAGATGGCGATTTACACAATTCATTAAGGTCAAGACCTTGCCGCGGAATCTATGTACACAATGTTTTTAGACAACTTGGCATAGGCCAACATACATTCAAACAATGCGATAGGAGGTACAATATTATTTCGATTTCCACAGACCTTCCTTTTGGCCTATGCCTCCATGTATTATCATCCAAAGATTCCGCATCATTGTCTGTAATGTCTATAGCCATAAGGTCGTTCATAAAAGTCTCTTGTACCATGAATTCTTTAGATGCTGTACCTGGGGTATATATTTTATGCGCTATTGCGCTCACTGCTTGAGCACAACACCCCCCTAACATTCCACACATACTTGGGAGGCATTGGAAACAACAACAAAGAAATAACAGAATCCCTAAAATAACCATAATAACGGAAAGCACCTTCCAACCCCAAGATCGCAAAGAATCCCAAAACCAAGTACTAAGGCTCCAGTCTCCTACAGGGATATGGACTTCAGAACTGAGAGTATGCAAGTTCTGAATTGCTTTAAAAATTGTTGGCGAGGAGTCTGGTACGAAAACACAACAAGCGGACCCCACTAATTTGCATACTCCACCTCGTTCTGCCAAGATGACATCTAATGCCATCCGATTTTGAAGTGCTACCAATCTTATTGCCTTTTGCTCTAAGGTCATATTGTAGAGTATGTCCGTGGTCCGGTTGATCGTTCTCTCCAGTACCCTTGCTAATCCCCTAATGTTCTCCGAGTTTGCTATTTGTCCCCAAAAGGGCATAACCGATTTAGCTATGTCCCCCAATACTTGTCCAGGGGTATCTCCGTTGTCGTCTCGCCGCGGGCGAGCCTTAGAAATCTCTAACGTACTTGCTACAAATACCCCGGGTAACAATATTCCTAAATAACAGGTTCCCTGCCAATCCTTAGGCAACCAGGGAAATGCTAAACTACCACAAACAAAATAAACAGGCCCTCCTACATACAGAGGCCTGTTTTCCCCAGTGAAATTTACAATATTTTTACAAGTTTCAAAATCTCCCATTGGCCTAGTGCCATTTCTCTTTACACAGAAGGGAACCGAGTCAGGACTATGATTTACAGAATAAGAAGGAGGCACAGCGTCCTTATTGCGTATCGGAGCCATTTTAAAGGAAATCAGAGTTTGAAAAGGAAGAGATAGTTTGTCAGACGGCCTAATAGAAGCAACGTTAGGTTTACTTCTATTTGCGAAAAGCGAGCATCCCAGGGGAGCCAATTCACGTTTCTCGAAATCATTTAAATTAGTTCCATCAAAGTTCCCTGAGATGCTATCATTCCATCGGCCAAAGAATAGTGCTCTAAGAGAGGCATAGCAAGAAGTCGTTAAAGGTAAAGGATGGATGTACCATCCCAGTCCCTTGTTCTCATGTTGCAGTAAGTGAGTACAAATCCAACAATTGCTCTTATTAAAAATGGCATGAGTAGCATTCATTACTATCATCAGAGTGTTATTATAATACTTTTGTCTATGTTGGGAGTCTCTAGGGGACAGAGTGTGAAGGTTTACAGATGGAGTCAAAACAGTTGGTACGATTTCAGTTGGTAATAAAGGTTTCAAAGGATAGATTTCTTCGAAATACCAAAGTCCTACAGCAGCGGTTGCAAAAATAACAATAATCATAATTAAAACACAACAGTACGTTTTCGGGGCCCAGGCACATTGTTCATTGCTCGATTTGGTCACCTCCTTATCTAAAAGTCCAGTGGGGGGAGCAGCGGTGAAGGTGGCAGGCATCGTAGTTCCTTAATCGACGGCCCCAATGTTCGTTGCTGGCGACACTACGGTCGCGTGATTTCTTAGTCCTTCCCAACCCTAGCCAGCAGAATCCCTTTTTTGTTCAACAAAACAAAACAATTTTCCGATCACTTCCTTTTACAGATGCACGACACTCGTGCCGTAGTTCTATTTCCGTGGTCGAAGGTTGTACCTGATGGTACCCAAATTTGTCTGGTCCAGAAGCAAAGTATCGTCACTTCCTGAGGGAAGCGGTGTGTTGGTGGCGACGGAAGTCGCGGAGCTCGAAACAGTGTTTTCCGGAAGTGATTTATCAAGAGAGTGCGGAGACGAAATGGACTGTTCCCCAAGCTCCACAGGCTCAGAGAAATTCTCCGACACACTCGCAGCGCTGTTTGCTACTCCAAGATCAGAGACTGTAGCATCAGCGAGGGGTTCTGCTTCTTCTGTAGCGTGTGGCGTCGGGTGAGGAAGTTTCTTGACGTGGTTCGCGTGAATCCAGTTCTTCTTTCCAGCCACCCGCACTGCTGTCCTGGTGACCAACAATACCTGGTGGGGTCCCCGCCAGCGAGGCGCGAGACAGGAAGACCTCTCGTAGGCCTTTACAAGGACCCAACTTCCAGGCTGTATATCGTGTCCTGGGCCCGTGAACCGTACAGGTAAAGCAGCATGCACCTGGTGGTAGTTGAAATACAGATTTTTAGTTAACTTGTTACAGTAGTCTACAAGCAATACATTTTCCATCTCCCTCAGGGCTTTAGGTTTTGGGAGACCCCAAATATTAGCAGGTCTCCCCATTACTACTTCAAATGGAGAAAGCCCAGTTCTAGTCTGAGGTGTGGTACGCATAGCTAATAAAACAATAGGCAAAGCATCTGGCCATTTTAGTTTGGTATCAGCACATGTTTTTGCAAGTTTATTCTATACTGTTGTGTCTGTCTACCAACCCAGCACTTTGAGGATGCCTAGCTGAATGAAATCGTTTCTCAATACCTAGGGCTGTACAAATTTGCAAAATTACAGCTGCGATAAAGTGAGGACCATTGTCCGACCAGATTATCCTCGGGAGCCCAAATCGAGGAAAGAATTATTTTACCATAATCTTTGCAGTGGTCATGGCGGTAGCATCTTTGACGGGGAAAGCCTCGACCCATTTACTAAAGGCACAAATAATTACAAGAACATATTTCAGATTATTACATCGCTCCATTTCAATAAAATCAAAATGTATAACCTCAAAGGGGACAGAAGGGGGCCCAAAACTTCCCCTTGGAGTTACTGTCCCCTTACCCACATTGTGCTTTAGGCAGATAATACAGTTCTGGACATGTCTCTTTGCAGCGTCCAAAATCTTGTCATTCACCCAGACCTGTTCTAACATTCTCGTGATCTGCTGGGCACACACATGCGTAGGACCGTGTGCCATCGTAACCATCGCCAATGCATAAGAATCAGGAAGCAACCATTTCCCTTCGGATGTATCCACCCAACACCCTTCGTCATCCAGCTTCCCCATTCCTTCAGCCCACTTTCTAGATTCTTCCATCGTGGCATCAGTCTGAATATCTCGCACAGACCCAATACCTTCATCCATTATGCAAACATCTCTCATTTCCCTCGAGGTATACATGTCCGTGCTAAGGTCTGTGGCCGTTTGTCTGGCTATCAAATCTGCAAAAGCGTTCCCTTTGCCCACATCATCTATGACCTTGCGATGTGCTGCACATTTCATAATCGCTAACCGTTTAGGGAGTGAGAGCGCCGAAAGTAAATGCACTATCAAAGGGCCATGCTGAATCTTGGTCCCATGTGAGGTCAGGAACCCTCTTTCCGACCAAAGTTTTCCGAAGTTGTGAGCCACCCCAAATGCGTACTGGCTATCGGTGTATATATTTACTCTTCGCCCTTGGGAAAGTTCACAAGCTCGGGTCAACGCTATAATCTCTGCGGCCTGTGCGGAGTTAATGCAAAATTCTCTTAGCTTCGACAATTTTGTTCAATGTAGTAACTGCATAAGCAGCTGTAGATGTACCATTCGAAAGTTTGAAGCAGGAGCCATCACAAAACAGCTCCCCTTCTGCATTATCCAAAGGAGTATCTATGAGATCTATCCTGCCCTTCGTTTCTTGTTCGGTGGTATACAGGCCGTCATGTGATTCTTCGTCACCGCAAACAGTGTTTTGCGGGAAAGGTAAGAGTTCAGCCGGATTGAGAACACAACACCTCTTAATTTGGATATGAGGGGCAAACAGAATTAGTTCATACCTTGTTAACCGTGCTGAGGTGAGGTGTTGCGTTTGGGTTTTGTTTAATAGGATATAAACAGAGTGAGGTACCATCAAAATCAAATCATGGCCTAGGACCATTCCCTCACTCTGTTTTACAGACGCGGCAGCAGCAGCAACAGCGCGCAAACATCTTGGCAAAGCGCATGCAACAGGATCAAGGGCGGAGGAGTAGTAGCCGCACGGCCTATTCTTCCCTCCGTGTTCCTGTGTTAACACAGCCAAAGCACATCCATCACATTCATGCACAAACAACACAAAGGCCTTGTCATAATTTGGAGTACCCAGAACCGGTGCCGAACATAGCGCGGTTTTGAGAAGCTCAAATGATCGTTGATGTTCCGATTCCCATGGCAGTGGCAGAGAAATGCCCTTCTTCGTCAAAGCCAACATCGGTTTTACCACTAGTGCGAAATTCGGGATCCACAACCTACAGTAGGACGCCATCCCTATCAGGGCTCTGACTTCCTTCTGTGTATTTGGAACAGACATGCCAGAAATGTATTTTATTCTTTCAGGTGTCAATCTTCTCCCCTCCTTTGACAGGAGGTAGCCTAGATAAGCAACCTCCTGACAACAATATTGAAATTTTTTAAGCGAAGCTTTGTGACCATTTTTAGCTAGTGGAACAAGCAACAGTACAGTGCCTTCTTTACAGGCTTTCTCAGAATCTGCAGCCAAAAGTAAATCGTCAACATATTGAAGCAGCGTGCAAGTAGGTGGCAATTCAAGGGTGTCGAGCTGCTCTTTCAAGGCTCTACTATAAATACTAGGACTTTCAGTATACCCTTGAGGTGCCCTTGTAAATGTAAATGAGCGTCCCCCCAAGGTGAACGCACACAGATATCTGCTTTCTTTATGTATCGGGATACTAAAGAAGGCGTTTTTCAGATCCACAACACTAAAGTGCATAGCCGTAGCAGGGATCATTGTTAATATCGTCGTCACATCAGGCACAATTGGAAATTGTGGGGCGACCACTCGGTTAATAGCACGAAGATCGATTATAAACCGGTATGGAATTGCATTGTCACCTTTCTTATATACGGGTAAGATCGGACTGTTACACAAACTACCTGTAATCTCTTCGATCACCCCACGATGTACAAAATCGGAGACAATGGGCCTCATTACGACCCAGGCGGTAAGTTACCGCCTGGGCCGTGACTTTACCACCATGGCGTAAACTACGTTTACGGCATGGTGGTTGGCGGACTTACCGCCCCATTCCGACCTTGGCGGGGCGGTAAGTCCCCAATCCCCATTTACCCTTCCCCATTCCCATTTTTGCCCCATAGGGTATAATGGGAGTGGGGAAGGCGTTAATTACGCCACCGTAAATTACGGTGGCGTAATTAACTCCATGGTCCCTTAGCGCCATGGATTTTAACACCTGCTAAAAGCAGGTGTTAAAAGCGCCATGGCGCTAAGGGACCTCGTACTCAGGCGGTAAGGGTCGGCGCTGTTAACGCTGCCGTTAACCCCTTACCGCCTGGGTCGTAATGAGGCCCAATGCATTTCAAAGCACGTTCGCCTTCAGCTGATATTTTATACTGCGGAATGCGTGGCAGTTTCACCCCATGTTTCAGGACTATTTTAACGGGCTCAATATGTAATATTCCGACATCATTGTCGTCCATCGCCCACAAACATTCCGGAACAATGTTAAACTCGGGAGGTAAAGGTCGAATCAAGAACTGAGAATTAGGAAGTTTCTGTGGTGAAACCGTTAGCCGTACTCCATCCGAAGAACAATGAATTACTGCATTCAATTTCTTTAACAAATTCAACCTCAGCAAATTCTCTCCACAGTTCGAAGTGAGAAGAAAGGGACAATGGTCCGTAAAGGGACCCAAAGAAACGGATACCGGCGCAGAAACCGGACAGACAGTTGGTACGCCAGAAAACCCTACGGAAACATTTGTTTGCCCTGACAGTGGGATGTTTGGAACCCGAAAATGATCAATGGAGCACTTCTGTGCTCCAGTGTCAATCAAAAACTGGTGTTTCCTATTCCCCACTAATAATTCAACGTAGGGGCCTTTTTGATTAACGGGAATAGGCAAAGGTTCCAAACCCTGCTTCGGGCAATCCTAATAAAACGGAGCCTCGTCAGAAGGAAGCTCTCCAGAAAGGTAGGCAGCAGAAGGGTGATCAAATATGTTTCTCGAGTCCATACTCGAGGTCTGATTTTCCTGTGAAAAAGGTTGCTGAGAATCTTGTAAAAGTTGACCTCTGTCAGGGCCCCCTGCTCCAGGACGGCCCCTAGGTCGTCTACCCATACCCCCAAACGTACGGTTTGACCTCTGGCGAAGGACGGGGCACTGTGCTCGCCAATGACTTCCTGGTGGCAATAAGCACATTGATTAACATTCACAGTACTCAGAGGAGCATTTCCTTTTGGAACGTACTGACCTCTAGTCTGTGTCGTACCTCCTCTGGGGTTTCTAACAATTTGCTGCAATAATACTTTGGTTTTCAAATCACCCTTTCTCTTTTCGATTTTCTCCTTTTCATTTTTAGCACGGTTCTCATAATACTGAGCCATGTGCAAAACCTCAGATTGAGATTTTGCCTGCCAAGCGCTCTCTGAGGACATGATTTGTGACTGGATGTCAGGCAACAATCCACGTACAAATTTGTCCACGAACAACCTCTTCCCCGACTCTGTACCTAAATCCTGTCCACTGAAGTCAGAAAATACCTGCTCGAATCTATTGAAAAATTTGGTGGCGCCTTCAGTTTTCCCTTGGACACAGGCCGTAAGCTTGTCCCAAATAATCCTTTTCTCTGGAATTATAGTTTTTAGTTTAGCGACAATCCTATCAGGTAAAGTAAGTATTACCTGTGGCGGTTTCTCACCAGCTGGTCTTTCTCCATCAATTCTAATCATATTTGCCCACGTATCTCCCAACCCCGGCACATCATCTATTGTCCGAACCTGCTTCCATACATCTACGGGTAGGAGTACAGGAAATAACAAGTCAATAACACTCAAGGTGAACACAGAGGACTGTAGAACGGACTCTATTTCTTTGTAAAACCCCGTCGGGTTTTTCCTAATATCGGGAACTGATTGTCTAATTGTGTTCACTTCCTGTCGTGAAAACGGGACGTGAACAAATTGCGATACATAATGTGCAGGGATATCCACCGCGGGGGCACCAGTTGCCGCGTTGGCGGGGATCTCAACTTTTGGGACAAAGGTCGGAGGAACCTCTCTCATAGGCAACTGAGATATAGGTACCTCCGGCCGCTTACTAAGCAATAGAGCCAGGTCGAGCGCTAAGGCAGCTGTAGAAGTGTCGGGCGAAAAAGCCCTTTTACAAATCCCCAATAATTCTATGGGGCAACTAACCTTCTTCCTTACACATTCTTCTTGCAGGTGCTGTACCATCACCTGAATTACTTTCCTTTGCATCTCTACTGTATACTGACTATACGTGTCATACACTTCGTCTGGCGGTATCGACGAATCCGAGATCCATCGAACCGCATCTTTAGTACAAATTCGTACTTCCTCAGGTGCTGTTCTTCGGCACGGAAGGAACCGTTTCTGTACATATATTCTATCGTCCTCATCATCCTCACCTTGTGATTTTTCAAAGTCTTTCCTAAACTCAAACAATCTTTCAACATGTCCATATACTTTCTGCTCTGTGTCCCTCGAAAGTGCCAAAGCATTCAGATCTCTCACCCCCTGTGGAAGATCCGAATTTTGTAACCTACCCCACATCACACACAAATGAGTCCCCAATCCTTCGATAAAAACATTTTTCTCAGGAAAACAATTCAAATTAGATAATGTAGAAAAAACATTAGCTTGATCACCTTTCTCCATGCAATGCTTAGCCCATGCAAACAATTCCTGTTTCCTATCTGCAGAAACAGTACTACGCGTCACAATCTTTGACCCTGCACCTGGATCGACTCCGATCAATACGGGACCACTCGGGAGCGGAGGTATAGGTAAATTTAACAAAGGTGCAGGTGCAGGGGGAAGGGGCGGTGCGATAGGCAGAGGAACGACAACCAAAGGACTAGGAACAATAGGCTGTACAGGGGGAACAGGAATAGCAACAGGAACAACAGCAGGAATGGGCAGAGTGCCCAAGACAGGAGCATACGGAGGTGGCGCTGAGGCATCGGGCCTGCGTTCATTTAATAACTTCTCAATAAATTCCTCAGAAACATGGAAATCTTTAGAGGGGTACATTTTCTGGACCCCGAGTGAAAAGGCTCTATCCATATTTTTAACTAATTCTGACCGCTTTTCTTTATCATATAATAATGCTTTTTCAGCGTTTGTTTTATGACGACGTGCATGTTTATCCCTACTTTTAAGCTGCTGCAATGCTTCTTTCTTCCAATTTTGTAACACATCAAAGGCTGCTGGTCTAGCCTTTTTCTTTAATAAGATTGATTCTAAATGTTCAATACGGGGGATCTCAAAAGTACCATTGATTGGCCACTGAAATTCGGAGGCATGTCTGGTCTGTCTGTGCCAAATGTCATTAAATACGATACTACCAATGCCATACTTACAGTACATAGTACACGCCGGCGACCCCTCCTGTGGTGCCGGACGGCTAAATTCCAAAGATTGTCGATCGCTGCGGAACAGAGCCCTAAAACAGCTAGACAATTTCCCAGGCATTTCTCAAAAAATTGGTGTTACCTGGTCCAATAATTGTGTCTGCAGATACAATACGCCAAATTCAAATTGTCAGGGTTAAATTAAGAGCCGGGTCACGACTGCACCTGACCAAACCTAAGGAGGACCGTACGGTTTACAAAGGACTTACCTAACGAATTTTACCTTGCGTTTGGTGGTTTCGGCAAATCTGCCCACCTCAAAATTGGACCCTCGTCAAGATGCCGTGTCAGACCACACGACTATCGCCCAAGGATCGGATCGTGCAGCGCTGCCGAGGTATCGCGTCTCGATCGGTCGGGCCCGCAGAATCACACCGTCCGATCCCGGTTCGATAGTCTGTGTCAACCTTCAATGATCCAGCATCAATCTTGAGGGTCCCTATTCGGGCGCCAACTGTGGAAACAGAAAAATTGATATGAGGCCGGGAAGCCCAAAGGAAACACACCAACACAGGTTACAAAGGACATACAAAGCGCTTTATTCAAAGTTACAACAATTACCAAAAATCAATTGACATACAGATAGCTAATCGGCCCTCAGAGTAACAGGACGAACCATCAACGGTAGTTCGCCGTGTTAGTGTGAGAGACCGAACATCGGGATACTTGGGTTTTTATACTTTTTTATCCAACTCTGGCCAACCCCCTCGCAAGTTAACCATTCTCAGAACCAAACCTAGGGTTCGTAGCCAGGTCAATCCCATAATGTATGCATTTTGATCAGTTTTGCTGATTCAGTTGTTCATTTACACATAGGTCAGGGAGAGGACAAGGTCTCAGTTCGCGACCCTAACAAGTGGCCTGCGGACATATTATTTATTCACGTGTGCGGAGGTCACAACGGCCAGAATCCCACTTGAAATGTCATTCGGCCTCCATTTTGTTGTTCAGGGTGACTTCCACACTACAAGAGAACCTAAAATGGCAGCTAGATCCAAGATGGCGATTTACACAATTCATTAAGGTCAAGACCTTGCCGCGGAATCTATGTACACAATGTTTTTAGACAACTTGGCGTAGGCCAACATACATTCAAACAATGCGATAGGAGGTACAATATTATTTCGATTTCCACAGAGTTAGGTCCTGCAGTCTGACAATGGCCCTCACTTCGCCAATTAGATGCTCCGGCACATCACAACCTAGTTAGGAATCCAACACATATTCTCCTATGTCTATCACATGCAAGAAAACAGGGTATGTGAACGCCTCAACGGTTTGCTCAAAGAGGCTATAGCCAAAACTTAAAAGACACTAAACAAAAACTAGCTCCATTGCCGTTCCTTGGCCTTGTTCTCACTTTGCAATAAGCCCGGGTCCGACCATCATTTAACCCCACATGAGGTGGTGACAGGACGGCACATGCGACTCCCCTGGCTTCTCCAAGAGGGCAATCAAAGATGTTGAAAGTATGTCTGATGTATTGGGTCAAGAAATGTTCGAGTACACAACTTCCTTTTTTGCTAGTGCCTCTTTCATTTCTCACCAGATGCAAAGACAACAGTAGAGGCCTGAAGCCAGAGAAGAGAGCAACAGCACTGAAACCAATGAGGACTTACTTAAGCAGCCACCTTTGTATCCAGGTGATCAAGTACTTTTGCGCAATTTCTCAAAAAAATGAGATGCCCCCCGGTTTACAGGACCGCATGTGGTTGAACTGATAACTGAGCGAGCTATCAAATTGGTTGGGAAGAACACTTGGAACCACCTCAGTGACATCAAGCCCTACAAAGGAGTTGCCTCTCCTAGCACCGACATCAACAGGGTCAACAATCCTCAACAAGAAGAACAAAACAATAACCTGGAATCAGCACAGCCCAGCAGAGAATGCCAATGGTTACTCGCTCACGGGAAGGAGAGATAGGGCGGAGACTTCCTACCAGAGTGAGGGTGCACTGTCTGTTTGTTATTTTTCTTTCTATGCACATTCATCGTGAAAGTTTGACTGTTTTTATTGCATATGTTCCATGAGTCCTCATCCCAAAACTTTCCAGGCCAATTTGTTCAATTTTTTCCAACACCAGACGGAGATGTCATCCTAATGTGTATTTGCGTGCCGTCTTAGCATATCTGGCCCAAGTCTATCCACACCTTGAAAGTGGGAATTCCCTCAGTCCTTGCAGTACTCTGGGACCCAAGAATTAAGGCTAGGTGTCATGAACCGTCGCCTACGTCCTTTCTGGACTTCGTGGTCCCTCACACATAGGGGATTGAATGCACATCAATTCCTTCCTTGAACTCTCCTGGACAAAATAATCTTGTGATTCTACAGGCATTCCTATCGCCTTCCAAGAAAGAATCTTACCCCATCCTGGCATTAGTGGATTGCAGAGCCATGGGCATATTCATAGATCATGATTGGGTCACTTCTCACAACATTCCACATGAAACTTGAGAGACAATGCAACATGTAGAAGCTATTAATGGGAGACCCCTGTCTTCAGGACCCACAACCCTTCAAACTAAAGAGATCATACTTTCCATAAACCACCATAAAGAGAGCATCAAATTTGACATCATAAGGTCGGCCCACTATCCAATGGTCCTAGGCATGCCCTGGTTACAGAAGCATAACCTCTACATCAATTGGGCAGCAGGCTTCTTGTTTCTTGATTCTGAACATTGTATGTCCTACTGCTTATCACAAGACACCTTACCAAGGTCCTCTGAAGACTCTCAAGAAACTCTGCAAATTCCATTCACTGTTTCTAACATCATCCGAATTCCCAGGGTCTATCAGGCTTACACAGATGTATTCTCGCCAGCCATTCTTCAAGCTCTTCCACCACACAGACCTGAGGATTATACCATTGATACTGAACCTATAGCAGTAATCTCTTTCGGGAGAATGTTTATTTTGTCAGAACCCGAAAAAAGGGCCCTCTGGGAATACTTGGATACCAACTTGGAAAATGGAACTATATGACCATCCAAGTCCCCGGCAGGCGCTTCTCTATTTTGCATCCCCAAGAAGGATTCCAAGGAGCTTAGACCATGCCTAGATTACCGTGGCCTTTACCAGTGTACTCTCAAGGATCGTTACCCATTGCCTCTCATTTCAGACATCCTGGAAGAAGTCAGAGGTGCAGTCATCTTCACGAAATTAGATCTCAGGGGTGCCTACAATCTTATTCGTATAAAGGAAGGTGATGAATGGAAGACAGCCTTTAAAACACTCTTTGGCCTCTTTGAATACTTGGTTATGCCCTTTGGACTTGGTAATGCCCCAGCAATCTTCCAACGTTTTATGGATCAGGTGTTTTCTGATACGCTGTTTCTCTTCGTTATTGTATATCTGGACGACATACTGATATACTCGAAGGACCACCTGAAACATGAAGAGCACATAAAGACAGTCTTACAACGTCTACGTGAACACAAGATCCTGGCTAAACCTGAGAAATGTCTCTTCCATGTATCAACTGTTCACTATCTCGGATTCATTCTTAGCCCAAAGGGAATTGGAATAGACCCCTCAAAGGTTGATTCCATTCTATCCTGGCCTGTTCCAACCACTGTAAAACAAATCCAATCTTTCCTAGGGCTTGCTAACTTCTACCGGAAATTTATACCAGCATTTTCTGAGATTGTGCATCCCATTGTTACATTGTTAAAGAAAGATACCCCCATTTCGGTGGACCTCTGCCCAAGATTTGGCATTCCAGCGGTTGAAGTCGGAGTTCACACAAGCTCCCATCCTAGCTCAACCTGACATTGATCAACCTTTTCTCATCGAAACTGATGCCTCCAATTACGCCATTGCGGCAGTCCTGAAACAGTAACTTGGCGACAAGTTAGAACACCCTATCGCCTATCTTTCTCGCACCTTGACCCCCAGTGAAACTCATTATTCCGTCCTGGAAAAGGAATTGCTAGCCATCCATCAAGCCTTCACTGATTGGTGTCATCTTCTTTTGGGAGCCAAACACCCGGTACAAGTCCGCACGGACCTTCGGAATCTTCAAGTCCTGCAATCCCTAGAATGTAGAAACAGTCGCCAAGCCTGTTGGCCTTTCTTTTTTGCCCAATAGCAATTTCAAATCCATCATGTTCCTGGAACACATAACATTATAGCCGATGCCTTACCAGACGTCCTGATTATGAACCCCTTGAAGATCGGACCTTTCCTAAGATGTTTCCCCACACAATGGGCCTCATTACGACCCAGGCGGTAAGGGGTTTACGGCAGCGTTAACAGCGCCGACCCTTACCGCCTGAGTACGAGGTCCCTTAGCGCCATGGCGCTTTTAACACCTGCTTTTAGCAGGTGTTAAAATCCATGGCGCTAAGGGACCATGGAGTTAATTACGCCACCGTAATTTATGGTGGCGTAATTAACGCCTTCCCCACTCCCATTATGCCCTATGGGGCAAAAATGGGAATGGGGAAGGGTAAATGGGGATTGGGGACTTACCGCCCCGCCAAGGTCGGAATGGGGCGGTAAGTCCACCAACCACCATGGCGTAAACGTAGTTTACGCCATGGTGGTAAAGTCACGGCCCAGGCGGTAACTTACCGCCTGGGTCGTAATGAGGCCCAATATTTGTTGCCCAAGCAATTACCCTTCTGGAGGATATTCAAATTCAAACCCAGTCCTCTGAACCTTGGAAGGAGTTTAAGAGAAATAATTGGTGGAATCTTAAAACAAAGGATGGATACCTGTTTAAGGACAATCTCTTGGTCAGTCCACCTCCTGGACGGAGAAATAACATCACAAGCCTATGCCACAATAGTTTTCATTCAGGACATCGTGGCATCACCAACACTCTCCATCTAATACAAAGTCAGCTTTGGTGGCCAAAGATGAAGAATGATATCAAGATCCATATCCAAACATGTGCAGTCTGCAATCAGAACAAACATGATAACAAAAAACCAGCAGGTCTCCTGCTCCAACCAACAATACCAACAAGACCCTGGGAAATCATTGCCACAGATTTTATCATGGAACTACCCTCTTCCAGGGGCTTCACAACTATTATGGTTACCATTGATTTGTTCACTCATATGGCCCATTTTACACCTTTATACAAACTGCCATCCTCATCTGAAATTGCTGGAATTTTCCTGGAACACACATTCTGGCTTCATGGGCTACCATCCAAGATCATTTCTGACCGGGGACCCCAGTACATATCCCAGTTCTGGAAACAGTTATGTCGTATACTGGGAATCCAACATGCCTTGTCTTCGGGTTATCACCCACAGACCAATGGAGCCACTGAACGAGTAAACCAAACCCTGGAACAGTATCTTTGTTGCTTTGCCACCAAGGTCCAGGATGATTGGTCACTCTTAATACTTGTGGCCGAATGCACATACAACAATTCAGATCATTCAGCTATCAAAACCAGTCCTTTCTTCTGCAGTCAAGGATTTCATCCTTCAGTTCTACTGTCCATTCTTCCACACCCTACCCCAGTACCTGCGGTTGATTCCTCGATTGAAACACTAATTAATGTGCACAAAGAAGCAAAGGAACACCTTGAAAAGGCCCGAAGAGACGTTAAACATTATGCAGACTCCAAAAGAAGACCTGGGCCTTCCTATTCAGTAGGCAATAAAGTCTGGTTATCCTCGAAACTCCTTCCCCGTCACCTACGACCAAATAACTTGCCTCCCAGGTATTACGGGCACTTTTCTATAAAAGAAATCGTCAACCCAGTGGTCTTTCGACTTTGACTACCAGAATCATGGAAAAGGATCCATCCAGTCTTCCACACCTCTCTGTTAAAACTATATGTTCAGCCCTCTCGAACTGCTCCAAGATCTACCCCAGTTATTGTCAATGACCAACTCGAACATGAGGTCTCCAGAATCTGTGACTCTAGGTACCGACATGGTCAATTACAATATTTGGTCGAGTGGAAAGTTTATCCTCCCAGTGAGCGCACTTGGGAACCTGTGTCAAACATGAATGCCCCCAGGCTTATTCGAAGATACCATCTTATCCATCCAGGAAAACCCGGAGGATCTGGGCTTCAGAGGAGGCATACTGTCATGAACCATCGCCTACGTCCTTTCTGGACTTCGTGGTCCCTGACACATAGGGGATTGAATGCAGTAATCCATCCAACATGGCCGCCAGACACGGAACGCTGTTTGCCAGTCCTTGCGCTCCACACTCTGCGTTCTACTTAACAGATACGCCCCCGCAGCTCTGCGCATCTCAACGCTACCTCTTGCTGTAGTTGGACGTGTGTTGCCGGAGTTCGCTCGGGGTTTTCATCTGCATCCTGTTTCCTGGTTCCTTGAATCCCCCTTCCTTCCCTCCTTTCCTCAAAACTTAGCTTCGAACTTCCTGGATTTTCACCCGCGCTCGGGTCACGGCGTTCCGTGTCTTCGAGCTTGGACATTGCTCCTTCCTGGTCTCCATCCTGGACATCTGAACGTATCCTGGAGTTGGATTGTCATCCTCACGCTGGAATCCGAAGTCCGGCGCACAGGTCTATACAAATCTCGGACCGTGCAAAAGAAGTCACCAAAGAAGGTCTCAAGCAAACTACAAAAACAGGTGAGAAAGGGAGAGACTTGTGACACTAGGTGGGAACAGCTTTTATTTCTTGCTATGGCCGATTACTTTGTCCGCGGGCCTTGAACTAATACAATATGAACCAAATAAAACTTCTTTTGTGCATTTCAGGCGGGAAAATGATATCTTCAAGCTGCACCAGTATCCAAGCAGCCTAAGTAATGGAAACGGTTATTTAAAAAGTGCTTATTTTGTCTTGTCTCTTATTTCCAAGTGGTGTTTTTGCTTTCATTTTTTGGTGAATATCCCTTGTATCTAGTACTACTGCTGTATCATCTAGTAACATTACCCCAACTTCAGCAGGTGGAACGACCATGTCAGGTGGACAGGGGAGCAATGTAAGCCCAGTGAGGAGAGGGAAGCGCAGTGCTGATAGACATAGGAGGGCTGAACCTATATCACACTGATACTGTTTGAGAATCTAACAGCATTTCGTACAAGCACATGACCAAAGTAGGTAAATAAACCACTGGGGAGAGCTGCTATGTCTGCTCACTAACCCCCTATGTCACAAGTACTTCCAGAATGTTTATAGCAACTTAAATAGTAGCAGCAAGAGCACAATGTCTTATTTACCTATCCCTGGTTACAACCTGAGGAACATTCCAAGGGAAAACAGCAACATTGAGATAGATGTCCAAGGCAAAATTTCCCTATGAAGAGTTATATAAAGACTCTTGACATGATGAACAATTACTGGCAACTAGACCAGGCCATACAATACATAACTGACGGCCCACAGGAAGGAGAGACAAAAACAATAACACTGAAGGAATTGCACTGCCCGGAGATGGGGGTAAAGGAAATAGGAGCAGAACCAGGGTCTTGGGAAAGACCAGAAATGCTTGTCTATGGCCAGGTATACACAGCGGAAGGATGGAAGGAGGGAGTAGTAGGTAGCAAGGTACACCCCCTAGTACAATCACAGGTAAGCACAGTACAAAAAGAACATGGCAAGTGTCTGAAAGAATGTGAGCTGAGCACCAAGGTACTGACCTGGGTGGACAATGAAGCTGGACCAATGCCCATAATACCAGTGAAGAAACCAGCACTATGTTTCCTCAATGACGGTGCAGTGAAGGTTGGAGAAAACACAGATTGCAGGTACACAGGAAGGCATCCAGCAAGGAAGGTTGGCACAGCAGTATTAATGGATCACCATTGGGCATGCAGATTTAAGGCATACTAGAAACTGACACACAAATGAGGAGGAGTTTGCTCGCTGGTACACATCGATATGCCAGCACTGGTGGTGCCACAAAAGGACATCAAGATGGACATTCCCTAAAATGGATGATAACAAAAGAAAGAAGAGAATGGTGGAAGAAAAAGAAAGGCGAAGAAAGAAGAAGTCAGTTGCTGTGAGTACAGTGAAAAGAGACAACTATTTCTCATCAGCATCGGAAGCATCACTGCATGATGTGCCCCCTGAACACCAGCAGTTCAGTAGGACAGACATGTTTTTCACATCAGTAGTTCCAGCTGTGCAAATGCACACAAGCCTGAAATGGTTGCAGATAACAAGATGGGAGTTGATGCAGACAATAGACTCTATAGTAAATGGCTTCAAAGCGATAAAAGAAGATCTTGGGGCAGTAAGGTGGATGTCTCTCCAGAACAAATATGTTCTAGACCTTCTCACAGCAATGGAAGGAGGAGTTTGTGCCAAGATCGGGAGTTCCTGTTGCATATTCTTGGCTGCAAATGACGGAGAGAATGGCACATTAACAGTAGTAGAGACAAGATTGTCAAAAATGCACTCCAAAATGGAGGAGGAAGTCAAAGGAACAGGAAAAGACCAAAGCTGGTTGTCATACATATGGTCATGGATGCCAACATAGTTAGAAGATGGACTGAAGGTATTACTAGGGACACTAATATTAGTACTAGTAGGACTGTGAGTGATTAAGATCTGCATTACACAATGTCGCAAAACTACTGAGAAAATGATAGGGATGGAAGTGCTAGTGGATATAAACAGTGGAGAAGAAAAGGACAAGATAGTGGGAGAATGAAACAAACTGAGGGCAAAGATAAAGGGATGCCTACTGTTCCCAAATGAGATGATAACATTCGACAATCCCTTTGATAACAACAGATACCGGGCAAAATTACTATGGTGCAACCCGGAAGGGGACTGCAGTTACATGACCTGAAGTTTCGATGACCATGAAAATTGCTATGGACATCTTGGAGGAGTAACAAAGATATGTATCAGGACACTACGGCGGCCCACGTATTCTGTCTGGTCAAAAACACATTTCCCAGCAGGAGATTCCCATTCTACGTTTGTCTCCCATTTAACCAATGAAGCATCTGACTGACGTGTCCTTAGATTACTCAAGTCTACAACAACACACTGGGCCTCATTACGACCCTGGCGCTAAGGGATTACCGGTAAGGGTACCCGTACCGGTAATCCCTTAGCGCCTGATTACGAGGTCCCTTTGCAGGTTGGAGACTTTAACGCCTGCTTTTTGCAGGCGTTAAAAACCAACCCGCAAAGGGACCTTGGTGCTAAGTACGGTGCCGCAATTTGCGGCACCGTACTTAGCGCCTTCCCCATTCCCATTGAGCCCTATGGGGCAAAAATGGGAATGGGGAAGGGCCATGGCGGCATGGGGAATTACCGCCCCGCCAACCTCGGAATGGGGCGGTAATTCCCCATTCCGCCGTGGCGGAGTCGGTAAGTTACCGGCATGGACCATGGTGCTATTAGCACCATGGTCCAACACCAGGGTCGTAATGAAGCCCACTGTGTTTCTTTTCGGCGACGTTAGGGGTTGCCGTGGAAATGCAGTCATTTCACGTTTATTAGGTCACCTGTTTTCTCACGTTAGACCCGTGTGTTTAGTGTCCTTCATACTTATGCCCCGCCTGCTTTGAATTTGCTGCTTCTGAAGTTTTTTTCTGCAGCCTGGTGAACCTTGTGACTTTTCGCTCTTTTGATTTATGACCCAGCTACGTCTCACGGTAATCCGATTGTCTTGCCCCCTTTCTGTCTGGTATTAAGAAAGCCCCGTTAGAACTCCTGGAACGTTTACTGACCTGCTTTGTCTACTGATATTGTACTCTGTTTCTGCCTGCACTTGTTCCGACCCGGAATCCTCCTGACTACGTATTCTTGTATTCATGGTCTCGAACAAGCTACTTGTTTTCATTTAACTAAGAGCTACGTCCCCTCATTTTCCCTTGGAATCATCACTCACATTGCAACCTGCTGACTCCTCTCATCTCATCTCTATTAGATCTTCTCAGTACAGTTTGGACTTGGACTGCCTTCTGGGACACTGTTAGGCTTCCTCGTGCTGCCGGATGTTAGGTGAATCCTTGGATCTTACCGCTTGAACTGGTACTGCCTTGTGGAACTCTGTTAGTCATCCTCGTGCCGGCGGGTGTTAGGAGGAGCATTTTTCTCTTCATCATTCAACCTTCCTCTGGACATTCACGTTCTTTATGGAACTTCTACACCGTGTTCTTTGATAAGCTGGTCTTCTGATTATTACGACACTGTGCATGCTAAAAGTATAGCCATTGATTAGAGAACCCACATTCCTTAATTCATTGTATTGTCCTTTTCATAGGATACACCAGTTAGCATTCCAACAGGATTCCAAATCACTTACAGGGAATATCCTGCTGGGCGCAAGGTACAAACCTTACTGTCTTTGAATATTGTTTTTTCGCTATACATTGTGGTGCTAACCTTGACTTTCCTTTGCAGGCCAGTGGGATTCTGTGGCGTCCATCCATCCATCTTTGGGTCACTAGACTTCTCAGGTGGTTTTTCCATACCCCTGAGAGGTACATTGGCAGAAAGAACTCGTCGGCTACACGACGGGTTCAACTGCCGGAACAGAACACCACCTAGGAATTACCAGAATATTCAGAAGCCTTTCATAATGGATGCTGCAAGCGACCCGTTGACCACACTGGCTCAGATAGTGGCAGACCTAAGAGCTGATATGACAGCTGCCCATGAAGCCACTCAACGCAATCTTCACAAGTTCCAAGTCAGCATGGAATCAGGTGGAGTGGGCACCTCTGGTACAGCATCAGGCTCAGCTTCCGTTTCAGGCGGATCCTCCATCAGACAGGAGAACGTTCCTCTGTACATGGCTGCTCGGTTTCCCCTAGCTCCACCAGAACGCTTCCATGGCGATCCCAAACACTTTTGTACTTTCATCAATCAGTGTAAACTACCATTGTTGTGTCGCCCGTCCTCATTCCCTGACTCTACCACTAAGGCAGCATTTGTTTTGTCTTATTTGTGTGGTACAGCAGCAGTGTGGGCAAATCCATTGCTGCAACAGGGGAGCCAATTACTCAATGTTTGTTTGTTTATTTATTTGGTAATTATGCGCACCAAACCCTTGGATAGCTGGGCGCAACAGGACAAGTAAACTTAAAGCTTAGTTACAACCAAAACATTGGGTACAGACATAAAGAGATACACATTTGATGCCAATTACAGGTTACAGTGAAGTAGTGGAGCTGTAGATCACATATTACATATTGGTGCAATGGGTAGCAAATACAGTGAATGTGATAGAGCCATAGGCTGAGATTCCCGTGGGCAGCAGCAAAAACGAGCATGAGGCAGAGATAACAGGTAACAGGTACAGTCTATGTGCAGAATGGTGCGAGTTAGAAGTCATTAGTTCATAATCAGTTTAGTATGTTGCGTCTAAATTTAGAGTAGGGTTGTTCAATTCTGAGGTCTAAGCGGAGTGCATTCCAGGATAGCGCTGCTTTGACCGGGAAACTGGAGCCACCAACTGTGGTTCCTTTGAATCTAGGGATCTCTAGAATGTGGGCATTGGAAGATGTCATTGGGCATGTAAAGATTCTCCTATTTATTCTTTCTGAGCGATATGGTCGTGCTAAGTTGTTCAGGCACTTAGACGTGAGGGAAACTGTTGTAAGGAGAATCCTGTAGTTTATTTTTAGCCAAAGGACATTTCTTCTAAATTTGGAGATGTGCTCTCTACTGGGGATATTCAGGGCTGCTCTTAAGGCATTGTTTTGCAGTCTTTGAATTTTGTCAGTGATGTAGTTATTGGCGCTGGAGTACAAGGCATTACAATAATCCAATCTGGACATGTTAAGTACATTGGCCAAGGTAATGCAGCTGGCTTCAGAAAGAAATGGTCTGCAAGCTTGGATGAGTTTGCAAGTGTAAGCGGTTGTGGATGGTAGTGAGTAACTGTTTCTTAAGGGTTAGTGTGGAGACAAGGTAGAAACTTAAAGTTTTAACTACGGGCATCATCTTGATAGAGTTATTGTCAATATTGAAGGAAGCATAACTAGGGCTAAGTTTTTTATGGTTCGCCTCTGAGCCTAGGATCAGTATCTCAGTTTTGTCGTCATTCAGGCAGAGGCCATGGGATGCCATCCATGCCTGAATGAGGAGGTATATCTTGTTTACCAAGGTTGTGTCCTCGAGAAAGTTGCCCAAAGGGGGAATGAGGATCTGGGTGTCATCTGCATAATTTGCATAGGTGACACCCAATCTGTCCAACTTGTCAAAGAAAGACTTAGTAAAAATGTTGTACATAGTAGGTGAGACACAGGATCCCTGAGGTATGCCGCAGGACATTTATATGGGGTCAGCGGAGGCTGAGAGGGGAAAAGACTCTCATTGTACGGTTTGCTAGAAAGGACTGGACCCAGGTTATGGCATCACTTGAGAAATTGGCAGCCGAACTGAGGTGGTTGCATAAGACTGCGTGATCCACCAGGTCAAAGGCTGGAGATAGGTCAAGGAGGAGTAGCATAGCTGTTTTCCCATTATCCTTCAACTCGTCAATTTGGGTCTTAAGGTCTATTAGGGCTGTTTCCGTGCCATGAAGAGGGCAGAAGCCAGATTGCCGTGATCCTAATAGGGGATTGGCTTACGGGTAGTCCTGAATTTGAAGTTAAGCGACTCTATCGATTATTTTAAGTAAGAAGGGGACTGTGGTGATAGGTCTGTAGTTGGTTGGGATAGTGGGGTCTAGTGTTTGTTTTTTAAGCAGTGGGAGGGCCCAGGATTCTTTGAGGTTATTGGGAACTGTGTTAGTCTTAAAGAAGGCATTAATAAGCTTAGAGATGAAAGGGGCTAGGTCTCTAACTGCATCCTTTATAATTTGGGCCGGGCAACTGTCTCCCTTGCAATTTGAAGGTTTTAGGGAAAGTATTATTTTCTCTGTCTCAAGGATAGACATTTTATTGAAACTGAAGGGTATGGTAGTTCTGTCCAGGGTGGATTGGATGGGTTGCTGCGCAGATGGGAGCAGTGAGGCCTTCTTTTTAGCTATTTTGAGTTGGAGGGATGCAGTTTTATTCGACAAAGCATTTTGTATGTCAGTACACCTTTGCTTATCTTTAGGGACATTGTCAGCAGGAGGGATTAGGGATTCCATTTCCTGAAGGATGGTGAATAGTTCCTGGGTGTTAGACTTAGCCTTTGAGATTCGATCATTAAATGTATTTTTTTTGTGCCAATTATTTCTTTTTTGTAAAGTTTGGAGTGGTCAGTTAGCTTGGCTTTATTCTCGTTGGTGGGAGAGTGACGCCAAGTGGATTGAAGCTTTCTTCTTTGAGTTGGGGCGTACACAAGGCATTAAAATGAGATTTCTGTCTGCATTTACAAAGTTTGACAGGTGCAATAATGTCCAGTGCCTTAGTCATGGCATTATTGAAGACCTCCACTAGTAGGTTGGGGTCTGTGTTGCTGGGGAGATTATTGATGGAAGGAAGGAAGGAGATGAGGGAGTAGTTTTTCTGCTGTAATAGCCTTTTTACTTCTAGTTGGGAGTGGAGGTGCCATAGCAATAGTTTTAGCGCTAAGGATATCTAGTGTGGCATAGAAGGTAATTTGATGATGGTCAGTCCAGGATTTCCGGGCAATGTTGGTAATGACAATGTTACAGTTCAGATCGGCCACCCAATCGATGGTCCTTCCTTTGATATGGGTGGAGGTAAGGGCTTTTTGTATGAGCATGTGATCCTTCAATAGAGTTGGTACTGATTGGGAATGTTTATTATCAATGTCATTAAAGCCTAGATTAAAGTCCCCAACAATAGGATTTGTGAGTGGTTTTTTGTGTTGTTGGCTAGAAGGCTAGTTAAATCCTCTTCAAAGGTTCCCAGTGGACCAGGAGGTCTGTATTCCAGATGGATAGTTAATGTACGGTTATTGGATAGAGGAAGTTTAGCTGTAAGTATCTCACATGATTGACAAGATGGTGGGTGGCAAGTCTAATGGGTAGATTAGTTTTAGATATGATAGCTAGGCCGCCGCCTCTGGCATTGGGTCTCTCAGCTCTAAGTATCTGATAAATATCTGGTATGGCTAACATAAGGGCAGGTCCTGCTGCCTCATGAAGCCAGGTCTCAGTTATTGCAATCAGGTCCAAGTTCCCATTGGTTAGGAAGTCAGCAATTTCAGTGGCATGAGCCACCAGTGATCTAGCATTAATAAGCGATCCAGATAAGGTTAAAGTACTATTAAGTTTGGGGGTGGGGGAATGTTTAGTTATGGGTATGTTGATCCTCGTGGGAAATTTCGGAGTAGTGGAGGCATGTGCAGAGTTAGGTTTGTTATGCCTGTCCTCCTGCCCTAGCCTGGTCGAGAGTTCATAAGCTTGGGTGGCATTTTGCTTAGGAAGGCTATTTTTGCTGTTTGTTTTCGGTTCATAGAGACGGGGCAGTGTTGATCTGCGTCTCATATTTCTGTCCTGAGGTGGGCATGTTGAGACAGTAGTAATGGCCATTATGGCGTAGAGGCCGAGTAAGAGTAGGAGTGACTGGTTCCTCTGGGTTTTGCTCATATTCATGGAGTTGGCTAGGTCAAATTATCACAAAGTAGGCTGCTCAAGTTAGTGCAGAAAGGGCTAATTCCAGTTATCACAGAGTAGGCTGGTTTCTGTTAGCACAGAATAGGCTAATTTCAATTCTCACGGATTAGGCTAACTTCAGTTCTCACAGAGTAGGCTATTTTCAATGTTCACTAAATGGACTTTCAATATTCACAGAGCAGGCAAGTTTCAATTTTCACAGAATAGGCTATTTTCAGTTCTCACAGAATAGGCTAATTTCATGTCTCACAGAATAGGCTAAACACAAAATAGACTAAATTCAGTTCTCACAGGGTAGGCTATTTTCAATTGTCACGGTGTGGGCTTTCAATTCTGACAGAGTAATCAAGTTTCAATTGTCACAGAATAGGCTATTTTCAGTTCTCACAGAATAGACTATTTTCAATTGTAACAGTATAGTCTACTTCCAATTGTCACAGAAACTGGCTAATTTCAATTATCATTGGGTAGACCAGTTTCAATTATTCACCAAGTAATCTGCCTCCGATAGGATAGAATAGGCTATTTTCAATTATCCATTTTCATGTTTATATGAAAGTATACAGACTGGGAGGGCAAACATTAGAAGTAGCAGATGGTAATGCAAACAGTAGGCTAGTGCACATCTGATCAGAAGTATGTAATGTGCTAATACATTGAGAGTACAGAGGACCGGCACAGATATAGACAGATAGGCTAGGTTTGCAGTGATAAGAAAGCATACATAACCGAATTATAGGTGCGTCAGAACTAAGTCGTAATATCATGCAGGTTAAGCGGTCTACATTCATAGTTTAGCTGGCACATTGTAGCAGGGGCCTGAAAATGTTGAACCCCAGAGTACGTGGCTGCCAGCAAGTTCTTTCGAGGCAAGGGGCCCAGGGGCGAGTCCTTGGGTAAGTTAGCTAGCTTAGCAGGTCGAGGGTGGTGGCGCAGAGGTTGGGGCGTTGGTTGTGTTGGAGCACGCTACAGGTATAGGTGGAGGGGGGTGAACATCTGCTGGATTCTGTTATTAATAAGAAGACTATGGAGGCGGTTACATTTTGCTTCAATCAAGTATATTTACAGGAGATGAGATAGACGAAGCTCACCTATGATAGAGAGGACCAGGGTCGCACACTAGCACAGTGCGGCAAACAAGAGGCAAAACAGGGCCTTATCCTTGGTCTTTCCTGCGGGACGGCTCCCGCCTACGGTGGCCTGGATTGGATAAAGAAGGTGTGTGTTACTTATCAATGATTGCGATGCATTGATTACTGCTATGTCATGTGTGTTTGATACCAGGTACAAGTCCCAGGCACCGATTTGGAACTCTTATCTTTACAACAAGGGGATACCCCTTTATTGATTTATCTGGCTAGATTTAATCAGTTGGTGGTCAAAACAGGGTGGCCTGATGAAAAGAAGGCCGCATTGTTTTACAAAGGCTTGTCGGATACATTGAAGGATGTCCTGGCCACGGTACCTGTCGTACCCTCCAAGTTCCCAGAACTTTTAGGCTTGGTCCTGCAAATAGACGCACATAGGGCAGAAAGGAAAGGGGAACAAGAGGCTTATTTCTGGCTCCACCTCCTGGAAGTGCTCCTTCTGCAGCTGATGGGGAACGCATGCAGATTGGGGCAGTTCGGGGTCCTCTGTCTTCTGAGGAAAGGAAGCACTGTAGGAAAAGCAATTTATGCTTCTATTGTGGCTCCGCAGAGCACTATTTGAAAACTTGCTCAAAGAAACCCAAGAAGCAGGGAAATGCCAGGGCCCGGCAATAGAGGGGACCCCTTTGCCGAGCAATAAGAAACAGGGTTCCTGCTTGTCTGTGCCTTTTGTTTTACAAGCTACACTAGCCTATCCTTCTAGGGCACCATGGTCTATTCAGGCGGTTTTGGACTCAGGCGCCACCGGGAACTACATTGATGCTCAATGTGTTCATGAGTGGAACATCCCTGTTACACCAAAATACCATTTGCAGTTGGTTAATGCAGTGGATGGTACCACACTGTTATCAGGCCTGGTCACAGAACATACCATAGATCTCACTATGACCCTTTCTTCTGGAAATATGGAGAAGATACATTTTGTGTTATTGCAGGACCCCAGTTCAAGGTTATACTGGGTTTACCATGGTTGGTGTTGCATTACCCGTTGGTGGACTGGCAACCGGAACTGGTCACGTTTGCTTCGGAATACTGCGAAAACCACTGCATTTCCGCACAGACTAAAACCTTTAGCCCATGTCTTTTATTGTTGGATTCAGCCTCTGTGGTTGGGGGCATATCAACGGTTGATCTTCCTAAGGAGTATGAGACCTTCCGGGACGTTTTCAACAAGGTAGGGAAAGAGATGCTTCCTCCGCATCACCCTTATGATTGTCCCATTGATCAAGGTGCTAGGATTCCCTGAGGGCGGATATATTCTCTTACTCAAAAGGAAAACACTGTCCTCAAGGAATATCTGGACAAAGCCCTGGAGAACGGTTTCATACGACATTCTCGTTCCCCGGCTGCATCTCCCCTCTTCTTCGTACCCAGGAAGGAGGGGGACCTGCGGCCATGTATAGACTATTGCAAACTCAATGCGGTTAATATACGCAATTAGTACCTGATTCCCCTTGTTTCTGTCTTGTTGGATTAGTTGGGTGCCTCTGAGTATTTCACAAAATTAGACTTACGGGGTCCTTACAATCTTGTAAGGATAAAAAAAAGCAGACGAGTGGAGGACGGCATTTAAGACCAAATATGGTCTTTTCGAATACCTTGTAATGCCGTTTGGGCTTTGTAATGCCCCGGCTACGTTCCAGAGGTTTATCAACAATGCACTGAGTGACATGTTGGATCAGTACGTTGTTGTATATCTGGATGATATCCTGATATATTCCTCATCCTAGGAAGAGCATGTTAAACATGTGTCTACTGTCCTGCAACATCTGCAGGAGAACCATCTGTACGCCAAGCTCGAGAAATGTTTGTTTCATGTTAAGGAGGTTGAATTCCTCAGTTACGACATCACCAGTCTAGGCAACAAGATGAGTGATATCAAGGTTAAGGCTGTTTTGGATTGGACCACCCCTAACACCGTTAAGGCCTTACAATCATTTCTTGGCTTTGCACATTTTTATCTGCAGTTTATTTGCTCTTTTCCTGAAACAGTCGCCCCTTTGACTGCATTGGCCAGTAACAAACGTTAGTTCATTTGGAGTGTGGAGGCCAAACAAGCTTTTGACACCTTGAAAGTGGCCTTTACGACTGCTCCTGTACTTCAGCATCCTGATCCCGGACGTACATTCTATGTGGAGGCTGATGCCTCAAAAGTCGCGGTAGGTGCGGTACTATCACAGTTATGTAAAGTTTCCGCTTTGTTACATCTGGTGGCTTATCACTCACGTAAACTCACTCCATATGAACAAAACTATATGGTCGCAGAACATGAACTGTTAGCCGTGAGAGATGCCTTCACAGTTTGGAGACATCACCTACTAGGTACTGCAACTCCCATACAGGTGTACACGGATCATAGGAATCTACTCACCCTGCAATCGCTGAAATGCACTACAGCTCACCATGCCAGGTGGCACAAGTTTTTCTCCATGTACAATTTTGTGTTGACATATTGTCCCAGTCAGTTGAACTCGAAAGCTGATGCTTTGTCCTGGCTTCATGTTTCTCCTCCTCGTACCTGGGATGGTACAATTCTCCTAGATAATCTGGTGGTTTTCTCCTGTACTCTACAGCCTTCATTAAATTCTTTAATCCAGGAATGGGTAGCAAAAGAACCAAACAAAATTAAGGAATACAATATGGACGTTAGTCAATCATTGCTGTACGTTCAAGACCGCATCTTTATACCTGATCAGGCTACTAGGCGTGTATCTCTACAATGGTGCCACGATTCATTAGTGGCGGCTCACTCTGGTAAACGCAAGACCATGGAATTATTATGACGTTGGTGTTGGTGGCCATCTATGCATCGGGATGTGTCATTGTATATATCCTCCTGTTCCATATGTGCACAACTTAAGGGGACTACTGCCAAACCAATGGGGCTATTGCAACCTTGTCTGGTTCCCTAACATCCATGGCCCATGATTTCAATGGATTTCATTGTGGAGCTACCACCGGTCATGCGTTATGATACTGTATGGGTGGTAGTCAATTTCTTATCTAAATTAGCCTTAATTGTCTGGAATTGCCTACCGCTCCTGCTCTCGCTGAACATTTTTTGCACAATGTCTTCCTGTTCTTGGGTTTACAGGACATTATTGTCTCAGATCAGGGTACACAGTTTACCTCCCGTTTCTGGAAACACCTCACTAGCTCCATTGGTATCGAAGACTGGTATTCTAGCGCTTATCATCCCCAAACAGATGGACAGACCGAACGCCTTAATGCTACCTTAGAGCAATATTTACGTTGTCTCACTCTACAATACCAGGAAACTTGGTTTTCGGTCCTCGTTCATGACGAGTTTCCTTACAATAACTCCATCCATGCCTTTACTGGTACCACGCCATTCTATGCTATGTACGGCCAAAATCCGTGCACGCTTCCTATGGATTTAACTCCAGAAACTACTAATCCTGCAGTTCACGCTTGCCTTCGAGACCTCTCTGCTGTGCATAAAGCAGTAAGAGTCCATTTGACGGAGGTGCAAGAATGAACCAAGACATATGCTGACGTGCACCGTCAGGAAGCTCCTCTGTACTCCCCTGGTACCAAGGTGTGGTTGTCCACCAAAATTCTCTGCCTCCCGAGCCCTAGGTGTCTGCTACCTCTCTTTTTGGGTCATTTTTAAATACGGTGACTGTCAAGCTGGTGTTACCTTTGTCATGGAAGATGCATCCTGTTTTCCACGTGTCCCTACTCAAACCTCGTGTTAAGGATACAAGGTTACTGGATCGACCTCCTCCTCTCATGGTCCAGGGTACTGAGGAGTATGAAATGAATGCCATCCTTAACACAAAGGTTTCCAGGGGTACTAGGTTGTTTCTGGTGGATTGGAAGGGCTATGGCCCGGCAGATCGGACTTGGGAACCCGCCTCTAACATCCATGCCCCACTGCTCATGTCTCATTTTCTGTCTTCCGGGGAAGGGGGTGGCATCATTGGGGGAGGATGCTGTCAGGAAACTACGGTGGCCCACATATTCTGTCCGGTCAAAAACACATTTCCCAGCAGGAGATTCCCATTCTACTTTTGTCTCCCGTTTTTCCAATGAAGCATCTGACCGGCGTGTCCTTAGATTACACAAGTCTACAACAACAAAGTGTGTTTCTTTTCAGCGGTGTTGGGGGTTGCTGTGGAAACGCAGTCATTTCACGTTCCTTAGGTCACGTATTTTCTCACATTAGACCCGTGTGTTCAGTGTCCTTCCTACTTATGCCCCGCCTTCTTTGTATTCGCTTCTTCTGAAGTTGTTTTCTGCAGCCTGGTGAACCTTGTGACTTTTCACTCTATTGATTCATGACCCGGCTACGTCTCAAGGTAATCCGATTGTCTTGCCCCCTTTTCTGTCTGGTATTAAGAATGCCCTGTTACGACTTCTGGACGTTACTGACCTGCTTTGTCTACTGATATTGAGCTCTGTTTCTGCCCGCACTGGTACCGACCCGGAATCCTCCTGACTACGTATTCTTGTATTCATGGTCTCGAATGAGCTACTTGTTTTCCTTTAACTCAGTGCTACGGCCCCTCATTTTCCCTTGGAATCATCACTCACATTGCAACCTGCTGACTCCTCTCATCTCATCTCTATTGGAACTTCTCTGTAGCGTTTGAACTTGGACTGCCTTCTGGGACACTGTTAGGCATCCTCGTGCCAGCGGGTGTTAGGTAAATCCTTGAAATTTACCACTTGAACTGGGACTGCCTTGTGGAACTCTGTTAGGCGTCCTCGTGCTGGCAGGTGTTAGGAGGAGCATTTTTCTTTTCATCATTCAACCTTCCTCTGGACATTCACGTTCTTTATAGAACTTCTGCAGCGTGTTCATTGGTGAGTTGGTCTTATGATTATTACAACAATGTGCATGCTAAAAGTATAGTCATTGATTAGACAACCCACATTCCTTAAATCATTGAATTGTCCTTTTCATAGGATACGCCAGTTAGCATTCCAACAGGATTCCAAATCACTTACAGGGAATATGCTGCTGGGTGCAAGGTACAAACCTTACTGTCTTTGAATATTGTTTTCTCGCTATACATTGTGGTGTTATCCTTGACTTTCCTTTGCATGCCAGCAGGATCCTGTGGCGTCCATCCATCCATCTTTGGGTCAATAGACTTCTCAGGTGGTTTTTCCATACCCCTGTAAGGTACATTGGCAGGAAGAACTCGTTGGCTACACGGCGGATTCAACTGCGCAAAACAGAACTCCACCAAGTTATTAGCAGAGAGCTCTAACAATAAGGCTACCAAAAGCAACAGTGATGAAGTATGGTGGTTTGGTCGAGAAGTCGACCAGAGGGGGGACTGTAGAGTGGGTCCTTGGAATGCCCCTCCTAACTCCTAGGAACATTACAGACTGAAGAATTAAGAACGCATGAAGCAAATCACTATTTGGACAGCCCCCAGGAGTGCCAGTGACATCCACATATGCAGACAGATACCCTCTTATACCCTTATCAGTGAATGTGTTTTTGGACGCAGGTGCCTCAACACTGGTTATGGACCCAGATGCTTTGATGGATGGCATCAACTAATGCTGAGAAACCAATGTGCTAGTATCGTTAGTGACACCACGACCACGACATTTACAAAGTAAACTCGCAGCCGTACACAAAGTTACACAAACATACACGTGTGCACACGAAGAACATGCTTATACAGCAGAGAACCGCTGAATGCCAGGCAAATTAAGAGATGAAGAGCAGACGATTATCGCAACTAACCCTATGGAATAACAGGATCATGTAAGGACCCTGGAAGGACCAAATACAGCTAACCTATGGGAAACAAAACATGGTATAGATATGTAGAAATCAGAGTAGAATTATAATGAGTATTACATGAGGCCACAATCCACTGGATGTGAGACGAGGGAAAGCAGAACCAGGCTGCACAGAACAGCAGGCCAGGGCTCACAGCCAAGGTCAAAGACAAGCAGCACATTCCAAACCAAAACCACAAGGAGCTATCTGCAGAAGAAAATGATTATTTCTCATAAATTGCAGACCCAAGAGCTAATTTTTGTGGTCCCCAACTACGTGATGCAGCCGATCTAGACAATGGTCATTCACTCACGGTGCGACGACAAACAGTTCTCAGCAACACAGACATGAAGTGAAACAATGTTAACAACGTTGCAATGCTGAGGGCAGTCTCATAGGCAAAGTGGTAGTACTAACAGTTACATTGGGTACACATAGTCATTCTCATCACCTTGAGAAGGTGCACACAGCACTGAGAACAGAGCTGGGTCCCAGGCCTCGGGAGATCAGCTCCAGCCAATCAGGGAACAGAAATCCAGGGGTGGATGGCAGAGGGCAAGGGCCAATGGTAAACCTGCGTCCCTGCAACAATGTAATAGATAGTTTCTTGGGGTAGGGGCAGGCCAGCACCCTGACATGGAAGGACCAATAACAGAATATCTTTAGGTGCATTCCATAAGTGATACCACCCCAATCACCCAACCAGGCAGACTCTTAGGCTTTTGGGGAAGGGCCCATGTTGTGACATCAAAATGAAACAAAATGGCTCGACATGGGCTCGATAGTGGTGATTTTGGGAATCTTCGAATGCCCTGTATGATCCCTGTCTGTTTGTGTAATAACCCACCGTTCTAACTTGCTCTTGGTGGTAACGCCCAGTCCTCTGGCATACCTAAGCCAACAGAGAAGTGCAATGCCGTTTTACTTTTACAAGGCATGATGGTAGCTGGAACGTTTTCCAATGCAGGATTGATCCTCGGGTCAAGTGCGGCATGCTGTTGGCGGCTGAGAGCGACAGAGAGTAGTGATGGCCTTGGGTGCAGGCCTTGGGTGCTAGCCGGCTTTGGGGTTGGTTAGGAGGGAGGCCAACAGGGTGGGCATGGAACTCAAAGGCGGTCAATCGAAGCAAAACATTGAATGGGAGGGTGATGAATCTGAGAAAGGGACTGAACTAAAGAACCAGAGGTTCCTGAGGGCAATTCCTAATCTAGTATTAGAACTCCTGGGAGTCTGATCAGGACAGTGTTCAACAAGTCACTCACTGTGACAAGATTTTTAGAGTGTCCACGTGTGTTTCTTTTACGAGGATGTCACCTTCGTCATGGCTCAGGGCGTTCTCCTGGCTGTGTTCTTTTTCTTGAGCTTGACTTGATTGCATCTGCCACAAGATCATGGTCACTGTCTTGGTCTGGAATTGAACAACTCCTCTGCAACTCTAGCTTCTTCGCCGTGCCACACATACTCTTGCTCAATGCACATCTAACTCCTGACTCCACGCCATTCCTAATCTCAATTGCATTTTTTAAATTTTTTTATTGTGACTCAGTTTTTTTTCAAACTTTTCTCAAATACAGACCCATACCTAAAAGCATTAATTACATGAACAATTCATCCTATCACATCTTAAGACATGATCACAAAAAAATATTCTAAACAGCGGCCAGTCGTCTTACCGCGAAAGCACATAAACATGTTGAGACTCACAGGGTCACACTTATTAAAAATTATTCAAATCCTAAAAAATTGGCCTAACTTAAAATATTAAGAATGTCTTTGACCTTTTCCAAAATAGACAAAAGTACGTGATACATGCTTCATGTTATCCACTCATAAATAAAGACCGATTTTCTTACATTGTTGCCCCCTCCCTAAGGCTGAATAGGTTCTAAACGGGTCACTTGTATTAATGATTCACAGCCTGCCAGTAGATGTTTCGCTGTCTCCAGAGTATTTTTCGTCACAACTTGATGTTCCTATAGTCTTATTTTAAAAAGAAACCGTTCCAGAATGGTTTTGTTTTATAATAATAGTGTAGGAAGAAGTTGAAACTTGCTCTTCAGTGCCCTGCACTGAGTATTCCCTTGACCAGCAGGTGTGTTTGGCGGTTTGGGTGGTGCGTGGGAGGGGCCGGCCGGCAGGGAGCACAGTCCCACTACTTCTTTTCGTACTCTTCGACCACTGCTCCCAATGAACCTCAATCCTCTTTATCACCAAAGCTTTACAAATTGCTAACGTTCACCACTTGCAATTTTGGTGTCTGACAAACTTTTTCTGTTGACTGTGGATCAGAACGCATGCCAGAGCGTGTGCACCCGGTGTGCCTAGATCTCGGAAGGATAGCTTAGGGGCAACGTGCTGCCTTGGAAGCGAGACCACACAGAGCACCACAGGTTCGATCCCCGGTCCGTGCTTAGAAACCTCTAGGTATTGAGCGTGTTATAAATAATCTATCATATCTGTCACTCACACTCCACCCATGGAATGATAGCTGTGCACCGAGTAATCTAAAGACTCATTTCCTAATGCTCAGCATATAAAGCACACATTGAGTATTGCATTTTCTAGGAGTTTCCTCACCGAGGAAATTATACTGGGCATTGGAAGTGACTTGGCCTCCCTATATAAAAAGCATATTTCTCCCAGAGTCTTTTTACTCCGTTATCCATTACCTACGGCCCAGAATAATCGAGGATGCGCCTCCTTATACTGCCTCCAGAGGTCGCACCACAGAGCTTCTACTGGCCCCAGTGGTCCACAGCCCTCCTATTAAGGTAGCACATGCAACTTTTTCCATATGTTGATGTGATTTATGAACAGATGTGTAGATGGATGGGTGACTGGATATCAGGATGGGACTGAGTCATTTCTGGTGAGGGTCCTTTCAGTGAATAAAAGGATAAAATGATTCAGAGTTTCTATATCAGATGCACCGCCCTCCAGGGTGGTCCTAATTACGGACAGTGATGTCCCTAGTGGCATGTGCGTGAGTAGATATTCGGTGTCTAGACTCATCAGTGGATTGCTAATAAGGTCCCATGCTTGCCTTCTGCTGTATTCTTCATATGAGTCCTGCTGTCAAGGTATGGCTTCACATGTGCTTCACATGAATTTAAATAAAGCATTCTCAATTCGGGAAACAGGTTCTGATATTAATGAGACCCCTTGTTCTATTGGACAATCTGAGGACTGCACGTTGTCTTTGTGTATGTCTTGTGACAACCTACAAGGATACGACTTATTTTTGGCAGAAGAGGATTATTGTGAAAAACAAGGTGCCCTGACAGTTTGATATGTGTGCAAGGGCTGCAGATTGAGGCAAAGTGTGGGCAGCCTGCCAGCAGATTGAGGCAAAAGTGTGGGCAGCCTGCCAAAATTACCAACGGTACATGAATAAAACAAGGGGTGGTTTGCCTGATATCTGCGCACAAAACACAATTAGAACTACTGTTAGCGTAAGTTTTAATTGGAGAAGTCTTGAACAGCCTTACACATACAACGATAGTATTCTGTGATTGGTTTTCACTAAAATTGTCATTTGCTCTAGCAAACAGATTGGTTCTCATTTCTTGTATTGATGTGTGGAGGCAAAATTCAGAGGAAAGTAACTTTCACATATTCCAACTCTCTTTTGCAATCGGTCAGAGTCCTCCTTGTTCAAAAAGCACTACTGCGCTTTTGTGCTACAGTTTTGTTGCTATCCGCTGAACTCCATAGGATGATCAATTCAGTTTAGCTGTAGATGCACTTTTGAGGTTTTTCCTCTTTACAGATTTCATGCAGCAGCCAATGTAGCAATGAGAGAAACTCAAGGGGAGATGTTTCCCTTGCGTGCTGAAAGAGGTGTTGGCCTAATCCTGTCACACGGGCTTCATGTCACTACAACGGGCAGGGCGGATCCATGGAGCCTTTTCTCTTTAATTAGGCTGGCCATGGCAGGAGGTAGGTGTTGCCCTCCTCATCTTGATGCTATTCATGTACTCCTGGCTGTCACATTCCAACTAAATGTGACAGGTAGGAATGCGCCTGTAGGCTGTGTCCCCACAGAGTGCAATTGACTATGTATTTGTTGTGCGGTGAGAATAGGAAAATCTGTGTGGATTAGCCCCCCACATTTTCTGAAATTGATCTCCCGTCATTCAATTTCTTTAAAAAATATCAACAAAAAGCCCAGTTGAGTGCACACCCGACATGCGAATGGTCGAAGTCCTCACAATTGTCCACTGGTTCTTCCTCTGTGTTACACATTTTAGCTGTACTTTGTACTCTATTTCACAGCTGTGTCCTATGATTCGGGTTAGTATGTCATCAATTATTCGAAGGATATGTGCTAACATTAAGCATTCAGCCATGGATAGCTGATCTAGTAACACAAGGAAGCCCATTGGGGAAACTTGGGAGGTGTGCTTTCAACCAAGAAAACATGTAAAGAACTTGTTGCTGTGCGCCGGCTTGTGTGCCGGCAGCGGCAGGGCAGTTTTTGCAGTATGGGCAGTTAGGGCAGCTGGAGTGCAGAGTATTGAGGTCTTGTTTTTCTATATTCATTTGTGAACTTTTATGTTTTTCATATGATGCCAACCTGCCAATCCCCTAAATATCCCAGCTCTCTGCCAGCATCTTCATGCAGGCAGTCCCATTTCTTGGCCTGGGCGAAGCGGGTTGACGGCCCAGGGAGCAAAGCTAAACAGCTAAGGGGGCGTAGTAAGAAGCAGCCTGCTATGCTGGTGAGTGCTCCTCTGCAATGTGTGGCTGGCTGCTCTCTTCCGACTTCTGGATGACTGCGATATGTTCAGAAGATGCAAACAAAGGAATACATATTCCAAACACAGTGTGAGATGCTCTGCAGTCGCACAGCCTGTGCCCCACATTCTTTGTGTTGACAGCCTTTCAAGTGGGGCAATTTATAAGAGAATGCTCAAGCCAATGTTTTTACATAGTATGTGCTTAACATTTCAATGTTCAGAACTGAACATGGGGCATTTTTATTCACCAGGCCAGCACAAGCATCGATTATCTGACCAAACCTGTGCATTCTTCAAAGAGAATTAGAATGCCACACAGAAAAGGTTTTGAACTATTTTTTTTTTGTTTTCATGTCTCTTTATTTGACACACCAAAACGTTTTTTTTTTGGTATATTACTTTTTCGTTACATATGGCGCATCCCTGGGAAGGTTAACTGTCATTTTCTTAAGTATTCTAGTGGCTGCTGCAGACGGCTCCTCAATGTGACTTGGTACCTTGGTTAGGAAAGTAGAGTTCATTGTGTGTCACCCTGCAGATAGTAATCAATGGCAAATCAATGCAGTGATATGTGTGCAGCAATGTTTTGTGCGCTGCACAAGCCACCACCCTGTTGGTTCATTGCATCTACGTGGCACTCTCGTATGTAACAGCACATATGCCTGTTTTTGTCTGATGTGTCCAATTTCCATACAATAGCACACTGAAACATTTTGTGTACGTGGCTCTGACGAGCATGCCATACTGTGCCCACACTTAAACGCATTAAGCATTCAAAGAAGTTGCCTCAAACTGTACATTCACAGGCCAGCACTAATAAGAGATGCTAATGCCAGCTCTGTTAGATAAAGCATGGGTTTGCTAGTTTTTGCAGCAATAACCCCCAGAGGCCTGCGTAATAGTAAGTCGGTAGTGGCTGAGGAACGGTGGACCCTTTACCATGCTTTAGAAGCTGGTTTTGTTTAAAACGCTTCATTATCTTATTACTGATAAGGCTAAAGTTTGCAAGAGGTACACTCCTTTTTGTGTAGTCTTTCTGTGCATTGTCTGTTTGGCCTCTCTTCTATGGTATCCTGTCCTGTCTATAGATATAATTCCCTAAATATGTTTATATATTGGGTTTGGGCATGCCCACACTGAGACCCAGCCCTTCCTCCTCTAAAATCCTTCAGAAACAAGAAGCAAAAGAGCCTGTGTACCCCATTTGAGTGTTTGATATTGCAGCCATTTTATACTTGTATCCAAAAATGTACTCTGTTCTAATCAGTATGTATAGTTTATGGTTAGAAACATTTTAATGTTGGGGTGAGTGTTGTGAACAGTGATGTAAGCACCAAGTCATGCATCTGTTATGAATTTAGAGTTACGCATATGCAATCATTTGATCACAGACTGGTTTATCCAATAAAGACATCTCTGATCACTGTTATAGTCCTGAAAAGCTCTGTGATTTAATGCAAAGCATACAGGAACCCTCACTGGTGCTATTTGTCCCCTTTCCCACTCTCGTAGAGGTATTTTGAAAGAGTACAATAAGAGTGTACCAGACTGTCCATCTTGGAATGATAACCTTCCATCAGATAATTCATATGGTTAGTCTAGTATTGCCTATTGTGAAATACAAGTGAGGTGGTACGAACAGAACACCTGCAACACTGGGCCAGTGGTCAGTGGGGCTCTCAGACCCTGGTAGGCTGGTCGCCAGTATGGACAGTTTGAAACTTCATTCAGGCAAGGCCTTCCCTAAGTGGAGGTGACAGAAAAAACAATTACTTGGACAGCAATGTAATGAAACCAGCTTCAATTATATAACAATTATTTATTCTGCCAATCGGAGGGTGGAGTGGCAGGCATTCTGGTGTTTCGCCCGTGGGCACCAGGTTGGCTAGAAATTGCACTGCCTGCAGGTATTCCCCAGTCTGTTACATGACTATTCTGAGGAAGCTCGCTGTTCCGTCTGGATCCAGAGTTACCCAATCGGGATCATTGTGGGGCTCTTCTAAAGGATTGCGTGCCCCTGTTATGTCCTGCGATGCGCTCCCGAAAGAATACTGCATAAGGCACTGCACTGTACGGTAGATTTGCCCGTGTATCACCCACTTGGAGACATTTTGTTTGAATTAATAGTGGAAAGACATCCTGTTTGACTCTTGGTCACCACTTTAGATCGACTAGATTATAAAGCCCTTGCTCTTTGATTTCTGAAGGCTCTTACCCAGGATGTCAATTCATCAAAATGCCAGGGGGCAGTGGAAGGGACGTCATCGGACTGATGACATTACTCGATGTGTAGTCACATGGCCTTTGACTAATGATGTTCCAGAAAGTAACATCAAACATGTAAAAAAAAAAAACGAATGAGTGTAAGGATAATGATATATAACTCGTACTAAGGCAGACAAAATACAATATTGACTGCAAACCATATAGTAATTAGGGTACTATCTTGAAATACCACGGTGAAGCCTTAAAATGCCAAGGACATGACCAACTGCCCCATCGAAGAATAGTGGCACGTACTTCACATGCTGAACCAGTTTTGTATGGCCAGTTTCGAAAATGTATCGCCAGTTCTGTATCCTCGTGCACCAGGGCCAGTTAAAATGTGCAAAATTCAGAATACAATGCCAGGTGCAGTTACATTATGCTAAATGCTGCTTCGTACACCTAGGCTCCCCTCTCTTGTACAGGTTGAATCTTACATGCCAGGTTAGTAATTATATGCAATGTTCAGTCTCACATGCTGAAGTACTGCAATAGCGTGCCAGGAAAAGCCTGCTATGCCAGGTGTGCTCATCTTTTGCAAGGTACATGCCTAGCTGCTGCCATAATATCCCAAAAGGAGCCTCTCGTGCTGCCAGGCCCACCCTGCTGTCATCCCCCAAGCAGTGGCAGATTACACAAATGTCAAAAAAGGGGCTGGGGTTGCAAATATGGGTCTGAGGATGGCGTGATCTGAGGTATTCTTGGGTCTGACTGGGGTGTTCATTTGATTACATTGTGCAAAGTGAACTGCATCATTTCTAAATTATCCCAATTTTACCAATTTAGGAAAAGTCAGCCATTTTGAAGTAATGTGGCGTGGCTAGGACCACACAGGTCGTGACTAGAGTCGCTATTCAAACCATTCAATCAGTTCCTTCATCAAAGGACACGCAAAATGTATCCTTGCATGTTGCTCAGCAAACCTGCTGGGAAGGTCTCCAGTTCAGTTACACACCCCACCCACTTTCCCCATGTTGCATTTTTGTACTTAATGAGTTGTCCTGTGCAGTATGTCAGGTTCCGCCTCAGCAGGGGCCTTCTGAAGACAAGGCGTTTAGGACGTGAACCTCCCATGTCGTTGGAATAGTTGAGTGTTTGTGCCGTACTATTAGTGTAGACTAGAGCTTAAGCAAAACACTGCAAGAACATAGTGAACTAGTTACCTATTGCATCCTGGTGGCACCATGAACTTAAAATTGTACGTGCATTTGCCTGAAACAAGCAAAATAAGTGTGTTTCCATACACACTGCATGAACGCTGGGTGCAGTTGAAACTGCAGAGCATATCCTGAATACACACGCGTGCGCACACCCTCCCTCCCTGCTCTCTCTCGCCTCTAACCTCCGCAACCCTCACCCCCTTGCTCTTAACATTATAAAGTTGCCGCAAGAGTCTTGTTACTTTTAAAGCCTTTTCAGAAATAAACTTCAAGGGTTTTTCTGCCTCTCAGGGGGAGTTTAGAGGGCAATACTGTTGCAGGAAAATGTATTTTATTATTAAAAACACATCATTTCCTTAGTATGGGGATGGCTTGATTTCGGTGAGATCTGAATTGTTGAATATTGTAATTTGCTATTTTGGTTGATTTATTGTTGTTGACTAAATTATTTATTTAAAGTGTAAAGCATTTTTAAAACAATGTCACTTAAATAACAAATTTAAAAAGTGACTGTTTTTACTTTCATACACGGTTTTTCTTTTCCCTCTCAGCTACGTACGGTTGAACATCCTAACAAGTTTAATCTGAAAAACGCTTAATGTTGCATAATGTGCCAAATGGTGCCAACATCTAAATCATTTGCCTAAGTGGGGCGCTGGCACCGCTAGGAGTGCCAGAGCACAATATCACGAAATTAAATTCTAATAGCACTGGCAGAAAGACACTTGTGGGATAGCAGTGCCATCCCCCATTGGTCACCCCCTTTTCTGAGGGTGGGGGGGTAAAAAAACAAAGACATCACGCACTAGCTATACCTGCTAATAAAAATACAGAAAACGATTTATATTTGGAAAGACAAGATCACATTTATTGGAGCATAAAACAATACAGGGGCAGTCCCAGCCCTAAGTAACTTCACATTTCAATTCCTTGGACTTCTAAGGTATCCCCTAGGCCAGGCAATGTCATTGTCTTAATGTTCCCCGGGGACACTTGTCACTTCCTGTTTAGCAGAGTAGCAGACATATGCTTCTGATTATAACCGTCAAGCAGTAATTCTTCGGGCCCACCGAATCTCGTTGACGAGGAGTCTCAACTGTCCCTAAGTGACTCAGTGCCTGTCGTCCTAATTTGGCGCACGTGCAGCCATCGGGATATCGCCGACGCCAAAGCCGCAGCATCAAACTCCTCCCCAGGTAGGTCTTTTCCATCTCTACGTGAGACGCAGTCCCCCGCCGGTGTAGTCTGGGCACCACGTCTGACCAGATTATGTCAGTGCGAGGCAATTCCTGCGCCAATGTGCGCAGGCCAACTTGTATCTGGGCCAATAGTCGGCCCCTCCGCATGATGGCGAGGTCGTTACCCTCTAAATGTACCACTAAAGCTCTGGGTGCCAGCCTCTACTGCAGCTACCTGTGCATTGCTGACAAAAAAGAATGCCACCTCATACCCGGTGCCCCGAGCCAAACTACCCTGTTCTTTTGTTATCCTAAATCTGGAGTCAGCATCCATCGACGGGCCACATTCTCAGGCCGAGTAATAAATGAATGCCCCATAATCCATATCACATCATCTGTTGATACAAATTGCATAGTTGAGAAACATTTCGAAAATCATAATCCAACAAGTCAGTCCTTTAACATGCTGAGGTCTCCCTCAAATCAATGCCTGCACTGCACTCTGTACGCCCTGTGGCCTAACATAAAGCTGAAAGCGGTTTGACTGCCATCTGCCTACCTTTTGAATTGCCGGTGCTGGCATGCCTGCAGGAAGGCAATCGTGGCGGCACTTATCTGGAAACTGTGGGAGGACCATCCCTTGCCATGAACTCCCACTGCACTCGGTGTGGTTGACAGAATTCTTTAAAATTGGTAGTTGGTCAGTGGGGCTCAGCTACAATGCATAAGGAGGGGACCTGGCTGCCTGGGCCTCTTAGCCAAGAAAGCCCCCAACAGCCTAACTGGACAACTGTCACTGAGGGTGGTTTTGTACAGCACAACCCACTTCCCCTTGCCTCCTTGGTGAGACTTGCACTGTCGCAACTTGATGCTCAACACCTCCCTGTCAGCCCTTCAGCCAAACTGCATCTCCTTTAAGGCTAGAGCCTTTGCATAGCTGTCATCCCTAGCTGTTGCTGCTAATTCACCGACCCAAAAAAAGCCATAAAAAATTCTGCCCTGGACAGTGCCACTTCAAAATCATCAAAGCAAACCCCGGGCAAGGTGCGTAATGGCTTTTGCAACAATTCAAAGTCGATGGGTTTCCAACCATCCTGCTTGAGTCCTTCTGACCGGCCCCATCCCTTCACTGCCATGCATACTAAAAAGTATTTGGTGGAGTCCTTCATTCCCCTTAATTTACAACAAAACCCTATGGCTGCAAGGTGCCCCATTGCCAAGCTCCTGCTCTTACCATCACCATGTGCCCATGCCACAAAAGCAGATACCTGTTCCTCTAGTGAACAGTCTTATTTTCGCAATGCTTCCGACACATTAAAAAACTTACGGTAGCCCTGCCGGTACCTGGACCTAACGCCTGGTGTGACCGATCGATTTCCCAACTTCCAGAGCGCATTGTCTATGACAGCAGCTGCCACCACTCGCTCCTGAACAAAGCCCCCTCCTTCCTTTCAGTTGGATGGGCTTCCCGAAACTTGTGCCACTGAAAACAAGAAAGAGCACCATCAGCAACATCACCACACCCTGTACATGTCGAGCCCTGAAATCGATATTCCTGTGTAAGCAGACCTCTAGCAATCTACTTAAAAGGCTCAGAACCACTGGACATGATTCAGACTGCAGGTTTGTGGCCTGAATCACAGCCTTATTATCACACCAGCAGCGCACCCTCTTGTTTTCCAATTCCCTGGTCCACAATGTGAGTGCTACAACAATGGGGAAGAGCTTAAGCGCCAGGATATTCTTTGTTATCCCCTTCTTGTGCCATTGATTCGGCCATTTTGTGAGCACCACTTCTGACCCAATATTACCCCAAATCCTTCATTACCTGGAGCATCTGAGTACATCTGTAACTTATCACTGGTTTGCGATTGGCTTCTCCACAATAGCACTCCATTAGACTCCAAGTGGAACGACCGCCACATGCGCAAATCATCCTTTAAACTTGCCCCCAGCCGGATGTGGTGATGCCCTTGTGGAAGCCGGCTGTTGCCCTTGCCAATCTACGAGTGAACGCCCGGCCTGCAGGAATGACCCTAGCTGCAAAATTTAATTTTCCCAACAATTGCTGCACTCCCTCCTACGTGGTTCTATCTTTTAAAAAAGTGTTCTCTATTTCTGTAATCAACTCAGACACTTTTTCCCATGGCAACCTGCAAGTACCCTTTACTGTATCTATCTCAATCCCTAAAAAGGTTAATATCTCAGTAGGTCCTTGCATTTTTTCTGGTGCCAGTGGAACCCCCATCCTGTCCATCAGGTTTTTAAAGGAAGACAGAGCATGACCACTGTCCATCAACCCCTCATGGCCCATGAACATAAAGTCATCGAGATAATGGATGATGTTAGCCACCTGCGGCATTCTGCACACTGTCCATTCTAAGAATGTGCTAGATGCCTCAAATAGTGCCCAAGACACAGAGCAACCCGTCGGCACGCATTTGTCAATGTAGAAACCGCCTTCCCATTGAAACCCCAAAAGATGAAAACTATCTGGGTGTACAGGTAAAAGGTGAAAAGCTGATTCTATGTCCACCTTGGCCAAGAGTGCCCGTTTCTCCATGGCGGCACAATCCCCAAGGGGAAAACTATGCAATGAGGGAGCAGGAGGGGCCAGCCACCCTGCCCAGCTCCACTTATTCCTCTATTTTTTGTATTAACACATGCGGCTGCTGGAGTGCTGAAGGGAGGTTCCTGGGCACCCGGGCACCCGACCCGTCAGTGGTCCACCATAAGGGTCCTTGAACCCTTCACTAAAGCCTTCCCACAACAAATCCTGCTCCTTCACCTTTGGGTAATCCTGCAAAAATTCCAGCAAAGCTCTCTGTCTACCGGTTAAGGGCCATTCACCCATTCCCCACTATTGGCCCCCTCTGTGCTGCCTTTTGGCCCCAGCGCCACCTTCCTTCTTGAAGCAGCTTGTAATCGGGTGGCTTCCCCCACATTTGGAGCATTGGTGTTGGAATCTGCACCTGGGCCCCCAAGTACATGACCCCTTGTTAAAAGATCTACAGGCCCGTCCAGCAGAAAAACCCCTGTGTGCTTGCTCAATTACCCCTCTGTGTTGAGGGGGCTGGCTGAAAGGGCCGCCAGTCGCTTCTCTGATTCTGCTCAGACTTACCATACCACAGCTTCCTTGAACCTTTAGTGACCCTTTCCTTACCTCCCATGAATGACACCCAACCTTCCATCTCCTTCTGATCCCATGTCATGTCGGGGACAAGAGCCACTTTAGACCTAAAATCTCTGTCAAAATCTATCCAACCCGTGGAGCCATACTTCCTATGCAATAACATCCTTGTATTTCTACGAGGCCGGACCATGTCCTAGATCTTATGCCATCCAGACCACTGCCAACAAAGAGAATGCCAGGGCCTGCTGTCTCCACTGATAATAGTGAAAATATATCGAAATACTACCTCTCCCAGATCCTTTCCTTCACCTGTCTAGGGATATGTCAAACCATGGTCGATCTGCCAGATAATAAGGATGCAATAGCTACCAGAGGAGGGCCAACATCTCCTAAACCATCCCCTCGAGTGCTGGCAACACCAGTCATCCCAGCTAACACACCAGGCTGCCGAGCGTGCTGGTGAGCTGGTACTTCGTCTGCTTGGGTTGCCCCCCGGCCCCTTGTAATATAGGAACTGCACCCCTTGGCCCCAAAAACTGTCTGGTTCTGTAAGCTAAAGAACTTGGAGAAGCCAACACCCCCACTACAAATGGGACCCCTGCCATTGCAGCTGGCTCTGGGGGGCCTTCCCAGACCCCTCTAATGGTTGCGCTGGCTAAACCTTCAATTGGTGCCTGCACTGATCCACGCAATAATTGCAACATTTTGCCCAGTGTGTCATTCATCTTTTCACTCATCCCTGCAACTACTACTGGCGGTGAATTTACCAAACTGCCGCCTAGTTGTTCTCTGCTGGGAGAAATCCCATTGTTATTTGTATTCCCCAAATCAATAGCTGTAACCAATGCCTGTTGCTGTACTTCCCCTAGGGGATCTATGGGATCAACCACCACCCCTCCGGGATCATGTGGCAGGATTACCCCTGTTTTACCTTTTGTTTTTCACGCTGCCCGTTTTTTTCATGATGGTGCCCCAGTATTGCCCTCACCCTGAGACAACACAACCCCTTCTGGCAATACAGATGTGACCTTTCCCTTTACCAACTGCACTGCACTTTTTGTTTTGGACGGTGTTGCATCGTTAGGTATCTCGCTAGATGGTGGGGTGTCTAAAACTCGGGGTGCACACACCTGGGCCTGCACAATCTGTTGATGAGAGGGCAATTCCTTTTAATCCTCCAACATCTTTTTTGCCGAGTCTTTTCCCCTCCTTTGCAATTTTTCTTGAAAAGGTGCGAACATCTCGGCCTCCTCATCAAATTCGTCCCTGCAAGAACTGTTCAAAACTACATCGATTCCTGAAAACATTTCCGGTGACCCTAGTTGAGACATGGCGTGAGTCCTATATCGGGCAAAAACAATTTATTAGTTATTTGATGGTGAATGTATCCAATGGCATGTATCCCCTTTCGATCTCAGCAGTCCCAAAAACCCTACTAATCGAACCCAGTACTCGATGTATTTGCACCCATGCTCATCCCGGACCTAGAAATAAGTTAGATAACCCTTTATCACGTAACATAAACCTGCATGTGCATCTTACTGGCCCGTTTCTGCTCCTCCATTGTACCTTGACAGACCCAGAACTGTCCTTTGCAGCAATCCTTAAACCTGTTTTCTGCACAGAGGAATACATAAATATTAGCACCATACTGAATACATTTGGTTTGAACATGTGTTTGTGGTGCCTCGCCTTACCAACCTGTCATGTACCCAAAACAGGTGCTTGAAACCAAAATGCTTCTCCATATTTCCATGGAATCCGCCTAAAATGGCAAACTGCATTAAGCCTCCAACGTGCCATATGATCACATCCCATTAACCCATGGCTTCAGTTCAAAGGTGTGACTCCAGCAGTAAAAACGTGACCATGCGCAGCATAAACGCAATATTACTGAACCCGGATTTACACACTGCTAGCCTCATTACACGGATGGCGGTAAGGATTTACCGGTACCGGTAAAATACCGGTACCGGTAAATCCTTACCGCCTTACTACGAGGTCCCTTTGCGGGTTGGGGGATTTAACGCCTGCTTTTTGCAGGCGTTAAAAACCAACCCGCAAAGGGACCCAGGGAGCTAATTACGGTACCGCAATTTGCGGTACCGCAATTAGCGCCTTCCCCATTCCCATTATGCCCTATGGGGCAAAAATGGGAATGGGGAAGGGCAATGGTGAAAGGGGGAATTACCGCCCCGCCAACCTTGGAATGGGGCGGTAATTCCCCTTTCCGCCAAGGCGGTGCCGGTATTTTACCGGCATGAACCATGGCGCTAATAGCGACATGGTTCTCCGCCATCCGTGTAATGAGGCCCAGCGTGATGGAAACTGCGTTGCTCTGCATCATCCTGCTTCAGAAATGGGCGTGTTACCCTGCTACCTTGGTGAAGATATACTAACACACAAAGCACGATTGTCATGGATTGCAAGGTCTGTTTGCAATCCAAATGCCGAATAAAACCACAAATGACACCAGTTGATCACTGCCCATACATTAAAACAACTGCTATGTGCGAAATTGTAAATAGTCCTCTGTACATTTCGAATGTTTTGTAATTCCTTTCATTCCCAAGTTTAAATGTTGTGCCATTTTCGGAATAAGTGCTGCAGTGCTGTGAACGAGTGGGACACACAACAATGTACAGCCACCAATCCGGAAAAGTAAAGGCACAGCCTGCAACCTGTGCACCAGATAATTATTGACCGCCTGTATCCGCACGGGGGACGGACCAAAGCATTAGCACACACCGCCGGCCCCCCACCGCATGTCACACAAGGAAGCAGTGACCATAGACTACCAATTCATGGTAACACGAGCTTGGGCAGGTAAAAGAAAACAACCTGCATCGCATATCCCTACAACTCATATGTAACGCGCGCTGGCGAACCGAAAACAATGGGAAAATTCATGGCGCACCACCCGCGCCTCCCTTTACCATCTTATGAGACCAGGGACATGTACCAGTAAGGCCCGTATAAAACAGTTCAAACCCAACCTTACCTCTCCGGTGCGACCCACGCCAGCAGCAAGGCCTGCTCGGCTATTCCTTTTATTTATTTTTTTCCCTTTAATCATCCCCATTAGTTTTGATGTCCCGATTGGTTTACCGGCATGGTAGTTTTTGGTATTTTTTCTATTTCCATGAATTACACATTTTTCTTTGCTTTTCATTTTTTGTGATTACTTTTTCTATAATATGCCCAGGATGTCTCATAATTATTTGTTTTCATGATTTTCAAGCCAATTGGCTTGCTTGCAGACACGGATCGTGGCTCGCGCTCTCTAGCGAGGAGCCGCGATCACGTGTCACATAAAATGAGGTTGCTCGGCAACGCGCCGATGCAACAAGGACAGTCTGCTTTCGGCAGACACGGAGAGAACAGCTCCGCACCGTTTCCTTTAAGCGGTAAGGCAGTTTCCACGCTTGCCACTACTCGATGCGTGACTATAAGTTTGAAAGGCTCCTTATGCACACCTTCTTGTTTGCAGCCATTGCTCATCGAGCCTGGTGCTGCTGTCTGTACTTTGAAGCTTAGAAAACGCCACTATTTACCTACACAAGGTAATGGACCATTTTCCCTTTTTAATTGGTTACTTGACACCATTTCTAACCGGGGTACTGATTTGTTTTCTGTATTTTCTTTATTTTTCCGTCATTTCCTGGCTTCTGATTCTACATACGATACCACCGGGTATGTGCAATCTTTCACATGTTTTTTTTTTTTTTTTTTTTATTGATATGGCTGAATAATTCAACCTTTCAAACAGAATAGTTTACATCAACAACACTTTCATACATTATAAATCTGAATAAAATTAATTTGATACAAAAGGTAAAATTAAAATGTACAAATATATAGTTTTACAAAGTCTTGCATTCTTAGCTCGATTGGTCAGGGATCACATGATTAACAAATTGAACTAACGCAATTTGAACAGAGGAATTCGTGCTAGTCAGTAAGTAATTCCAAATTTTTTCAATAGAATATTCTATGTAGAAATTACATTTTGCATGAAAAAATTTGTACCTCACATAGTTCAGAGCCGGGCACTCAACCACTAAGTGACATAAAGTCTCAATTCTTTGATAGTTAAGGCAGTATCTACAAAAGGTTTGATCTTGGGGCACCAGATGTCTCCTTCCCAAGATCAGTCTTGTTAAACACAAATTTAGCCGAATGCGCATCAACTGGGTTCTCATATAGCTTGAAGGACATTTAATTAGATATGACTCTAGACTACGCATTTTTTTATGCGAATACTTTACCAAGTCGCAATCTACATATGCTAAGCATTGTTGGCGCGTGTTTATCCAGTCATGGTGGTGCAGTTTTAGTTTTGCCTTAGTTGGATTCATCAACAATAATTCTATTGAGATGTCAGCCTTAACTAGTATGTCTACTACACATTCAGACCATTTCTCTGGGAATTTCAAATTGGAGGTTAGCAAATGGTTAGCCAACACACCCAGGATATTATGAGACGATGCACCAATTAAACATTTCCGATAGAATGAGCAAAATTTCCATAAAACTTGACAAAATAAGGAGATTAGTCCCAGTTCATAACGAATCATTGGGATTGGGGTCGATTGCGGCAATCTCAACAAACCTTTCCAAAATTGAGATTCAAGACGGTCCCAAAAAGTTCTTGGCTTTGGAGCTACAGTCTCTGCTCCATAGATTAAAATGGGAGTTACTTTTTGCTGGAAAAAGGCAATTACGTGAGTTAGTGTGAATTTGCCGTATTTAAACATTAACATTTTGGCTTGTGATATTAGCGAGCGATTTTTTGCATCAAGTGTGACACGATATATATCATTGTTCAATACTTCTGAAAATGGAAGACCTAGATACTTGTAGTAAGGCACTACGAGTAACTCTTGATTATGCAAAGACCAGGTAAATCTACAAGTTTTTTTGATTGCTGATTTGTGACACACAACAATTTGAGTTTTTTCAAGGTTAATAGTTAAATTGTTCTCAAGAACATACTCCTGCAATTTATTTAGCAGGTTTTGAAGACCATAGGGTGAACATGACAGTAATACTAGGTCATCGGCGTAAAGCAGCCATGTAACTTTCTGAATGCCTAGCTTAGGTGAATCGGAGATTGTATTCTCAAGTTTCATACCGATGTCTAACAGAAAAAAATTAAATAATGTAGCCGCAAGGATACACCCTTGCTTTAAGCCTCGCTCAGTTGGAATAATAGCTGTAAGGAGCCCCTCTAAAGATAATCTTACCTGCAAAGAGGTGTGGGAGTGCAAGAGTTTTATTAATGTGAGAATTGAGGAGGGACACCCATGTTGATGGAGTTTTTGAAATAGTAGATGCCGATCGATTGAATCGAATGCAATACTGAAGTCAACAAAGGCAACATAAAGATTGCGATTTTCATTAACATATTTTTGCTTGATCAGATTAAGTGCGAGCATGTTTGGGGCAGTGCCAATTCCTTTGATGAACCCAGACTGGAAAGGGTCCCTTTTGAGTTTCTGCTGCGTCCAATCATTGAACTCTCGCAAAATAATCCGACAAAACAATTTGCCTGGAGCATCTTGTATAGCAATCGGACGGTAACTTTGAGGCTGCTGACAATCGCCTTTCTTAAATAGTGGTATAATTATAGAGTGTCTCCAAGTAGCAGGAACAGTTTGTGTAACAATAATATTTTGAAAGATCTGAAATAAGGCCTCTGCCCATAAATTCGGGTTACTCTTGAATGTTTTATTCGAAAGCCCATCTAATCCTGGAGCCTTGGATTCACTCAGTGTTGAAATAATATGCAATATATCACCTTTGGTGAAATTGAGGTGAAATGGCATAATCTTGCCAAAGTGAGGCCCTGCAGGTGATGTTATCGGTCGCGCATATATTCTGGAAAAATGTGCAATCCAACTTTTTTCGGATACATTATGCGACTGTGTCAGTGTTTGAGGGTTAGATGAAACTAGATTTAGTGTGGACCACATTTGAGCTGTATTTTGATTCCGAGTCATGGATAACATTTTCTCTCCATCTTTTTGATAGAGGTTGGCTCGGTAATAGCGCATCCAGTTTCGATATTTTGTTTTGATACGAGTCAAGACTGGGATTCTATATTTAAGAGGAAGAAGGTTAGCTTTTCGCTTTTGTGTACGAAACTCAGTTTTTTTCTTTTTTACCAATATATCAAATACGTGGTTTCTCAAAGCTGTTTGTCGATTGGGGTCTTGACTCCTTGGGACGAAGTCCTGCATGAGGTCATAATAGCAAACGTTTGGATGAGAGCTGCTTAGTCATGAGTGGGTAAATGCTGCCACTAAGGAACTAGTGTAACGTTGTATTGTTGTGTCATAACATTTAATTCGATTTAGCTGGGAGTTTGCACTAAGCACTTCAGTGTAAGTAGCTGCATGCTTTAGTGGTGTTGCCAAGGAAGTTGTCCAGTGACTAGTTAGAAGCAAATGATCACTGTCACTGCGAGGCAAGACCTTAAAAGTTACTCCACTCATGAACAACTTTGAGTCAACATATATGTAATCAATAGTAGCTCTTCGCACACCCCTTTGCCACGTGTGACTTGGTGGAACATCTCCTTCACAAGCTCCATTTAACATACAAAAACCCCGTGAAGACATCAAGTCTTCCCATTGAATTAGTCTAGAATTTTCCGATGGGATTCGTGCGGAGAGAAGATGCACATTAAGGTCTCCAGCAATTATGGTATGTACTATTTCTGGAGACAACACAATAAAGTCCAACATACAAATCATTTCCTTGAAGAAGAGTTCATCAGTAATGTTAACATGGTTCCAATAGATATTAATTAAAGCATATGACATTGAGCAAACAGAAATAATGGTTAGTTGCATGAATGCATTTGAAGAATAGGTTGACATAAGTTCAGTGGTAGAACTAATTTTGATGGCAGTTAAAAGACCAGACATCGGCCGACCTTTTTCGCCGCATACGGCAGGAGTGAAGTGTATAATATGTCCTTGCCAAATTGGAGAGTTGGTAAGCATGGTTTCTTGCAACATAATTATGTCATACTGATTGAGGTCTGTACTATAGTTGTTAAACAAATGGGAATGACCACAAGAGTTCCAGGAGGCAAGGAGTATTAACTTGGCAGGTGATTGTTGGCTTAGTTAACTATTTGATACATAGTTGCATTTACAATTGCATTGAGATACACACTCTCAATTTCCCGAGTTAACCACTGCAGCAGCCTCCTGTGAAGGGTCCCTGTGGGGTTCATTCGTCAATGACGAGCCGGGGGTAATCAAAAAACCCATATCAAAAAGTTGTTTTTTAGCAGACCAAATAATATTGCGAACTAAACGAGATCGCAATTTAATGCAACTGATTGTTAGAGTGTTTTTTTCAATAAATTCTACTTGTTCAATGTCGGCTGAACTCACATCCTCAAGCTCATCTATATCAGAAAAGATCTCAAGAATACTTTTTCTGTTTAAGAGGAATTGTGGATGAGGAGCTGGGCGACATCCAATAATCAGTGAGTTCAAATTATTATCCCTTGTCAGAGGTTTAGATTGATTTTTCTCTAGGACAGGTACTTGTTGGAATTTGACTATTGGTTGTGCTGTAATCTTCGGTTGAGTTTTTGGTAATAGTGCTCGCACCATTTCGGCTATTTCTAGCCCATAACTCTCCGATAAAGCATACTCAAATTTGTTTTTTTGAATTGGATTGCCACCTCTTCTAACTTCCTCACCAGAGTGAATTGCTTTGGGAATATTAGAGCAAGCCTTATAGCAATCATTCAGTGGAGGCGGAACGCGATCATTAGGAATGGTTTCAGAGGTCACATGTGGTACAGGGACTATTTGTTTGGCTCCCAATATGGGAACTTGCACAAAATTGGCCATGTAGACTTCAACCGCCCTTTTAATTTCTGCTTGTCTAGAGGCTTGCTCCTTAGGGGCAGTTGAGCTCGTAGACTCACTGGAAGGGACAATATCGATTGTAGGGGGAATCACCGGTTCAGTGGGTGTCGAAGAGTGATGACTCTCAATGGCTTCCACTAAACCATCTAAAGGTGAGTGCGGCAAAGGGTTAGACAGAGAATTTACATTTCCTCCTCTCGCTCTCCGCTTTTGATTCAAAAGTGCATATTTTTTTGTAATGGCAGTAGACAACTTGTTATTTTTTTGACTTGGGGTGGTAAGTGCATTAATAAACTGTTTTGCAGAATTTGAAACGTCACCTTTTCTAGTTTTTATGTTTTTGGATTTCTTTTTTTCCGGAGCTACAATTGTTTTTTGGTTTAGTTTACCTAGGTCTTGATTTATAGGATTTGGAGCGGGCGTTCCGCTCTTAGCAGGTTTAGCAAAAATTGTGTAAATTGGCTTATTGCTTAGCTCTGCACAGGGTGGCGGAGAATTCAATTCTCCAGTCACAGAAGCCATTGGGTCAAAAATATTTTTTTGGAAAAAGGGCACTACATAAGAAACATCATGAATCTCCACGTTAGGGCGAGACTCTTCTCGATTGTGACCAGCATTAAAAGGAGATGATGCCTTGTCATAGTGCTTGATTCTAATGGGAGAAGTGGATTTAGATTCAACCGAATGAATGTCTTTTGAATTAGGCAATTGAACAGCGGCTTGCCATGCCATAATAGATGTAATCTGTGCACTTTGTGTATTTAGCTTTTCATTAAGTGATTCGAACAATTTCACTAGTGTGTTCATAGTTGTGTTCATAGCTTCTAATGCTAGACCCACAATTCTGTTACCCATCTGAGGGGACTGCGAGTCTCTAGGAATAATTTCTCTGATTTGAGATTCTCTGTTTAATGTGCGCCTTGGGGTGGGGTCAAGAAATGACGAGGAAGAGTTAGACTCTTCGGTACTAACATTAGAAAACATTTTTGGGGAGAATGATAATTTTTCTGAAATGGTTTGTGCTGAGTAACTAGTATGCATGGAGTCTAAATCAATTACCACTATGTCCGTTTTGTCTTTATTGGGGTTTTTATGATCAAGAGTCTGACCACTTATTGGTATTGTAATTGTATCATTTGAGGTTATATTATTTGAAGTGGCCAAATACAGCATTTCACACTCAGGCGATTGTAAAGACAAATCAGTTAACTCTACTGCATTTGGACAAACAACTCCTTCAACGGCATAACATTTTCCCACCTGGTTAGCAGGGCATAACAGGTTAATCCCTCTTGTTGACTGGCCCAAGAAACATTTACGAGTGTCCGCCGTAGTTAAATCCTTTGATGGGTTCGCTGGAGGCGGACACGAGGCCAACTGTTTTGGAGTAGAGCAATTTCGAGAAAAAAAGCTTTTTAAAGATTTAGTCCGTTCCTTCGATTTCAAGGGGTTGAATTCATCTGTTGCAGATTTTACTGCCATTCCAGTCCGTAGTGAGTAAAGTGGCTGAGTCATTTTTCAACTAAAGTAATAACTAGCAGCTCAATAGTTACGAAAAAGCTGAGTGAGTGAATGAACACAGCAACAGTAGTAAACAAAATGCTGAGTTCTACTGTGAGCCCCGAGCAGCGCCGCGGCGAAGCGGCAAAGCGGGACTCACCGGGACTCGCTCGGGTGCGCGCGCGCGGTGCGCGCGGCTCGAGGCTTATGTAGGCCCGCCTCCAACAGGGACCAGCACAAAGCCTAAGTAAATATAAACAAGGTATGAGTAATATATAGTCCGCCTTGTGTAAAGAGTGAAAGAAAACACACAGAAATGGGCTTTCTTAGAAGTCAATTTCACCTGCTGGGCGTTGTAGTCTACAAAAAATCCAAAGTCCAGAGGAGAGCAGGGCAGGCTGCAGCAGCGTGTAGCGGCAAAGCGGGACTCACCGGGACTCGCTCGGGTGCGCGCGCGCGGTGCGCGCGGCTCGAGGCTTATGTAGGCCCGCCTCCAACAGGGACCAGCACAAAGCCTAAGTAAATATAAACAAGGTATGAGTAATATATAGTCCGCCTTGTGTAAAGAGTGAAAGAAAACACACAGAAATGGGCTTTGTTAGAAGTCAATTTCACCTGCTGGGCGTTGTAGTCTACAAAAAATCCAAAGTCCAGAGGAGAGCAGGGCAGGCTGCAGCAGCGTGTAGCGGAAAAGCGGGACTCACCGGGACTCGCTCGGGGGCGCGCGCGCGGTGCGCGCGGCTCGAGGCTTATGTAGGCCCGCCTCCAACAGGGACCAGCACAAAGCCTGCTGGGCGTTGTAGTCTACAAAAAATCCAAAGTCCAGAGGAGAGCAGGGCAGGCTGCAGCAGCGTATAGCGGCAAAGCGGGACTCACCTGGACTTCACATGTTATTTTATGTTATTTTATTTAACCATTTGAATGATGACTGTTCATGTTCATGTTTACATACACATGCTTTGTTGGATATGGGATTGATTATATATGGACACTATCTATGTTATGGCTGGCACGATTGCATATATTATGTTTAAATGGATTAGACTTGCCCTGATGAAGGAATTGTTTTATTCCGAAATGCATTGGCACAATATAAGTCTACAGATAGAGTGACTTGTGGCAAATTCTTCCTCACTAAGGACAATATTAGTGACTATTCGTTACTTTTTTACAAAAAACTTTGGTTTGAAGGATAAAACCAAGATTGAAAACTACAACACGTTTGAATTTTTTCTCGAATCAGCTGTAATGGTAACACTAACTGCATTTAGAAAAATGTCAACTAACATAAAACCCAGATTGGGATTTCAGAGAGCGGCTGTATGAATGGGTATTTTACCTAATCTTTTGCTTCTACTGTTTTTGGGCTTGGGTGTCTCCAAACCTTTTTCAGCCGGCTCCTGTACATTGTACCATATTTCTTTAAAAAGACTCATCACATTAGAGACCTTTAAGGACACTAAACAGGTCTATACTCCCGTGGTGCCCACTCATTTGCTTCCTGCTCGGCTATTCCTGCCTACTTATGTCATTTCTGTCTGGGAAGAGCTTGGTGTTTGTATACACTGCCTGCGGACTCCATTCAAGCCTGCTTTGTGAAGATCAGCTGCTCCCCAAGCAAACATAGTGGAGCTTCCAGCACCGCTGGATCGTACTGCTACCCGCGCTACCCTTTAACATCTTGCGGCTCGCACAAAGAGCACTTGGCGACCGTGCGGCGACCACGCGATGGCCGCACCATGCCACCCATCAAAATGGAAAAACATTCCCACAAACCGTCCCCAGCGGCACGGCGGCCGCACAGGACAACACATATAGATTTAGAACATTGAATTGACCCCCCCAATGGCACGGCCTCCACACATGACACCACACAAATCACGTTGTTACTTTGCCAAAAATAGAAAGGGCAACTGTGCGTCGGCCACGCAGTAAAATACCCCAGACATTGAAACACTGCAATAACCCCCCACCCGCGTGGCACGGAGGCCACACATGATAAAACTAAAACCACAACATATTGAAATCACCCCCCAAGCGGCACGGTAGGCGCACGTGGCAACCACACAATGCAAACATAGTAGCGACCCCCCTCACACCTGGAAAGCAATAGTACGTGGAACAACCCATCAATGCATGTCAGCTGATCCTGCCGGTGCAGGACGGCTAAGCTGAGAAACATGAATGCAAATGCTAGCCGTTGCAGTGACCGTACAGGACCAGGTCCACACAGATAATACACTATCCCTGTCCCAGCCATCCGGTGCCAAACCCCTGTGAACATACTTCCCCAACCCACACAAAGCCCCATTTAATGCCATACTCACCACCGGCCTCAACAATCAGAACACACCGACCGATGACCGACCTACCGCCCGTATTATCACCCCACTGTAAAATCTAGCAAAACAGACTCTCTAACAATGGTGCCACCACAAAATGCAGACATTACACGTACCCAAACTCACAACCCCAACTCAGAAACAGCAGTGCTCCAGGGTACTCTCGTCAATATAAAATCTCTCCTAGCACACGCCTTTGGCATTGCATACCTTATCACCTTCAACAAACTACACTTCATAGCCATTAGCGAAACTTGTCTCCACGCAGCGGCAGGCCCAGCACTCTCTCTCGCAGTCCGTGGAAACTATACCATCTATAGGACAGACAGACCCACAGCCAAAGGTGATGGCGTAGCAATTATTGCTAAGAACTCTCTAAACATTTGGGAAATTCCCAACCCTACCTTCCAGGCAGGCAAACTACTCTCCATTAAAATTGCCGTTTCACCCACGGCTACTCTGAACATGCACCTGATCTATAGACCACCCGGCCCAATAGCCTCCTTAGTGGAGGGTGTAGCACAACTCCTGTCTACAAACACTAAGCCCAGTTCACAAACCCTGCTATTGGGAGACTTTAACTCAGGCTTTAATGACCACAATGACATCCATGAATCAGCTCTAGAGAACACGATTGTGGCCCCAGGATTTACACACCAAATGAAGACCCACACATCTCAAAGGTCACACTCTCAATTAGCTAGCGGACTTCAACTGTAACACCAGCATCACATCCAATTCCCAGTGCCTAGGACGGACCATCACATCTACATGTTCAACATCTCCAAGAGACTAACATCCCCCCTGATGGCACCAGATGCCTTGTCCAGAAACTTCCTGCAACATGTCAGTAAACAATATCCTACTTTTGTTACACCCTATCACGGCCGGCACCCCAAGATCTTTGGACTAAAGACCGTTCAGTCTTGGTCGACCTATACAATCAAACTGTATGAGCAGCCATTGATAAAATAGCTCATTTAGCCCTGCACAAAGCTAAACCTCTAGCTCATTTCAATTCTTGGTACACTCCTAACTTAAAAACTATGCACAGCCAGAAGAGAGCAGATGAGCTCAACTGGAAATAACACCCGACTGAAATGATTAAAGCAACCTTTGCAGAGGCCTCCACTAATTATAAACAGGCTATCCTTCACACTAAAAATGCCACATGTAATGATAGAATTACCAATGCCAAATCAGGTCCGAAGGAACTCTTCCTTATCTTGAGAGAACTTGAGTAGCCAGTGCCACCACCAGAAGTCTGCCTCAAAAATATGAATTGGTGCACAGGCATTCAAAAAGCCCTTTGTGATGAAAATAGACCTCTTACAAGCTAAACTCTAAATAAAAAAAATAACCTCAAACCCTGCCAGCCTCAACCGACTGGTAGCTATACTAACAAGATTAATACCGAGCAATTCAAATTCTCACCTGCCTCAAACACAGAAGTCCTGAAAACCATATCCAGTCTCAAACCTTGTAGATGCCAAGGCGACACCTGCCCAGCCTCACTTATTAAAGACTACGCATATGAACTGACACTGTTCAACACAAAGCTAATCAATGCCTCTTTTGAAAGCAGCTTGGTCCCTACTGACTTCAAAGATGCTTGGGTCCTTCCCCTGCTAAAAAAAAACATAGGGCCTCATTACACGGATGGCAGAGAACCATGGCGCTATAAGCGCCATGGTTCATGCCGGTAAAATACTGGCACCGCCCTGGCGGAAAGGGGAATTACCGCCCCATTCCAAGGTTGGTGGGGCGGTAATTCCCCCTTCCACCAATGCCCTTCCCCATTCCCATTTTTGCCCCATAGGGCATAATGGGAATGGGGAAGGCGCTAATTACGGTACCGCAAATTGCGGTACCGTAATTAGCTCCCTGGGTCCCTTTGCGGGTTGGTTTTTAACGCCTGCAAAAAGCAGGTGTCAAATTCCCCAACCCGCAAAGGGACCTCGTAGTAAGGTGGTAAGGATTTACCAGTACCGGTAAAATACCGGTACCAGTAAACCCTTACCGCCATCCGTGTAATGAGGCCCATAGTCTGGACCCCAACATACCAACAAACTATCGACCCATAACTACAGTGGCATTCCTCCTTAAAATACTGGATAGAACTGCTTACGTGCAGATCCAAAACTTTCTGGAAACTAACAACCTCCTTGGCCTACACCAATCCGCCTTCCGCCGTAGATATGGGACGGAAACAGCGTTTTTGGACCTACAAATTCAAATAGACGAGATGAGAGAGAACAGTAAGATAGCTCTCTAACTCTTGCTGGACCTCTCTGCAGCGTTTGACCGAGTCAATCATAGTATACTCTGTAATCATCTAGCTTCAGTGGTCCACTTCTCATCAAAAGCCATACAGTGGATACAATCTTTCCTTTCGGACAGAACCATTAGAGTTTTCTCACCGGTCTCTGCAGCCTTGCCAGCCCCAGTCACCGGCAGTGTACCCCAAGGCTTATGTGTCACACCTACACTTTATAATATATTCATGAAACCACTAATTGATCGTCTTGATGACTTGGGTGTCACGTACACCAATTACACTGACGACACCCAAATCCTCAGTTCCTTTTCCAGATCCTAAAACACAGATTTCAAATCACTCAACGCAATATATAAAACTATCCAAGTTTGGATGGGCCAAAATGGATTATGCCTTAACGATGATAAAATAAAACTCCTTCTCATAGGCTCACAACACTGTCTCAACAAACTGCATAACTCCTTTAAATCCTTCAATATAGGTGGCATCTCCATTAAGGTCTCGAAGGAAGGAAAAAAGACTAGGTTTTTACCTAGACTCAACCTTCTCCCTAACTAGACAAGTCAATGCTACGGCTTCGGTAGCAGCCTACACTTCTAAGCTTATCAATGCGTGCAGACCTTTTCTTACACCGGTTAGGTGTATCATGCTAGCCAGAGCCCTCATATTGTCTAGACTGGACAATTGCAATGCCCTCTATGCTGGTACCAACATCAATAACATTAAAAAGGTTCAGGTGATTTAAAATGCCTTAAGAGCGGTACTAAACATCCCTAACAATTCTCACATCTCCATGACTGGACGGAACACCCGCTGGCTACCCATTAAGGAGCAAATCCTCTTCAAAACACTCACTATGACGCACAAATCCTACTTAAGTCAGCCCCCAAATAGTTGACAGACAAAGTCACCAACTACCAAAACAACAGGCCCACGCGCTCAGCGCACGCTCACCTGTTCACCAATCCCCCGTTTGAAGCATCAGAAAGCTGGAGCAGTAGCTTTCCAGTAGTAGCCACCAAACACTGGAACACATTACCAACCACTTTAAGGTCAGAAGCCTCCATCTGGACCTTCCGCAAACACCTGGAAACATGGCTTTTCACACAGAAAATAATAAAATAAATCAAATCACTTCAGAAACAACACAGCCCGAACATCCAGAAGAACATGTGTTTACTCCCTCTGTCCCCAGAGGCCATCCCCAGCCCTCTGGTCCCCCTGTGATGTTCCCTTGTGCCCCCCCTTCGAGCACACAGGTATTGCCTGTTTGGCTTGATTCTTCTACCCTGCTCCCCCTGGTCCCCTCCAGCTTACTTCTGTAGGAGTCTGTCCTGATACATTGTGGCCAATGCTGGATTTTACTTTTATGTACTTCATTGATTCATGGTGGGTCACCCTTTCTCATGGTGGCTCTGAATCATGTTGTTCCCATCTTCATCTTGTATGCAGGCTTGCAACATTATGTGTTACTACTGACTTATGCAATTGTATTCACTCTCCCTTCTTGCTTCTCCACTGTTTTTGACTGCTTGCTCTCTGTTCTCTCCTTCTCTCCCTTTCTCCTTTTTTTCCTATCTCCTCCCCTCCTCCCCTTACTTTCTTCTATGCACTTACTCTATCAGAATTGTCCCTGGACCTAGAATGATAGCAACCTCGTCTGTCTCCTTCGCCCTCCCCTTAATTCTTTTCTTCCTCAACCCTGCACACCCCCAGCACTATCTGAAATGTTGTCAGGCCTAGTATGATAGTCACTTGTTTTGTTCCTCCCCTCCCTTTCTGCACCCCTCTCCCTCCCATTTTGTTTTCTCTGGCTCTACCTGGAATGTTGTCAGGCCTAGTACGGTAGTCACCTGTCTGTTTCCATTCCCTTCCCACTCTCCCCCTCCCTTCCTTATCTATGTCTTAGCTCTTGGACTATCTGAAATGTTGCCAGGCCGAGTACGATAGTTAATTTAACATACTTACTGTTCATGGCCTGTAAGAATGTCATTGTATTTTCCCTCGTTCCCTCCCTTGCCTTGAAGTACATTCAAAACATTGTGTTTAGGCGCTATATAAATAAACTATCATATCATATCATAACAGTGTAACCCATGATTGTGGATGCACGTTATTTTTCACTGTACCTTTGCAACCTTGTAACGAATGCAGCTTATTGTCAAGAAGAGATGTAACAAATTTGGAGGATGTAAATAACTCCCCTCTGTACCTGCATAACGAGGTAACTACTGTTTTTCACTGTCAAGATAAGCTCCCAGATGCCTCCGGGTTAGGTGTGCTATACAAATTACAAAATAAATAAATACTTACCCAGAGCAAACTGCTCTTGCCTTTCTCTGCACGACGATGACCGAACGGGCCCCTATTTCATGCAGGGGCTGAGGAAAGAGGCTGGCTCGCCAGTCCCCCAGCCTTATATCCGCTCCCTGGTGCCCAATCGGGTGTGGCCGGGCCCAGAGATGCCCCTTCCTCCTGGGAGGAGGCAAAGTGGGATTGCCCCCCGGGGGTGGCCACAAGGGACATGCCCTCACCTTTGGGGGCAGTGTACTATTCATTGGTGTAAACGTGTTTGCCCTGAGCCCAGAACCAGGGACTCTTCACCAGAGTTGGGCTGGTTTAAGAGGAACAGCATGTCTTATGAGTTTTTTTACAATTCACAAAACATTTCCTCCTTGTCTTTACCTAGAGTCGTTGTGTTGTTGATCTCCCAATGGAGGGGAGTTAATCCAACCCACCCCTGTGAAAGGAAGTCGAAGGGATGCAACAGTGATGAATTCCGCCATCTCCACTATCTGCCACGCACACAGCCTGCTAGATAACCTGTACGCATGTTTGCTTTTCTGTTCTACATTGAATATAGGCTTTGGTATAGGGTGTATTGTGATAATCCCGGAGCATCCTGCAGAGGGCTTGATGTGGGTTGGTGGCCTCGATGTAGGTTCTTTGTATGTTCTTTTTGATTGATGCCATAAAGTGTTCAGCCGTTCCATTCGTCTGGGGCCATCTTGCCGTGATCTTTTGATGATCAAAGCCCATGTGTTTCACGAATGCGGAGAAGTCGTGTCCTTTGAACGGGGGACCATTGTCTGACTTAATTGTTTGCGATATGCCCCATTCACTCAGTACTTCATCGAATAGGGCTGCCACTTGGGGATATGCCGTTGTCGCTACTTTCTTTACAATGGGAAACCCAGAGTGTTTGTCAATGAAGACTATTAAGTATTCTCCCGACTCTAGGGGTCTGTAGAAGTCGACTGCGACCCAATCCCATGGCCTGTCGGGTATGCGCGTTGGCTGTAGGGGGTGTGGGTGCCTCTGCCTTTGTGGTGCACAAGCACGGGTAGACAACTTTTCACCTAGCAGTCTACTAGGGAGTGCATGAAGGTGCACCAGATGTTGCAATGGAGCTGCTTCTTTTTTTTTTTTTTTTAAATAATTTTTATTTTCAAAATAAAACAATACAAACCAAACTTGCAGCATTATACATTACAAACTGTAAACATCAATTAATACCATGTTACTGCACTTCAACCCCCCCCCCCTGCCCCCAAGAGCTTATCAACCTTACAGTTCTGTGTACGCTTGGTGCGGCCGGGCGCCGCCCCTCCCGGAAGCAGCAGGGTCCATTTCCGCGCCAAAGAGTCCCGTAATTAACATTCTCCAAGCCGCCAGGTTGCCCACTTCTTCCTCCCCACAATTACCACACGCTTCCTGCCATACCACCGTTTCAGCCTCCGCCCACTTCTGCAGGTCCCGCCACCATATCTCTATTCTTGGCCCATGGCGTTGCTTCCAACTCATAGCTATCCTTCTCTTAGCAAGTACATACGCCAGGTCTCTCAGTTTCCCAAGATGTTTGGTGTTCCGTGGTCTAGGGAACCCTCCCAGGAGGCAGGCCCAGGCCGTGTCAATGCGTAGCAGAACCCCCTTATCTGCTAATTTCTGTGCCACTTCCCCCCAAAAGCCTTCAATCACTGGGCAGGACCAGAACATATGTGTCATACCTGCGTCTTCTTCATCGCATTTCGGGCATGCTTGTCTGCATGCGTTCGCAAACTTGGCTATTTTCTTCGGGGTCATATATGCTCTGTGCGTGATGTACAGCTGTATTTGCTGCAATCTAGCATTCCTGGACACTTTCTTATGTTATCCCATGGCCCGTTCCCACATCCCATCAGTCATCTGTGCCCCCACTTCCGCTTCCCAATCAAGCCTCAAATCCATCAAGTCCTTCCCCACCCGGGTCATCACCACCTCATATAATCTAGAGATCTCATGCCCGCCCTCTGATATATCATATATCGTTCCGATCAGTGCATCCGGATCTTCCGCCAGCACCGTCTCCGGCCAAGTCTTGCGGATGATCTGTACCAGCCTTAGATATGTAACATATTGGCCCCCGTGCAGCCCTGTTTCTTCACCCAGGTCTACGAATTCTCTAATGGCCCCATCCTGCCATATGTCTCCCAATGTGGCCAGCCCAACCGTTTCCCAATATGTCCTGATAATTTTCCTGAGCTGGCTGTCCCCCATAGTTAGGGCGACCAATGGCACATGCGGGGAACACGGGTGCGGGCTCTCAATCAACTGGCACATTCTACGCCAAATTCTCCACCCCAACAGCAACATACATGGGCATCCTTGCAAGTCCGACCTAGGGACCCAGACAACCTCTTTTAGATAAAACGGGGCGCAGTCCCTCCCAACCAGCCTAGACTCAGGAGTTTCCTCATCAGAGAGCCATCTGGTCACGTATTGCAGCTGGCTGGCCACATAATAGGCCTCAAAGTTCGGCAGCTTGATGCCTCCCCTATCGTGGAAATTTTGCAGTTTCCACAAGGCTACCCTGTTGCGGATGCCGTGCCACAGGAAGTCCCTGCATACACTATCAAGTTTGACAAAGAACTTCCTGGGTATCAAGTATGGTGTATTGCTGAAAAAGTGCAAAAGCCTGGGCAGGACCACCATTTTAAGCATCGCCCCCCGGCCCACCATTGCCAGCGGCAGCTTCTCCCAAAACCGCATACTATCGCGGATTTTCTTTACCGCCGCCTCGGCATTGTGCAAGTGTTCTTCCTTCACAGCATGATATACATCAATTCCGAGGTAGCGGAAAGACTCAGTCGCCCAGGGCACGGGCAACACCGGCAACCGTTCCAGGGGGACCCCAATGAAGCTCCCCAGCGGAAACATGCTTGATTTACTGGGATTAACCGCTATGCCGGACAACTCCGCATACTTTTCCATGACCTCTAAAATGTACTGGAGGTTTTCCTCCGGACACCTCAGGTACAACAACAGGTCGTCAGCATATAGGGATATCAAATGGTTCTCTCCTCCCACCTCGATGCCAACCAAGTCATATTGTTGTCTGAGGTACACCGCCAGGGGCTCCAGGGCCAATATGTACAGCATCGGGGACCAGGGGCATCCCTGTCTGGTGCCTCTGCTAAGTCGCCACCTTTTGGATATCACAGATCCCGTGCGCACCCTGGCCAGTGGCTCGCTGTACACCAGTTTCGCCCACCTCACATAGCCAGGCCCGAACCCGTACCCCTCCAAGGCCGCCAGCAACCACGGCCACCTCACTGAATCAAATGCCTTAACTGCATCTAGGGACACCACCACCATCTCTTCATCACTTCTATTCCCCTCTTCAATCACCCGGTGAAGTCGCCTGTGATTGTGAGTTATGTTCCTGTTGGGGACATAGCCCGTCTGATCCGGGTGTATCAGTTTACTGATGACCCTACGTAGCCTGTTGGCCAGGACCGCCGTCAGGATCTTGCTGTCCTGGTTCAACATCGACAGCGGCCTATACGATCCACAGCTTTGTCGGGGTTTATTAGGCTTGGGGAGCGGCACTATCAGCGCTTCTCTGAGCGTTTCCGGTAACCGACCCTTCTCGAAAGATTCATTGAACATTTCTAGCATCGGGGGGAGTATCTCTGCTCCATACACTTTATAAAACTCACTAGGGAGTCCGTCCGTGCCCGGGGTCTTACAAGTGGGCAATCCCTTCACTACCTCCTCCAGTTCTTCTAGTGTAATAGGTGCGTCCAGATCCTCTCTTTCTTCATCACTAATCCTGGGCAGCTCTATGTCTTCCAGTGTAGTTCTGATCTCTGCCTGATTTTCTCCCCCTATGTCCTCATACAGTGCTCTATAATAATCAAGGAAGGCTGCATTAACTCCTTCTTGGGTGTCTACCTCCTCTCCGTCCTCTCTAACTATCATCCTGATCGGGGGCCTAGGGGTTTCTCTCTTATATAGCCATGCCAGTGGGCGGCCAGTTTTGTCTCCACCCGCATGCTGCCTCTCAACATATTTTCTATAGTTAAGGTTACAGAGCCTCTCCCAAAGCTCCGAACACCGCTGCTGCAGCTCAAGTACTAGGTCTGCATCCCCTCCTGCCTTGCTACATTCGCGCTCCAGTTGTCTCTCCGCCTTCTCTAGCTCCATCAGAACCCCACCCTGCAGGCCCTTTGACTTGGAAATAGCGTCCCCTCGTAACACAACCTTGAATGCCTCCCAAAGTGTACCCGCCGAATATACACTGCCCGTGTTAACCTCAAAGTACCACTGGATCGCCTCCCTGATGTCCTCCCTAAAAACCGTGTCCCTAAGCGCCTCCGCACGGAGGCGCCATGTAGGTATTCGTGCACGAGGGCGGCCATACTCCCAGGTCAACACTAAGGGCGAGTGGTCCGATAGGACCCTCGCTTTATATTCAATTTGAGTGGTCGCCAACACCACTTCTGACGTGGCAAAGAAATAATCCAATCTCGTGTGTAAGCGCTGTGGAGCAGAGTAGTGAGAATACTGCGAGGTATCAGGGTATTTCAGTCGCCAAACATCCGCCAGCCCAAAGTCGCCCAGCAACGTCTGTAGTACTCTGGCCGCCGGGGTGGGCCGATCAATCCTATCATCGGACCTATCAGCCCTTGGGTTGAGAACACAGTTAAAATCCCCTCCCCAAATGATCGCTCCCCCCACACATGTGCCCAGACGGGTGCATAGGGTCCTGAAGTATGCAGCAGCATTCTGATTGGGGGCATATGTGTTAATAATGCAAACCTCTCTATCCTCCACCAGGGCTCTGAGCATAACCAGCCTGCCCTCCGTGTCCACCTCCTGCCACATGACTCTGAACGGAACGTGCGGTGCTACCCAGATTAGCACTCCCCTGGCATAGGCAGAGTACGGGGAGCCCACCACCATGCCACTCCACTTTTTCTCAACCAGATCTAACTTGTGTCGGTTCAGGTGTGTTTCTTGCAATAGTGCAATGTCAATCCTCTGCCTTTTGAGGTACAACATAACTTTATTCCTTTTTAAATAACTATTAAGTCCCCTGACATTCCAGGTGACAATCTTAAGGTCTCCCATGGCAAGTACGTTCCCCCATGCCTCCCATGTGGCGACCCCCAACCGCCCTCATGACACAGATAGCGTTTCGGTCCAGTAACTCCTCATATAAGCTCAAACTCCCTTCAACTATATACACAACTAAACCCCAACTCCCCTCCCCCCACCCGTGCCTTCCCCAACATCACACACCCCAACTGCTGCCCAGCTCCAGCCTCAGAGCTCAGGCACCCCCACATCTAGCTCCGCAAACACCGGTCGGTGAACGGAGCCCAGTAGGGTGAGGTCACCCTAACGGCCACCCAACTAAAACTATTGTGGGGTAGAGAGTATCGCCCCGTAAGGCTCCCGATCGAATAAACATTCACAATGTCCTGACAAATAGTGCAATCATCTGACCTTCTTTACCGAAGGTGTCACACCGACTATATTCAAGTCCCACGAGCCACGCCATCTTGCGACGCCATGTTACGATTCCCGTATCTCTTCCGAGCCCTTTCTGGGCCGAACTTCTGATTCCTGGGGGCATCCATGCGCATCGAGCCATCCCATGGCATCCTCCGGGGTTTCAAAAAACAAGGTTTTATGGGCATGGAAAACCTTCAATTTTGCAGGATAGAGTAACATATATTTGTGGCCCGCTTCTCTCAGCCTCCGCTTTACAGACCCAAAGTTCATGCGACTACGCTGTACAGTCATAGTATAATCTGGATAAGCCGTGATGTTTGCCGCTCCTCTCGTGATCGTCCCTCCTTTACGGAAGTATTCCAGTATCCTCTCCCGGTCGCGGTAGTTAAGGATTTTGGCGATCACAGGCCTAGGCGGGTTCCCCGGAGGTGGCCTCCTGGTTAGGGCTCTATGTGCTCTTTCTACTGCAAATCCTTGAGATAGGGCCCCTCCAGATATCTCCTGTAAGAGCATGGATTCGATGAAATCCGTAGGGTCACGGCCCTCCATCCCCTCTGGTAGGCCCACGATGCGGATGTTGTTGCGACGGGCTCGTCCCTCAGCCTCCTCCGCTCTGCTCTCCAGGTTGCCCATCCTTTGTGTCAGGGCATGCAAGTCGGCCTTATGAGTGGCGCAATCTGCTGTATTCGGGCCAACTTCTTTTTCAAGGGCCTCCGTGTGCTCCGCCAGGGTCCTGACATCTTGTCGTAGCAGATTAACGTCCTCTTGGACCTCTCCAACCTTGCGATCCAGTGCAATCTTCAGTTCAGTAATGGCCAGTTCCAACTTGGATTCCCAGGCCGCCCTCAGTTCCACAATCGCCGCCAGGATTTCTTGGTTGGTGCACGAAGACGTCGTGCCACTCCCAGCCAGCGCTTCCTTACTTTTGGTAGTGTCCTGGCTCGGGGGAGTTCTAGTGAAATCGTCTAAGGTAGGCTGTTTCACCTTCGGCCGCACCGGCCTGTTCGACATGGCTCAGGAAATCGATCGGTTGCTAAAGTAGCAAGTTTGTGTACAGTGCACCGTCACAGCTAGGCCACCGTGCAACTCGCTTCTATTCCAGTCCCGGGCCCTGGTCGGCCATTTTGAGTCGCCCTTTGTTCGCGGAGTCTTTTAACTCATAGCCACCGATCTCCGTCGCCGTTAATCCGATTCTCTCCAAAAGTTCACAATGCGTGGCCAATACCTTCACACACCATCATGTGAATCGTCGGTGGTCAGCGATCCGTCGTACCGCACATATTTGCCCGGATCGTTGTAGGATCTCGGGAGCTCCTCCAGGACGCGTCCTCCTACATGGCTCTCGTAGCCACGCCCCCCTGCAATGGAGCTGCTTCTTGGTGTTATCTGCTCCCCTGTGACCCTCATGTGCCGTCTTGATGACCCCTGCTCTGAGTGTGCCTGGGATGATGAGTTTGCTTCCTCTCAGTAATATAGACTAGTCTTTGACTGCAAGTTCATTGTGCACCTTTGCCAGCCTCTCCATTTTTTCTCGGCTTACCCCCAGGTGACTCTTTATGGCGCGTCAGTAGTCCGCTCCACTTATTGTTGTTAGTGAGCGCAATAGCCAGGGCCATGGACGGGTCTGCAGCTGATGCGGAAGCAACGGCCTCCAGTGATAGTCCAGGTGGCAATGCGTTTTGTACAACATAGTTGATATTTTCTGTGTCGCCTTTTCTGGTTGTTGATGCCCCTGTCGGGTGGTGTGATATGTAGTCTGTGGGGTTTTGATCACCCCCCGATCGATGAACGATTTTGTAGTCATACTTTTGTAAAGGGATGCCCCATCTTTTAATCTTCGGTGGCATCTTTGGGCAAGGATACCCAAACAGGGAGAGCAAGGCTTGATGGTCGGTCACCAGGGTCAATCTCTTGGCGATGATAAAGTTATAAAAGTGCTCGCACAGCCAGATCACAGCAGGGCTTTCCTTTTCAGCCTGGGAGCAGGCTGATTCTGTTTGAGACAGTGCCCTGCTTGCATAGCCAACGATGTGTCTAGGATGTGTGTTTTCACCACTGGTCTGGACAAGGATGGCGCCTAGGCCCACTGGGCTGGTGTTGACAATAATTTCAGTGTGCCATGATGGGCCAAAGTAGGCTAGCTGTCAAGCATCCACAAGCTATGCTTTGATGCTCTCGAACGCAGTTTGGCATTCAGCAGACTAGTCAAACTCAGAGTCTTTTTGTAGCAGCCTCCGCATTGCCTCAGTGAGCGTTGCGTAGTGCAGGATGTATCTTGCACAGTATCCAGCTATGCCAAGAAAGGATCTCACGTCTGCCACTTGTGTCAGAGCCTGGGAGTTGGTGATGGTGTCTACTTTCTCTGGATCTGGAGTCATTCCTTTGTCTGAAAAAATATGCCTGAAGTTCCTGAGCTTTCTCTTACTGAACCTGCATTAGTCTAAGTTTAGTGTCAGCCCTGCTGTTTGGGGGTGGTGCAGTTCTCGATGAGGGCTGCGTCGTATACTGCTTGCGACATGCCAAAGACTAGAATGTCATCACTGTAGTTCAGGGCTAGTTTTATCGGGAAGATCACCTGTGTGATGGCCTCTTGAAAGATTTCTGTCACGGACGAGATGCCAAAGTTCAGCCGTCGGTATTGGAAGAGGCCCTCATGCATGGAGAACGTGGTGATACTTCTGGATTGTGGGTGGAGTTCAAGCTGGTGGTACCCTTGCACGAGATCCAACTTGCAAAAGGTGGTCGCTCTGTTGGATTGGACTATCATGTCCTCGATACACAGACCTGGCTGTCTCTCCAGCCGTGTTTGCCATCCTTTTGTCGACGCAGATTCTGATGTGACCTTTACCCTTGGGGACAATGACTAGTGGTGACTCCCACAGGGTTGGACTGGTGGCATGTTCGATGATATCGTTCTGAAGGAGCAGGTATAATTCTTTTAAGACTGCTTCTTGAAGGTGGAAACCCACTCTCCTTGGGTGCTGGGGTACCAATGGACATTTTCATCACTGTGCAGCTTGACGAGCATTCCCTTTAGTCTCCCGATCCCTGTGCATAGGCTAAGGAACTTGGATTGGATGTGTTCTTTCGTGATGGCACTGCCCCTTCCATGCTCCCTCTGAGTGCACATATGGACTCGCCGTTGTTCATGGGTGATGTGGTCGACTGGATCACTTCCCCTTCTTGGAATCAAATGTCAATAAGGCAGAGGAAATGGGCTGTGTGCCAGCTGAGTATTCAGCTGCCTCTCGTAGGGCTGTGTATGACGTGGATGGTGGTGTGATTGGCATTTCCATTGTATAACAGTCATCTTCGGAACTGGCTGGTGGAGTGCAGGGGTTGTGTTGCCCCCCACTGAAATATTCTTGAGGCAGTCTTTGCAAGTGCAGCTTTCTCTGGCATGCTGTGGAACTCCTGCTCTCCTATGATGTTCACAGTCGCACCTGAATCAACCAGAAAGCAGTATAGTTTATTCCCTATGTTGACAGGGATTCTGGGTGCTTCTCTTGTTTCTCGTCATTGTAGATGAGGTTGACATATTATCTGGTTGGTTCGGGACATACTCGGTGCCATATTCGTATTGGTATTGATATTGTTGGTCCCTGTATTGTAAGTGGCTGTAAGGGGTTTTGTTGTATTCATCCCCGTAGCTGGCATATTGGTCCTGCAGGTTGTATACCTGACTGAGTTCACGGGGTGGTTTTTCTTCCATCGCTCTCACATATCTTCTCTGTCCTTGATATTGTGGCTGCTTTTATCTTGGCGGTTAGCCTGGGGGTGGTGTTTGTTGGTTGTAGGGTCTCCCTTGTGTTTGTAGGTTCGACCGTGGAGTGGGAAACGGTCTCCCTTCTCTGCAGACTGATTGAAAATGTCCTTCTCTTCCGCAGTTTGAACACCTTTGGGACAGAGCCGGTTCCCGGAGTGCGTAAAGTTCATGCTGCACCGATAGCATTGTCAGAGTGTCCTGGGGGGGCTCCTGGTCGCATGGCCTTACAATGGCGTCACTCTCCCTTTCAGCCTTTCAGCTAGTGGTAGTATTGCTGCGATGGTTTCATGGCGGTCGTATTTTTGTCCTGGGTTGTTTTCAATGGATGCGGAATGGGCATCCACCCTCTCGAAGATTATAGCCAGCTCACTTACTTCGTCTTTGGTCAGGGGCTTCTTTAGTAGATGCTTCTGGAATGCGGGTGACGCGCAGCCCTCGATCACCCATAGTCTTATGGCTTTGTCTGTAGAGAAGAGGTGGAACTGACAGTGTGAGCTTTTCACATGATGGCGTGTGGTAAATTTGTCAACGGATTCTTCAGGTTTTTGTTTGCACTGATTAAACATATACCGCTCATAATCACGATTGGGATCGATGATAAGTTTCCTGTTGAGGGCCGTGATCAGTGCGGCAAAGTCTGTTTTTTTCCTTTGGGGGTATGGTTTTCACAATGGTTTTGATTTCACTGCCCACTAGGTTGATGAACATGTTGCTTAGTGTGCTGCTTTAACAAAGTGATTGAAGTCTTCTACCCATTCGATCCACCGCGGTCCTTTGTCGCTTTGTGGCACGAGGGTGAATGGGAGTGGTTTCCTTAGCAGGGGCGCTTTGGATGCAGATTGCGTGGTGGGGGCTTGGGCCCCAGAGCGATCGTGCCACTCATCGTATTCTTGGCGCTTGCGTGACTCAGAAAATGGCATAGGCGGTGCATGTACGAGTGGCAGGGTTGCGCAGTACCTCTGTCGCTGACTGCCGTCTGGTGCCGCCAACCTCAGGTGTGCAGTAGACACTCCTTCTGGTGGGTGCAGATAGGCACTCATAGTTGCGTAGATGTTGGACCCCTTTTTGGACCTGGGCGCCCCATGGAAGTTGGTGGCTGGGGCGTGGTTGTCTTCAGGCCTCTCCGGACTGCTGTAGAGGTCCACTGATGGAGCTGTGGGACAGCTGCCTGCTGTTGGGTAGCTCCTGCGTGGCTGGAGTTGCAGCTGCCGATCTGACTCTCGCGTTATTGGAGCGAGAGAAGACAAGGAAGGAAAAGTTTTTATTTTACATTTTTTTACAGTGGCTGCTCCAGCGGCCTTTGGCGCGCGGGAAATGCCCTTGGTAGTGTGTACAGATGGGGCGGGATCGCACTAGAGGCTGTAGTGGGTGGCATCACCATGGAACGTTGCTGGTCGGGTGGGATCAGCCAGCTGATGTTACGCCGGATCGCTGGAGTATTCAGGTGCCCACAGGCGGGTGGGATCACCCGTTGGAAGAGCGTGTTGTGATGTGGGCGGGATCACCTCAGGAGTACTCTCGTGAGAGGGGCGGCAGGATCGCTGTATGGAGGAGCTGCGGCAGGGTCGCCGTGTGGAGGGGCGGGCCCGGAGGGAAATCACCGTCCCGAGGAGGATGTGGACGCCGGTGTGCAGGGATAAGCTGTGTCGCCAGTTGTTAAAGTTTAGACATACGCATAGGTACGGATGAAAGAAAGGACGCTACACCAGGCCGGAAAGGACCTTCTCTTTATTCCACTCCATTCGACATAAATCGGGAACTGACGTTCCTTCAATCCTGCAACTCCCCCGTTTCCTCCCGCTTCCCGCCTGGTGCCCTCTCTGTGCCTTTCAGAGTCATGTGGTGAGACATCGGGCAGTTCCAATTCCTGACCTGATTTCAGCTTTCTAATAGGTAACACCTAGACACCGTCCATAGCAAAACTATTGACATATGAGGATAAGTAGGAGGAACATGTGAAGTGAAGATGGACAAACAGCCCCTGGGCATTTGGCTTTGAACCCACGTAGCAATCACCCAAGCACATGATAATTTCCACGGCCATTACCACCCACTACGCCCCACCAAACATACATCCCCAGCGATCTCCTTGAGCTTTCTCTATTGTGCAGTATCATCAAATGATGTACCATTATGGGGCTACTTTTGTGATCTTTAAAGTCTTTTGAAATGTAATGGATTAACTGCAGCTTTAACACAGCTCCCAGTGGAAAAATAATAAGAATCTGCACCAAGTGTCTTTAGACACTTCAATTATATGCAGTTTTTCTGACCCTAGTTTAAACTTTGAAACCCCCTGATGGTCCTTTAATGGCGCACTCTACTTTTTACTGTTTCTTGACACACTACCGATCATGCATTGGCAGCTGCGGAACCCATATTGATGTTTTCTTCTAGGAAATGACATTTTTTCCATATGGGCCATTATTATTATTATTATTATTATTATTATTATTATTACTTAACTGCATGACTTTCAGTTATGCAACCCAGGCAACATGAATTGTGCCTGTGGAATTTCTAGTTTCCTCATTGGTTGAAAATTCACTGTTTCACTTAATTAAAAAAGACACAGAATTCAGTCAAGGACAGATGAAGCAATTTAAGATCATCGCCGTTAACTGTTCTTGAAGGTAGACCAGCCGCATTTCTTCTTGGAACCTGTAGCTTCAGGTTACATTTGTGAGACTCCTGCATGCGTTTAAGGTCTGTGCTTAATTAGACCAGCACTTGCCTGTAGAGTTCACTGTTGCTATCAACATTTGTAGAGGTTTCTAAATGTGTCGGTATGCAAATTGGTGCCACAGAACTAAACCACCTGTCTTTGTAGACCGGAAATACTTGGCCAGTCCTTGCTTTTCAACTGATGCCCCTTTGCATTTAGGCACTTGTAGTTCAGCTGTCCTGATTATAGTTAGGCATCTACTGGCGGCATGTAACGCACTCCTGGCAGAAAAGCCAGGGCTGGTTGAAGGTTTAGCATGTCATGGGTCCAGTTGCCATCCATGCATCCAGAATATGAACAGCTGCTGCTTTTGTTTTGAGAATACCCTGGTACTCCCATTTCTATTTCATATGAATTTGGCACTGTAACTGGTTTCAAGAGGCTGTTCTGTTATTTGTATTTTACCCCTTGTTTTTGTACCTGGCTTGTTTCTTTTTTATGGGGTGTCCGAGTGAATCATCTTTAAAGGAGACTACAATTCATCGCCTATGCCATTTTTCTGGTGTGATTTTGGTATCCTCATATATCACTTTTCCATACTCCTCTGCTGCCTTTTTTCTGTGGCATGAAAACTACCTCTCTTCTCCCCTCCATACCTTGTTTCCTCTGCTGCCTCCAATCTCCTAGCTTTTACACTTTAGCTCCTGTCTCCTTTCTTACCCCTCCCACTGCCGCCAGTCTATTTGTCTTTGCCAATCAAGGTTCCTGTTGCCAGAAATATGTTTTCCATGATGGTAAACCATCTATAATCCTTGACATGTTTCGCTCCTTTTTATGTCACTACTAGGAACATGCCTCCACAAAAGATCATTGGGGCGGACGGCATGACAGCAATAAAAGAATCTGTCGTGTCCTGTGATGTCAGACATGTCACTGTTGTAATATGCACTTCACCAGGCGATGCAATGTTTACGCTTTCCCCTTTCTGCAGAGTCAAGGCTGGTCCTTGGTGTTATGTGCCAATCACTGACACACAAGATAATTCGCCTAATTCTGCACACTATGCTATGTGTCGTATTACAGAGTGCCCTGCATGACCTTGCTGGTGGATGGTGGGGCTGCCAATGCAACAGGGTGTCTCTTCTAGTGCCATGATGTTATGTTATGTTACGTTATGTTATCTTAAAGGAGATTTATACTGTGCACTACCACCAGCTGAGTGGCCCCTGGTGCTCTGGCAAGTCTGAAAAGCAAGAGGGTAATGTGTGGGGGGGTAAGTTAGTAGTACTGAGTGGGAAAAAAGCGCAAGAGAGCTGTGATGTGCTGTTGGCAGCTTCAGTTGAGTTTACACCGTTCACTGAGCGTAGGTGTGAATTTACGACCCGTAGGCATGTGCTGTTGTGCGAGGCTATGTTTGGTTCGTTTTGTTGCGGTGTAGTGAAATGCGTGCAGTCTGTTGTGCTGTAGAGGCATGGTTGTGTTTAGTATAGAGTTTGAGAGGTGTACGCAGAGGGATGAATTTTTAGTGTGGTTGGTTAGTGCTGACACTTTATTGTAACCCCTGAGTTTTGGCTGCCTGTGGCACATATCCCTGCCAGTGTCCAACATTGTGGTTTTCTAGGGTTCCCAATCCTATTTTCTGTGCAGAGTTGTGGGTGGTTGACAGGGCTATTTAGTGGTGATACCTCCTCCACCCCCCAACCCCACCATGTTCAGAGTAATGGATGTCTACATCGCTTTATCCACTGGCCCATCCTGGTGTGCACCCACCATCACCTTCCTGGGACCGTTGAGAGCAGTGGGACCTCTTCCCTGTTCTCTTGAGCTCCATGGGCCCAATGGTTTATTTGTTTGATCCCCACTCTTTCCGCTTTATCAAATTAGGTTGGACCTGTCTCTCTCCATTTTTTCTGGCAGGGCCCTCTAAGAGAAGGGTTGCCCCTGAGTCTCCCTCTCATTTGGAGGCCTCTCTAGTTCCCTGCACTTTTTCATGGTCTGGCCTAGTCCCCTGTCTTTCCATTTGTATGTACATGCCATGGGTGTGGGTGTTGCTCATTTGTTTTCGTCCCGTTTTGGTCTGAAGAGCTAGGTTTTTAGGCATTTTCTGAATTTTAGATGGTCCTTCATGGTTCGTTTTCTCTTTTGATGGAGTTCCATAGTTTAGCGGCTAGGCAAGAGAATGCTGATCCACCAAGTCTTTTCCTCGTGTATGGTTTAGTGTCCAGGCCGATGTCGTTGCTGGATCTGTATTGTTTGCTTCTTTGGTTTTTGATCTAATCAGGATGTTGGTCTTGTCCGGGTTGACTTTGAGGTTGTTCGTGTTCATCCATTCATAGAGTTCTTTGAGACAGTCTATTAGCCTTGTGTTCTCCTCTTGTACATCTTTGACTTTGTAGATGATATGGGAGTCATCTGCACAGATGTAGCAGGTGAAGCTGTGTCTTTTGATGAGGTTGATCAGTGGAGCCATGTTGATGTTGAAGAGGAGTGAGGATACAGAGGTTCCTTGTGGGACTGCACAGGTCATGACCAGCGGCACGGATTTGAATGGTTTTATCCATACTCTTTCTGTTCTTTCAGATAAAGATTTTATCCAGAGCAGCGCTGTGTCGATGATCCATATTTCTTTCAGTGGCCCTCATTAGGACTCCGGCGCTAAACCATGGTGCTATTAGCACCATGGTCCATGCCGGAGTCCGCCGTGGCGGAATGGGGAATTACCACCCCATTCCAAGGTTGGCGGGGCGGTAATTCCCCCTTTCTCCATGGCCCTTCCCCATTCCCATTTTTGCCCCATAGGGCTCAATGAGAACGGGGACGGCAGCAATTACGGTACCGCAAATTGCGGTGCCGTAATTGCCATCAAGGTCCCTTTGCGGGTCCCTACTTTAACGGCTGGTCCAGACCAGCCGTTCAGGTCGGGTCCCGCAAAGGGACCTCGTAGTAAGGCGCTAAGGGGTTAACGGCGCCGCAGCCTTTTACAGCGCCGTTAACCCCTTAGCACCAGGGTCGTAATGACCCCCAGTCTCTTGATGAGGATGTTGTGCTTGACTGTGTTGAATGCTGTCCAGAGGTCAAGTAGTATCAGTGCTGGGTTTGTGTTGGAATCTGCATTGGTCTTTAGGTCGTCCCAAATGGTGCTAAGTGCCTTCTCTGACCCTCTCATGGATTTGATGCCGACATGTGCCTGATCCAATAGTTGGTGATTTTCTACATGTTCCAGTGTTGATTCGTAGACATAGGTCTCTAGTAGTTAGGCCAGATAGGGAATGTTTCATATCAGTCTGTAGTTAGGGAGGTCTTCCACATCGCCCATTGTATGCTCGAGGAGTGTTTCGATGTATGCTGATTTGAAAGCCTGTGGTACTCTCCCTGTTGAGAGTGATTGGTTTAAGGTTTATGTGGCATTCCAATGGTGTGCCCTGTGTCAAGATCAATTTATAGATGTCAGGTGAGCAGGGTCCATTGAGGAGCCTGCATTATTGCTTTGTTTCACCAGCTTGAGGAATTTATCTCCTGATATTTGGGTGAAGCTTTGCAGCTTGTTATGTGGTTCCAGGGTGGGTAGGGGATAGTGCGCGATCGGGTTGATTGATCTACTTTGTATAATCTGTTGTATGTCAGTGATTTTATATGTAAAGTGGTCTTTGAGATCATAGCATAGTTTTTGTGATGGTACTGGTGTGTTATTACATCGAGGTGGATTTCTCATCTCGTTAAAGATGTTGAATATTTCTTTATGGGTGTTGGTGTGTTTTGTTATTTGGTTGTCATAGTACTTATTTTTTGCTTTGAGAGTTTCCTTTTTGTATGCTTAGATTTGTTTTTGATAGTTTATTCTTTTGGTATGGTCATAGTTTTTCCCCCATTCTAGTTCAAGTATCTGTTTTTTTCTTTCATTGTATTGAGGTGGGGTGTAAACCATCTTCCCACTGCATTCTTTTGTGATGGGATGAAGGGTTTTTCCAGGCAGATGCTGTCTATTGTTTCGGATATTGTGTCTATTGTTATGATGCTGAGCAAGTGGTGGCATGAGGACGATCCTCTAGCTAACCCCACCATACTTTTACAGAATGAGTGGTGATCCCACAGATCCGGCAGTCGCTCCATGCTTGGCTCCCCTTGGTTGGATGCAGAAATCACACATAAATTTAAAGGGAACAAGAACAGGACCTGAACTATGGTGGGAAATTTGAGAGGCAGTCAGCCAGTCATCTCACAATGCCTCGACTCTCAGACAACTAAGACCAAGTAAACTTAGCGCTCCACCCCAGGGATAGAGCCAGGCTGTATCAGTCAGAGAGCTTATTTTACGAGGTGAAAGACTAGCCAACCAAAAGTACCACATCAGAACTGGAACCCATTCTCTGTGTTGCAGCCCATCAGCCAGGTACAAAACAAGCTACTTAAGGAGACACACCTGGGTTCCCCTACATCAGAGAGAGACTGGAAAGCTGGCCAATGCCCTATAAAGGGAAGGTCCGGAGACCGAAGAGCACTGAGAGGCTGAGCCAATATGGAGCCAAGTGCATGTGGTAAGAAGAAGATAGTAGGATAGAAGAAAACTGGCACAAAGTAGACCCAGGGGACAGCAGGAAAGCCCAGGGGCTGGAATGAGAAGGACACATACGGTTGGGAAGAGAGAGAGCCAGATAGTTAGGACAAGAATGCCCCAGTAAGTGGGGAAGTGGGTGTTGCGCACCCATCAGTGATCCAAAGAAAATGGATCTGCGCACCTACCTGGAGGCTTTAAGGTAAATGGTATTTCAGGAATACAGAAGCAGTAAATAATGATAAATGAAATCCACACAGGAATGATCACTTCCACCTCAACACAACAGGTGGTCATAAACACATTCCCCTCCCCCAGCATGATAAACATGTTTTTGTCCTTTAAGATATTAGCTTGTGCAGTCCTTGAATTTAGCACACAAACAGAGGCAGGGGACCCTCAAGGGGGAGTAGTGATGTGGTCAGCAAAGATGCCCACATTGCCACAGCATGTGCTGTGCAATGCACAGAAAAGAAATGTCAGACCCTTCTGTGCATTTTATTTCCAGGGAGAAATGCACCATGCATACATGAACAACTGCTGTCCCAATTGCATTTGCATTCCACAAGTACAAATAAGGACAACATGAATGCAAAATAGTTATAACAAAGAATTTGAACATAATGTAACAGCATGGACTATGCAGGGTCTGCGCGGCCGCATTCCAATGTGCATTTCCAAGTTACATTGAAGAAATTGCTGTTGTTGGGTCTGGGTTGTCTGCTTTTGGAAATGGAAAATGTCTTAGAGGTTTCGCTCTTCCCCAGATCCATTACAGAGGGATTTTAGAAAGACCCTTTTTTTCATCTCAGCTACTGTTGAAAGTTTCCATCATTCCATTTCCGACCCGAACAGATTTTTAAAAATTGTATTTTAATTTACCGTTAATTTGAAAGTTTCCATCATTCCATTTCCGACCCGAACAGATTTTTAAAAATTGTATTTTACTTTACCGTTAATTATTTCATTTGGATGGCTGAGGAAGAGTAAGCGATGCCTGAATGAAAGAGCAATACCAAAGGTGGTTCGGGAGCATAGGCTAGGCCGAGACAAGAACTGGGGGACAACTTGTATCCATGCTCAGTGCAGCAGGCCGTGTGTGTTAACTATTCCTAGTGATACCGCACGCACAACGTTTTATGTATGCAAAGTGCTCCTTTTCTTATTTTCATCATTTGTGGCGCTATGCTTGGTGCAGTAATTTCACGGCGCAGTGCTCCTCCCGCTAGACTTATAGGGCCTCATTACACGGATGGCGGTAAGGGTTTACCGGTACCGGTAAGGGTACCAGTGCCGGTAAACCCTTACCGCCTTACTACGAGGTCCCTTTGTGGGTCCCTACCTTAACGGCTGGTTTAGGACGGGACCCGCAAAGGGACCTTGGAGGTAATTACGGTACTGCAATTTGCGGTACCGTAATTACTGCCTTCCCCATTCCCATTGAGCCCTATGGGGCAAAAATGGGAATGGGGAAGTGCCATGGTGAATGGGGAATTACCGCCCCCACACACCGTGGAATAGGGTGGTTATTCCGCCATTCACCATGGCGGACTCGGTAAAATACCGGCAGCAACCATGGCGCTAATAGCGCCATGGTTACCGCCTTCCGTGTAATGAGGCCCATAGTCTCTGAAGCAGCCATACATTAATGGTCCCCTCCTGAGCAAAGCTACGGAACTAGCAGGGTGGACACATCAGGAAGCAAAACAAAAGGCGATGGCTGCTGGACGGTTTAGAATTCATCTTAAAACATCTGACAATTGCTCTGTCCAGACCACCGTTCTTCGCCTGCCAAGCCATTACAGAAAGGGGAAAGACCATATGCAAATCAGGCCTGGTCCCACCCTAGAGACTCACGCTACAACTCACTGATGACTCCCATCCATCACCTCTTTTGTTTTGCTGTAATATCAGGATGCAGAGCAGGTCGCCCTGCACCAATTGTCCGGCCCTCATTACAACACCGGCGCTACACCATGGCGCTATTAGCACCATGGTTGGTGCCGGTGTTGTAACGGGTCCGCCATGGTCAATGGGGAATTACCACTCCATTCCAAGGTTGGCGGGGCAGTGATTCCCCATTCAACCATGGCCCTTCCCCATTCCCATTTTCGCCCCATAGGGCTCTATGGTAATGGGGAAGGCGCTAAGTACGATACCGCAAATTGCGGTACCGTACTTAGCACCAAGGTCCCTTTGCGGGTCCCTACTTTAATGGCTGGTCTAGACCAGCCGTTCAGGTCGGGTCCCGCAAAGGGACCTCGTAGTGAGGCGCTAAGTGTTTAATGGCGCCGCAGCCTTTTACGGCGCCGTTAAACACTTAGCGCCAGGGTCCTAATGAGGCCCTCTGTGTCTTGTTTTTTATACAGACTTTTGTCTTACCACAGCTTCCGTTTAGAAGGACTCAACCCTGTTCACGTGTATTGGCCTTCCACACGTGCTGCCAGGCAGCACTGAATCCTGCAAGGGGCACACCTATGATGTCTAAGAACCTGTATATGCCCTGTATAGAAGAATATCCACAGAAGACATTTTCCAGCCTAATGCGCAGTTCACGTGCTCTTGTGGCTGAGACTTCTCGACTAAAAGACCTGGGTTCCCACGGCACTGGGCCTCATTCCGAGTATGGCGGTAGGGGGTTAACAGCACCGGTAAGGATGCCGGTGCCGTTAACTCCCTACCGCCACATTCCGAGGTCCCTTAGCGGGTCCCACCAGGAACGGCTGGTCTGACCAGCCGTTCTTAGCGGGACCCGTTGAGGGACCTTGGAGCTAATAACGGTCCCGGAATTTGTGGGCCCGGGATTAGCTCCTTCCCCCATTCCCATTCCAATTGGGGGCTCAAATGGGAATGGGGAATGGTTTTCTGAATGGGGATTTACCGGGTCCTCCAAGGTTGGGATGACCCAGTAAGTCCCCATTCAGAGACACCGGACCCGGGTTTTAATAGCACCATGGCTACCTCCAAACTCGGAATGACCCCCACTGTCTGTTTAAGAGGGTGCAGAATTGTTTATTTCTTACCTGGGCAACTTCTGGCACAGCCTCTAACATTGTGGACCATTTTTACCCATTTCCTTGGTAGTTGAAAGTGGAGGTGCGATGTGCGTGTTGATTACACAAGCGACAGTCGGGCGCAATATGCCAGTCCCCCGGCGTGCCATCAGCTCCAGCCTGCACGCAGACACAGGAAGGGGCTCAGGCTTTGGCTCGGCCATCACTTTCCATTTCAAATAGCATTTTCAGTAAAAGCAAGTAGCGGCGCTAGTCTAAAAATCATGATGTCTGCCTCCTTCTCGCTGCTAGGCACGCCTGTGTATGCACACAGCGATTAATGTTGCTGTGACTGACTGTGACTTTGCACATGGGATGCAAAGTGCGGGCTGTGTGTGTTTTTTGTTGTTGTTCTGAAGAAGTGTCAAGGGGCAGGGGCCTTGGTCGTGTAATCCCTACTGTGCCGGCCCCGGGAACAATGACAATGAATATCAATGTTTAATGCTGTAGTTATGACTGCGCAGAAAGATTTCCCAGTAAATGCTGTTGTTAGAAATCAAATAATTTAAGAAATGCTGCACTTTATTCTATTGTTCAAGGGTAGTCTACCATGTCACATGGAGTGCATACATCAAGTAGGCCAAGTGGAAGCCAGCAAAGAAAAGTAAGAAAAAAGGAATTAATGGCTCTAAACACTGGCTAGATCCATGCATCAATTTGCCAGGAGACCAGATGATGGCCAGGGTTCATCCAAAGACGCTGCTCCTCGGTCTCCAATGGGTGAGGCTGAGTCCTCTGATGCTAGCGTGCATTCTGCAGGAAAGCAAGCAACGGACAAGGATGCATTTGAAGCAGAAGAGAGTGAAGTTAAGGAGAACAATTGGAACATTTTAAGTGATGCTTCTTTCTGGAATATACCTGTACCCGATTATTTCCGGGTTGAGAGCTTCACACGAGGAAGTGCTTCTTTTCAGAACAAAGATGGGCCTTTCGGTGTTGCAACGAGCCCAGATGCAAAAGGAGATGTGCGCCAGCTATCAAAAGAGTGGTTTTACAAGGTGATGCCAAATGGCGAGAAACAGCTGCGGTCACGGCTGGTTTACTCACTCATCAGCGAGAAATGATACTGCTTTTGCTGCCGACTCTTTGCAGTTAATGCTATAGATACGACATCAACATTTTTGACTGGGTTTCGGATGTGGTGGGTACTGTGCCCAAAAGTACATCACCATGAGACACCCGAAGAGCACCTACATTGCCTTGAAAAATGGAAAACCTTGGCAGCGGGACTTAGGCTGCACAAAACAATTGACGCTGAAAGTATTGCTATGATGGATGTGGAGAAGAAAAAGTGGAGGGACGTCTTGCACAGGTGGCTTGACGTCACATTGTTTCTTGCCAAGCAGAATCTGGCACTCTGTGGCCTCAAGGAAGGTGAATCTTCATTGAATAAAGAGAACTTTCTTGAGATGTTCGAGATGCTTTCTAAATATGATCCAGTGCTTAAATAGCAGACCACATGTAAACCTAAAGCCTCAGTATGTGATCTTGCAACAAAAATTCAGAATGAGTTTATGAATATCCTGGCAAATCATATGAAGGAGCTGCTTGTCTTAGATATAAAGACTGCAAAGTGTTTTGGGATCATGTTCGATAGCACACCTGACATATCACACACTGACCAGATGTCCGAGGTGATACACAATGGCAAAGTTGAAGTCATAGAAGTGTTTCTAGGATTTTTCCCTTTAAAGGGGAAAAAGCTGCTGACCTCAATTCTGAGATTCTTAAAAGTTTGGAAATGGATGGACTTGACATAATGAGGAGGTGCCACGCTCAAGGTTAGGATAATGCTGCCACTATGGCTGGAATCCATGGAGGTGTACAAGCCATTCTGAAAAGAAAGAACAGAAAAGCTATGTTTAATGGATGCGTGGACCATTCGCTTAACTTGTGCGGTCAGCACTCTTGCTGGAAATGCATCATGCGTGACATATCTTGCAACTCTTGCCACACTGTTTTCCTTCTTTGCTGCTTCCACTCATCGGTGGGATGTTATAAGTGAACACACTGGAATGTCAGTCAAACTGCTACCAACAACACGCTGGAGTGCTCCTTGTGCTGCAGTTAAGCCAGTGAAAGAAAAGCTTGCAGTGATTGACGCTCTGTGATCCCTCAAGAAAATGTGGACACAGGAGGTACAACACAAGGGCCCTCATTACAAGTTATGCCGGTAGCCATGCCGCAATTTGCGGCATGGCTGCCGGCAAAACCGCATCCGTGTCCGTGTCCTCGGAATGAGGACTTACCGGACCATTCCGAGTCCGGATGGCCCGGTAATTCCTCACTCGAGGACACGGACACGGTTCATCCCCATTCCCATTTCGGCCCCCATAGGGCTGAATGGGAATGGGAGAGGGAGTAAACAACGGGCCATTACGAGATGGCCCGTTGTTTGCTCCCTCTTCCCCTCGCGGTACCCGGTATGCACGCCTGGTTTTCCCAGGCGTGCTTAACATGTGTCCCGCGAGGGGAACTTGTAATGTGGCGGAACGGGTTGAACAGCGCCGCAGCCTTTTACGGCGCCGTTTAACCCGTTCCGCCAGGGTCGTAATGAGGCCCAAGGTCTTGTGCCTGCTCTCTCTGATTTCACGTTTGTGTGCTACCTTTACTTTTGTTGTGATGTACTTGAGGAAATTAATCTTAACCAGCACTACCTGCAGAGAAAGGGTTTACCTCTTGGCAAGATGGTGACAAAGGTAGAAACGCTAAACATTTTCTTCACGAGAAGCGCAGTCACCCAGTGGAGCATGCAATTGAACGGGTGGTTTTAAAATCAGACGAATATGGAATTTAAGTACAGAGAAGATCCAGGTTCAAGAAGAGGATGGCAGGGGAGCAATCAAGAGAAGCTGGACTCACTGTGTAGGAAGAAAACAAGAGGGCAATGCTTGAGTGCATTGATCGTTTTTATTCTGAACTCCAGATCAGATCAAAAGCCATAAAGGAAGAAGCAGCCATGTTTGAGGCTGTTCAAGCCAGGACTTTCATATCTGCCACTGAAGATGAGTTATGGTGTCCATTGCAAAATTGGCCACTTTCTATGTGAGCTTTTAATAGAAATACCAAGGCTGAGAAGGCACCTGAAAGCAGGAGATATTGATCTCGAAGAAGCCAAAGACTGGTCAATATTTGATGTTTTGAAATTCATAGCTGAATGGGACAGACTAGAATCTCGCCCCATCCTCTCACTAAGCCTACAATTATTTGTTGCAATCTGTGTGTCTGTGGCTTCATGTGAGAGGAGTTTTTCGAAGTTGAAACTTACAAAGGACTATTTGCGATCTACTAGAGGACAGTCAAGGTTTTCCGATCTTGCGATATTATCAATTGAAAGGGATATGGCGAAAGGCATTGATTTCGATGAAGTGATTCACAAGTTTGCAGGAAGGCCAAGAAAAGAAAGTTCTGATTTAGTTCAGATTAAGAGGGTAATTCATAGAATTTCGCAGAAAAGTGTCGCAAGCGGATGGCGCAGAGTGTCCACGTGCGATTGTCTGCGCCAGGCACGTGCGCTAAAACCGATTTCCGCGCACAGCGTATTCATGGATTTTAGGCTCCCAAACCAGCTGTGGCGCAGAGAATCGCAGAGAATCGCAGCGACCCTGCAGCAGCACCAGTAACGCCCCGAAGAACGCCCTTGCGCCAGGAAAAGCCATCAAAATCGCTAAATCATTGCAAAGGGCTGCGCTAACCCTGGACCAGTTCACCGGGCTGGCAAACAGCAAACGCCAAGCGGGGAACGTGTATTTCAGGGGTGCGCGGGAAGTTCCACACGCGATTTCAGCAGGGTACGTGTATTTCCGGGGTTCGCGTGAAGTTTCACACGCGATCGGGCCTGGGGGAGCGTGCTACGTGTATTACAGGGGTTCGCGTGAACTGACTCACGCGATCGGGCCTGGGGGAGCGGGCTACGTGTATTTCAGGGGTTTGCGTGAATTTTTTCACGCGATCGGGCCTGGGGGAGCGGGCTACGTGCATTTCAGGGGTTCGCGTGAACTTTCTCACGCGATCGGGCCTGGGGGAGCGGGCTATGTGTATTTCAGGGGTTAGCGTGAACTTTCTCACGCGATCGGGCCTGGGGGAGCGTGCTACGTGTATTACAGGGGTTCGCGTGAAGTTGCACACGCGATTGTCCCAGTGCGAGCAGGGTACGTGTATTTCAGGGGTGCGCGGGAAGTTCCACACGCGATAGTCCCAGTGCGAGCAGGGTACGTGTATTTCAGGGGTGCGCGGGAAGTTCCACACGCGATAGTCCCAGTGCGAGCAGGGTACGTGTATTTCAGGGGTGCGCGGGAAGTTCCACACGCGATAGTCCCAGTGCGAGCAAGGTACGTGTATTTCAGGGGTGCGCGGGAAGTTCCACACGCGATAGTCCCAGTGCGAGCAGGGTACGTGTATTTCAGGGGTGCACGGGAAGTACCACACGCGATAGTCCCAGTGCGAGCAGGGTACGTGTATTTCAGAGGTGCGTGGGAAGTTCCACACGCGATACCAGCAGGGAATGTGTATTACAGGGGTTCTGGGGAGTACTACACGTGAATTGGCCGTGTGGGTCCTCCCAGGTGTACGCACCACAACCTCCACGGCCCCTGCAGGCAGCCCACACCACGGGGGACTACCCTGCACCCCTGCTCATGTCCCGCAGGCAGCCCATTCACCATGGGCATGCCCCCCAGCCAACCCACATGTCACCTTGCACTACTGATCAACAATGCATGTCTCCTACCACCCCCACCCCCCAGCCACCAGGGGCAGCCTCCAGCAGGCCCCCACTCATGTCTCCCACCACCCCCACCCCCCAGCAGTGCAGGGTCACCCTCCACCAGGCCCCCACTCATGTCCCCCTGCACCCCCACCCCCCAGCATCCAGGGTCACCCTCCACCAGGCCCCCACTCATCTCTCCCACCACCCCCACCCCCCAGCCACCAGGGGCAGCCTCCAGCAGGCCCCCACTCATGTCTCCCACCACCCCCACCCCCCGGCAGTGGAGGGTCACCCTCCACCAGGCCCCCACTCATGTCTCCCACCACCCCCACCTCCCGGCAGTGCAGGGTCACCCTCCACCAGGCCCCCACTCATGTCTACCACCACCCCCACCCCCCAGCAGTGCAGGGGCAGCCTCCACCAGGCCCCCACTCATGTGTCCCACCACCCCCACCCCCCAGCCACCAGGGGCAGCCTCCAGCAGGCCCCCACTCATGTCGACCACCACCCCCACCCCCCAGCCACCAGGGGCAGCCTCCACCAGGCCCCCACTCATGTGTCCCACCACCCCCACCCCCCAGCCACCAGGGGCACCCTCCACCAGGCCCCCACTCATGTCTCCCACCACCCCCACCCCCCAGCAGTGCAGGGTCACCCTCCACCAGGCCCCCACTCATGTCCCCCTGCACCCCCACCCCCCAGCATCCAGTGTCACCCTCCACCAGGCCCCCACTCATGTCTCGCACCACCCCCACCCTCCGGCAGTGCAGGGTCACCCTCCACCAGGCCCCCACCCATGTGTCCCACCACCCCCACCCCCCAGCCACCAGGGGCAGCCTCCAGCAGGCCCCCACTCATGTCTCCCACCACCCCCACCCCCCAGCAGTGCAGGGGCAGCCTCCACCAGGCCCCCACTCATGTCTCCCACCACCCCCACCCCCCCAGCCACCAGGGGCAGCCTCCAGCAGGCCCCCACTCATGTCTCCCACCACCCCCACCCCCCAGCAGTGCAGGGGCAGCCTCCACCAGGCCCCCACTCATGTCTCCCACCACCCCCACCCCCCAGCCACCAGGGGCAGCCTCTAGCAGGCCCCCACTCATGTCTCCCACCACCCCCACCCCCCAGCAGTGCAGGGGCAGCCTCCACCAGGCCCCCACTCATGTCTCCCACCACCCCCACCCCCCAGCCACCAGGGGCAGCCTCCACCAGGCCCCCACTCATGTCTCCCACCACCCCCACCCCCCAGCCACCAGGGGCAGCCTCCAACAGGCCCCCACTCATGTCTCCCACCAACCCTACACCCCAGCAGTGCAGGGGCAGCCTCCACCAGGCCCCCACTCATGTCTCCCACCACCCCCACCCCCCAGCAGTGCAGGGGCAGCCTCCACCAGGTGCTCACAATCCCCAATCATGTGCGTAATGGACAGCCTCCACATCCAAAAAGCCCTACCAAGTAACCCATTCACCCACATGGAAATGGAAATCACATGTTACACCCCCAATGTTCATGAAGCTAATGAACCCATGTCCGTCACCAACAATGGTTGCAATATAATGGGAAAACACACAACATGACATGCATGAAACCAATGAGATGATACCACACAGTGAAGTATGCTAACAAAATTGTATTAAAAAAAATTAAGAATGCAAAAGAAAGAAAACTAACTACAATGTGAATGAGAACAAAAAACATGCATGTCCGTATAAAAAACTACCAAGTGTCCATGAGCCCAACTGAACAAAGGAAACCTATTAAAAAAACCTACCTAAAAATAAACTATATACAAAAAGTGGAGCAGTGTCCGTCGACTCCAAATCATAATTCGAAAGAAAGGAAACCTAAAACTAAAGAACTATATACAAAGGCGGCGGGCTAGTCCAGCGGCTCACTCCGTGGTGTCCCGGGCCAGGGCATCATCGAACTCCTGTTCGATGTCCCGGAGACGGTCCAGTTCCATGGCCCGAGGGTCCGCAGGGACGATGCTGTGTCCTCCTCCAACCCCCTGCGGATTGCCTCGAGGCACTCCGCCCGCCTCAGGGCCCTCCGCATGGAGTTCTCCGCCCTGACCATTGTGAGCCGCGCCTCTTCCGCCCGCCGCCGCTCCGCACCTATGGCGTGGCCCAACCGCTGCCACACGGAAGACACTCTCTGTCCTGGGTCCCCCTGCCCTCCGGCCGATGGCCGCCCCTACGATGTTGAAAGCCCTGAGCCTTCATGGCTCCCAACATGTTGCTGCTGCTGCTGCTCTGCCTCTGTCCGTGCACTGCCTCCTGCTGCCTGCACATCCTCCGCCGGCTGGGGTGCACTTGTTGATGTGGCCACCCCTGCTGGACCTCCGACTCCCGACTGTGGCAGGGAGGCCTCCTCCACCAGCCTGGCCGCAACGTCAGAGGCAGCTCCACAGGGCACCGAGGTGACTGATGGGTGGGAAGATGGCAAAGAGGACGACTGGCGCGTAGGGGGTCCAGTTGAGGAGGGGGTCGGAGCAAGCCCCATCAGACGGAGGAATCCGGCCTGGGTGACCTGTCCCAGCAGGCTGACGTGGTCAACGAGCCATTCGAGATGACGTGCAGACTCTCCATGAAAAGACTGCAGGTCACCTCGCATGGCCCGTTGACGCAACGCCACACCAGCCAGGACAGGCTCAACCCGGACCTGGATGGCCACGTCCGCAGGCAGAGGAAGGCCAGTTGACGTCAGCTCATCCCCTGCCTGAAAACGGGTCTGGACGTAGGCATCCCTGCTGGTGCAAGATGATGCAGGGACAGGATCGGGGACAGGATTGCACACAGGCACCTCCGCGGCCGCCTGTGCTGCCTCCTGTCCCTGGTCCTGCACTGCACCACTAGCACCAGTGGGATCCCCACCTCCAGACCCCGTCTCTGGTGCTTGCGCGGCCCCCTCCTCCACCAAACCCCCCACCAACCTGGATGACTCCGTGCCATCTTCCCCTGTTGGGCCCTGTGGGGTCCCAGCTGCCCCTCCTGCTGCCGAGGAGTCCAACTGCAACCTCCGCCTCTTGGACCTCCCCCCGGCAGCTGCGGCCTGGGACGCGGCACCGGACTCCTCACTCCCCGACGAGATGACAACACGGGAGGGGAGCCGGGCCTTGCATCTCCGGCTGGCGGTCGGATCCCCGCCGCTGTGCTCCACAGCACCTTCTCCAGCCTCTTCAACAGTTGACGCTGCAGACAGGGAGAAACAAAACACAGGCATCAGGGCACTGTACAATGGACACATACACGCATGACAGTTGCACATGAGTGGCATTGGCAAACCTCAGACATGTCATCACAATCCCCAACACACATGTCATTGCAGCTGGCACACATGAGCCATACCACAGCCATTTTGCAACTGCCACCCCCATCCCTACACATACAACAGCATCAGCAGCCAAAGGGGAGCCAGACATCACATGCAACACAGGAAGTGCACCACACATGTACACACACCACCACACTTGCATGCATGTCTACACCTCTGCCAAGTGTCGCACTGTTCAGACGGGCATCCATGTCACATCTGCCAATCAGGCTTCCACATACCGCTGTCACATGCATCCATGTTGCATCACTGTTGCACCCTTGACAAATACACACACATGCACATGTACACAGTGCTCATACATGCAGCCGAAAACAACATACATGCCTGACATCACATTCATCCAAACATGTGTGCACGCACAACTGCATTTGCCATGCAAGCCCACACACACAAGCACCATCCATGTCTCACACATTACAGCCCTCGCATGTGTCAGCCCCACGGCTCTGTACACCCCCACCCATACTCCACCCCATACAAACAGATCTTCAACCGGCACAATGGCGAATGATCACCACACGCCCTGCTCACAACCAGGATGCATGTACACTCACCGCTCGACTCCAGACGGGTCTGCCTCTCTAGGACCTGGACGTGGAGCGCTGGGGATATGCGTTCCAGGACCCCCATCTGTTCTTCCGACAAGTGGCCCCGGCGCCCCTTGGCATCCGCTGCCTTCAAGAGGCGCCGGGCCTTGTTCAGGGTCCTGGACCTGAAGTCCTCCCAGCGCTTCCTGACATGTTGTAAGTCCCGGACTGCCACCCCCTCCGCGTTGATGGCAGTCACGATGTCAGTCCAGATCCGAGTCCGTCCTTCCTTGTCGGCGCTGGAACTTCCAAAGAGGGCATCATACTGCCCCAGGACTTGCTCCACCAGGACACCAACTTCGGTGGCACTGAAGCTGGTGCCCCTCTGCCTCTCTGGCCGGGGGTTGTCAGTGGTCACAGATGTTGTATGCCCCGACATGACAACCCCAGAGGCAGGAGTGTGTGGGCAACTGGGTCCTGGGGCTGGGCTGTGGAGCGATGGAATTCCAGTCGGGAGTCTTCGGTTCCAGCAGGGGTGGTCACAGCAACAGCACCCCTGGCTGATGTGCAGGCAGCAAATGGCAGTGCACGTGGGCAGCAGGCAGTCAGGCAGCAGCAGATGGCAGGTGGGAGCATGCTCGGGGCTCTGGGGGGCAGTAGTTCGGCCTTCTGGGCAGGAGCGTGGTCTTCCGTGTGCTTACGCGTGGCCAGCTTGGTACGGAGTGATTTGGCACGTGAAAATCCTGCACGTCAGCGTGAAAACCGAGGAAAGGCCCTTAGCGCGTAAGCGCGTCAGCACGCATACGCGAATCCATTGGACCAAAGGCCCTCAGCGCGTAAGCGCGTCTGTGACGTGACCCGCACGGGTGTTTCCCACACACCACGTGATGACAGAGCACACATGGAAAGACTGCACGTCAGAGTCTCATCGCGTGTAATTGGACAGCACGTCAGAGTCTCATCGCGTGTAATTGGACAGCACGTCAGAGTCTCATCGCGTGTAATTGGACAAAAGTGCGTGTACACGCGATTGGCCTATGTACGTGTATATCAGGTGTGCGCGGACACTTACACACGCAAGTACGTCAGCGCACCTGTATCCCGGTGTGCGCGCCAATTTCCACACGCTATTGTACTGGGCACTGGATTGGAGGGGTGCGCGGGTCACACGCTCGCCTACAACACGCGCAACGCATTAATTTGCGCGCTAACAAAATAACTAGCTCAGACCCAGGATGAACATACCGTTCCTAGCAGCAGTGGGCATGGCCTACCAAAGGAGGAGGAGGAGGATAGTCAGGGCCAGAATATTCACACACAGAACCAGCCTTTTCGGGATGCCTGATGACCAGGTGCATGGGAGGTACAGGTTTCCACCACACATCATACTGGACCTGGTGAGTGAGTGGGAGGACGACCTCACATCACCCACCCTGTGCTCCCAAGCACTCAGCCCCCTAGAAAAGGTCCTCAATGTACTGCACTTCTTAGCCACTGGATCATTTCAGCGGACAAGTGCCATTGTGGGTGGTGTATCACAGGCCACCCAGTCACGGTGCCTACACCAGGTCTTGAATATCATCACTGCACGCCCATCAGTCCGCAGGCACATATACCTGCCCAGAACACCTGCAGAAAGGCATGCTGCCGCCCTGGATTTCTACGCTGTGGCACGATTCCCCAAAGTGCTAGGTGCCATTGACTGCACCCATGTGGCTCTACGTCCCCCCAGGGCATCTGAGCACATCTATAGGAACCGCAAGCACTGGCATTCCATCAACGTGCAGGTAGTATGTAATGCCAAGGGAATCATCACCTCACTATATGCCAACTATCCTGGGTCAACCCACGACAGCTTCATTTACCGAATGTCCACCCTAAGCCGGGACCTAGAAGCTGGCCGGCATGGCGATACATGGCTGCTTGGTGAGTATGAATGCCACTGCACATGCATGCATGTCAGATACTGAGCAAGGTCACAACCCCACCAATGATACCAATCACCACCTCCACAGGGGACAGTGCCTACCCTCTCAGCCCCCACATGATGACGCCAATTCGGAACCCCACCACGCCACCCCAGGTAAGATATAACGCAGCCCACATTACAACCCGGGGCATAGTGGAGCGCACATTTGGAGTGCTGAAGTCACGCTTTCGCTCCCTTGACCGTTCTGGCGGGCAGCTGTTGTACGATCCCCCAGTAGTGTGCAGGATCATAGTGGCAGCATGTGTCCTGCACAACGTTGCAACATGCCGGGGCCTGGCCGTGGACATGGTGGTGCCCCCCCATCCCCAACCACATGCACAGCCGCTGCGCATGGGAGGGGAAAGGGCACGGGGGAGGCAGCCCGTACACAGCTAGTGGCTAATTACTTCACATAGAAATCACACCCCTGTGGAGTGAACACTGCCCTGGCACATTCCATCTGACAATCAATGATGACTCAACCTGACACTGATCCTGAATGTCTGGAGAAAGAACCGTGAAAACCATATCAGCCTGAGATTGTTCACCTGGAAGTGTCACAATGTGTGCATCCCTACCCACACTGACACCACCAATGCAGTTTTGTGAAGTTACAAATTCAAGCAGCTGAAATGAATACCCACTTGCAAAATGCAACAAGAGGACAGTGCCATGTCAGCCAACCCAACCCCAGCACCGCCACACGACACACCGTGCCATGTCATGCTATTTGCACGTAAACAAAGTAATCCCCACAACATGACACTAGTGTCACAATGTACGGTGTCCCTATTAGAAACTTGCAACACCTGAAATGCTCACAGTAATGCCGGACCAACAACAAACTTGAGCACGTACTACCATTAACATGACATCACTAATGTATAATATTAGGAGTCTCACCACCTGGAAATGCCTGCACTCCCACCACTACCAACTGTGCAGTGTTGGCGCCTGTAGAGTTGTAGGTGCACTGCTGCCAACATGGACCACATCTCCAGACTAGAGGTCCTTGTGTAGACATGAGGAAGGGACCTGCAAATTTGGAGGTAGACACAGAAGATGAGTTACACATCAATGCAACATGCAGTGTACAACACAACAGCAGTATGCACTAGGAATGTATACACAGTATTGACTACAGACTGCCCACACAGCTCATGGGAGTCCAACGTCACTGTGTAATTCACTGTCACGTGGGCACACCCTTTGCAAGCCCATGGAAACGGGAAGCAGGAGGGGTGTGTGTGACTCAAACCCAAGCATCTGAACCAAATACATTACAAGCCTGCATGTGCCCAGCCACAATGCAGCGTATGCCCACAGGAACCACGGAAGCCAACAAATTGTCCCAAAAAAATTGGGAATAAAAGAAATAAAAATAAAAATAAAAAAAAATAAAAATAACAATCAAAAATGGCCATTGAAGGGCCCGGGGGGGTTGGGGAGGCCACCCAGGAGGTCCGAGGACAGGATGCACACCAGAACCCACCTGCGTGGATCCTGGGGAAAAAAAACACCTCCATGGGCTCATGGCCCACACGGCTACCCTATTGTGGGAGCATCACTGCTGTCGCTATTATCACCCTGTGCAGCTGCATCCGGAGGTGGTTGCACTATGGGAGTCAGCCCACGCAAGGCCCTAGTCTGCTCCTCCATGGCTGCAAGCATGCGGGTGTGGTAGGTCTGGTTCTGGAGGATGAGTGTGCCGAGGTCCCCATGCAACAACTCACAGGATGCCCGGACCTCCGCCCTCGTTGCCTGCATCTCAGCTGAGAGCGTACGGGTGAGACGCTCCAGCTGCTGTTCTGTCCTTTGGTGTGTAGAAGCCTCAAGCTCAACAAGAGTCGTCCTGAGGTGAAGGAGCTCCTGCCTCAGGGCTTCCCTGTGGCCCTGGGACTCAATGGAGATGGCCTCCTGCAGAGTCGCCAGTGCCGCCCGCCTGTCCCTGTTGGACCCCAACATGTCCTCCCTGTGTGACTGGCAGATGGTGTCGGTTGCCTGCTCTAGTCGCTCCATCAGCCTTTCAGGGGGGACAATGGAAGTGGCCACCCTATCCATGGGCTGAGCCATCATCTCGGATGATGCTGCCTGTTGGGTTGCCATACCGTAAATGGATTGCTCCCATGCAGTATTGCCAGGTGCCGTACGGCCACCACGTCGGCGGGCACCACACCTGTCTGGGGCAAGGCGAACTGCGCCTTGCTGTGCCGACACTGCCTGAGGCTGCAGGACTGCATTCCCCCTCTGATCTGCTGGCCCAGGAACAGGATCAGATGTCGCGGAGTGTGACCCTGCATCCGTAACCACCAAAGGCGTAGCTGCCAACACTGACATCCCCATTGAGGATTCTGACCCTGGTGCAGGTGGGTGAGACAGAACAGAATCCCTCCCTGGAACACTCACCTGTGACGGCACGTAGGTCTCATCCGAATCAACACCTGAGTACAGCTCGGGGGAGGTGCAGCCAGAGACACCCCTTGAGAGCAGGACCTGCAGCACTTGTGGGTTCTCACCCACCACCACACCACGTCCCTCACTGGTGGTTGGTCGGCCCTCGGGCCCCTCCTGGGTCAGCACCATCTCCACAACCCCAGCAGTATCAGGTGCGTCTTCCCCTGCAAAGACATAAAAACAAAGAAATGGAAACAGGCATTAGCACCATGTCACACAATGAGGGCTGAGAAGCAAGAGAAACAGTACTTGTTTGACACATGTCCCACATGACTAAAACCCTCCCATGCATGCAGCCTCACTGCGTATGAAGGGCAGGCAAATGGCACACACTGATGACAACAAGATTGAAGATGAACACATTTTCTGCATGCTGCCTGGCAGTGGCATCACACATTGGCCTGTGATTGGCAGGTGAAACACACATGCCATCACACAGATGGCATGTACCATTGCTATTGAGTGAAGATGGAGAGGAGGGCAGCACCTATGCATACTGTCCAGTTCTCGCATGTAATAGTTTTACTAATTCTATCAGGTCAGATTCTTCACCTGGAGCTGCCAGTCCGAAATGGTGCAATTGCACAGGGACATGTTTGAACAAATGATATCCAGGTAACTAAGTCACTCAACTTTACCATAGCCATGTCAGACATGTGACTAGAGGACTGCGACATGCCTAGTAAAAGTGGTGGAATGGTAAATATCTGACTAACTGAACAGTGCTAAATTTTGCAACAATGTTGTGGCAAGGTGACACTTCAAGGGCAACTGGCGTGCAGTTGGACTACATGTCTACTGTTGGCAGAAGGGATACAGCTATGGCCAAATGCAGCTGCGCAGGATGTATTGCATGAAGCACATGGATGACCCATACGACTCAGGCGCACACACTCTCACCTGGCACACAAACAGAAGCCCTCACACACACCATGCACATGGATGACACACACATGCATGTGCACTCACCGGACAATGCCTCGTAATCAGGGAGATCTCCCACGCCTTGGATCTGTTCCTCCGTGACGTAGGTCCCAGCGACTGACTCATGTGGAGTGAGTTCCATGTCTACTACTGGAGACCCACCTCCAGTCACTAGAGTTGTGGCATGACTTGAGGCCAGCTTACTCTTTGCCCTGCGCTTTAGGTCATTCCAGCGCTTATAGCAATCATTGGCTGTGCGCCTCACGATTCCAAGGGCACTTACGATGTCCGCAACGGTCTGCCAGTGTGCCTGGCGTTGTGCAGGTGTGGTCTTGGATCCTGCAACAATGACCATCTCGTTGTCATGTGCGGACACATACTCGACAAGCGCATTCAGTTCGTCATCCGTGAAGCTGGGCTTCCTGGATGGGTCGGACTGTGTAGCCGTGTCTGCGGCATCAGCCTGTGCCGGACGAGCACTCTTCCTCTTCCGCTTGGAAGGTGGTGGTGATCCTGAGTGTCCTGCGCCGCTCTGGACACTATGGGCAGGAGCCCTGGTGGACTCTGTATCAGGAGTGTGGGATTGCACATTCAGCATGGGAGTTGGTGCAGGCATTGGCTCTAGTGTGATGGTGTCAGGGGGAATATCAGCAGCATGGACTAGGACCGACACTGTCCTGGCTGGGTGTGTGAGGGCTGTGGTGGATGGAGCCGCAGCTGCCCCTGCAGCCTCTCCGCCCTGCCTACTTGGTGCAGCAGATGACCTTGCTGCCCCAGATGCACGTGGCATGGTGACATCAACGTGCACCAGCGCACGTGTCATAGGCCTGCTGACCTGGAAGTCAGCCATGGAGTCAGCCAGGTCTGGTGTCACAATGGGCTGGTCCAACAAGGGCTGAGCATGGATGGTGTCAGCCACATCAGCCTCAACGGGAGGGGAGGGATTATGGGTGCCCTTGACTGCTCCTCCACACATGGGGGGACAGGCTCACCCTGCAAGTAACGACCACGTCCCCTACCGGATCCACCACGGCCACCACTTGTGGCTCTTCCACCTTTGCCACCCTTACGGAATCCTCGCCTCCCAACCATGGCACTGATGTTGATGTGCGTATGGGAGTGGTCAAATATTGTCCTGGGCAATTGGGGGTCAAAGGGGTTGGGTACCAGATGGTAATTGTACCCTAGTGCTCTTGCAAGGCTGATTGTAACCCCTGGGGAAAGATGACGGGTCACGTAACGCACAGGAGCCCCAAAAAAGGGAGATGACGTGCACGCAACCCCTCCTAGACCACGTGTGCAGAAAGAAAAACCTGCACTACGCTGTGGTACCCAGTAACACAAGAATGAACGTATGCGTGTCACACGCAGCCTAGAATGACCTCTGAAGGGGTAGGCTACACACGGGGCAAGCACAGATGTTAGATACGTGCGTGACTCACCGTCTGCCAGGTAAAAGAGCGTGAAAAAGGAGCGCGTTTGGTTGGCAACACCCCCGCCAAAAGAAGATTTGTACGCTGTTTGAGGAGACAGGACAACAGTAGAAGGGAACACTGTTTGAGGGAACAGGCCCAGGTAAACCAGTAAAAGAGAAAAAAAAGAGAAAAATCTGTCAGAGGTAACAGGGAATACGAACTTGAAACGCCGTGAAGTAAATTGCGTGTGAACCGACAAGAAGTACAGAATTCACCCACTCGCTCTCCACGAAAAGCACGTACAAGGAAATGGTGTTCTACGCGTACCTTTTATACAGGCCCACACGTTCAACGTCACTTACGCGGCGTGTACGCGCTAGGGCCATTTCCACCAATTACACGCTTTGTGACTTATGCGTGTACGGCCATTTCCACCAATTACACGCTTTGTGACTTATGCGTGTACGGCCATTTCCACCAATCACACGCGATGAGACTCTGACGTGCAGTCTTTCCACGTGTGCTCTGTCATCACGTGCTGTGTGGGAAACACCCGTGCGGGTCACGTCACAGACGCGCTTACGCGCTGAGGGCCTTTGGTCCAATAGAATCGCGTATGCGTGCTGACGCGCTTACGCGCTAAGGGCCTTTCCTCGGTTTTCACGCTGACGTGCAGGATTTTCATGTGCCAAATCACTCCGTACCAAGCTGGCCACGCGTAAGCACACGGACGACCACGCTCCTGCCCAGAAGGCCGAACTACTGCCCCCCAGAGCCCCGAGCACGCTCCCACCTGCTATCTGCTGCTGCCTGACTGCCTGCTGCCCACGTGCACTGCCATTTGCTGCCTGCACATCAGCCAGGGGTGCTGTTGCTGTGACCACCCCTGCTGGAACAGAAGACTCCCGACTGGAATTCCATCGCTCCACAGCCCAGCCCCAGGACCCAGTTGCCCACCCACTCCTGCCTCTGGGGTTGTCATGTCGGGGCAAACACCATCTGTGACCACTGACAACCCCCGGCCAGAGAGGCAGAGGGGCACCAGCTTCAGTGCCACCGAAGTTGGTGTCCTGGTGGAGCAAGTCCTGGGGCAGTATGATGCCCTCTTTGGAAGTTCCCGCGCCGACAAGGAAGGACGGACTCGGATCTGGACTGACATCGTGACTGCCATCAACGCGGAGGGGGTGGCAGTCCGGGACTTACAACATGTCAGGAAGCGCTGGGAGGACTTCAGGTCCAGGACCCTGAACAAGGCCCGCCGCCTCTTGAAGGCAGCGGATGCCAAGGGGCGCCGGGGCTACTTGTCGGAAGAACAGATGGGGGTCCTGGAACGCATATCCCCAGCGCTCCACGTCCAGGTCCTAGAGAAGCAGACCCGTCTGGAGTCGAGCAGTGAGTGTACATGCATCCTGGTTGTGAGCAGGGCGTGTGGTGATCATTCGCCATTGTGCCGGTTGCAGATCTGTTTGCATGGGGTGGAGTATGGGTGGGGGTGTACAGGGCCGTGGGGCAGACACATGCGAGGGCTGTAATGTGTGAGACATGGATGGTGCTTGTGTGTGTGGGCTTGCATGGCAAATGCAGTTGTGCGTGCACACATGTTTGGATGAATGTGTATGTAAGTAGACATGTCCGTGATGTCAGGCATGTATGTTGTTTTCGACTGCATGTATGAGCACTGTGTACATGTGCATGTGTGTGTATTTGACAAGGGTGCAACAGTGATGCAACATGGATGCATGTGACAGCGGTATGTGGAAGCCTGATTGGCAGATGTGACATGGATGCCTGTCTGAACAGTGCGACACTTGGCAGAGGTGTAGACATGCATGCAAGTGTGGTGGTGTGTGTACATGTGTGGTGCACTTCCTGTGTTGCATGTGATGTCTGGCTCCCCTTTGGCTGCTGATGCTGTTGTATGTGTAGGGATGGTGCTGGCAGTTGCGATATGGCTGTGGTATGGCTCATGTGTGCCAGTTGCAATGACATGTGTGTTGGGGATTGTGATGACATGTCTGAGGTTTTCCAATGCCACTCATGTGCAACTGTCATGCGTGTATGTGTCCATTGTACAGTGCCCTGATGCCTGTGTTTTGATTCTCCCTGTCTGCAGCGTCAACTGATGAAGAGGGCGGAGAAGGTGCTGTGGAGCACAGCGGCGGGGATCGGACCGCCAGCCGGAGACGCAAGGCCCGGCTCCCCTCCCGTGTTGTCATCTCGTCGGGGAGTGAGGAGTCCGGTGCCGCGTCCCAGGCCGCAGCTGCCGGGGGGAGGTCCAAGAGGCGGAGGTTGCAGTTGGACTCCTCGGCAGCAGAAGGGGCAGCTGGGACCCCACAGGGCCCAACAGCGGAAGATGGCACGGAGTCATCCAGGTTGGTGGGGGGTTTGGTGGAGGAGGGGGCCGCGCAAGCACCAGAGACAGGGTCTGGAGGTGGGGATCCCACTGGTGCTAGTGGTGCAGTGCAGGACCAGGGACAGGAGGCAGCACAGGCGGCCGCGGAGGTGCCTGTGTGCAATCCTGTCCCCGATCCTGTCCCTGCATCATCTTGCACCAGCAGGGATGCCTACGTCCAGACCCGTTTTCAGGCAGGGGATGAGCTGACGTCAACTGGCCTTCCTCTGCCTGCGGACGTGGCCATCCAGGTCCGGGTTGAGCCTGTCCTGGCTGGTGTGGCGTTGCGTCAACGGGCCATGCGAGGTGACCTGCAGTCTTTTCATGGAGAGACTGCACGTCATCTCGAATGGCTCGTTGACCACGTCAGCCTGCTGGGACAGGTCACCCAGGCCGGATTCCGCTGTCTGATGGGGCTTGCTCCGACCCCCTCCTCAACTGGACCCCCTACGCGCCAGTCGTCCTCTGTGCCATCTTCCCACCCATCAGTCACCTGGGTGCCCTGTGGAGCTGCCTCTGATGGTGCGGCCAGGCTGGTGGAGGAGGCATCCCTGCCACAGTCGGGAGTCAGAGGTCCAGCAGGGGTGGCCACATCAACAAGTGCACCCCAGCCGGCGGAGGATGTGCAGGCAGCAGGAGGCAGTGCACGGGCAGAGGCAGAGCAGCAGCAGCAGCAACATGGTGGGAGACATGAAGGCTCGGGGCTTTCGACATCGGAGGGGCAGGCATCGGCCGGAGGGCAGGGGGACCCAGGACAGAGAGTGTCTTCCGTGTGGCAGCGGTTGGGCCACGCCATAGGTGCGGAGCGGCGGCGGGCGGAAGAGGCGCGGCTCACAATGGTCAGGGCGGAGAACTCCATGCGGAGGGCCCTGAGGCGGGCCGAGTGCCTCGAGGCAATCCGCAGGGGGTTGGAGGAGGACACAGCGTCGTCCCTGCGGACCCTCGGGGCCATGGAACTGGACCGCCTCCGGGACATCGAACAGGAGTTCGATGATGCCCTGGCCCGGGACACCACAGAGTGAGCCGCTGGACTTGCCCGCCGCCTTTGTATATAGTTCTTTAGTTTTAGGTTTCCTTTCGTTCTTATTATGATTTGGAGTCGACGGACACTGCTCCACTTTTTGTATATAATTGATATTTAGGTAGGTTTTTTAGGAGGTTTCCTTAGTTCAGTTGGGATCATTGACCCTTGTTATTTTTGTACATAGTTCTTTGTTGCATGGAGAGTTTTTTACATTTCACTTTGGACAAAATTTTTTAGGATTTGGATTTCCAGTTTTGTGTTTTTATGCGGACATGCAGTTTATTTTTTCACATTTACATTGTAGTTAGTTTTCTTTCTTTAGCATTCTTAATTTTTTTCAATACATTTTTGTGCCCATTGTTCACTGTGTGGTTTCATCTCATTGGTTTCATGCATGTCATGTTGTGTGTTTTCCCATTCAATTGCTAAAAATGTGTGTGACGGACATGGGTTCATTAGCTTCATGAACATTGGGGGTGTAACATGTGATTTCCATTTCCATGTGGGTGAATGGGTTACTTGGTAGGGCTTTTTGGCTGTGAAGGCTGACCATTGCGCACATGATTGGGGATTGTGAGGACCTGGTGGGGGCTGCACATGGTGGCAGGGGGGTGGGGGTGGTGGGAGACATGAGTGGGGGCCTGCTGGAGGCTGCCCCTTCACTGCTGGGGGGTGGGGTGAAGGGGGACATGAGTGGGGGCCTGGTGGAGGCTGCCCCTGCACTGCTGGGGGGTGGGGGTGGTGGGAGACATGAGTGGGGGCCTGGTGGAGGGTGACCCTGCACTGCCGGGGGGTGGGGGTGGTGGGAGACATGAGTGGGGGCCTGGTGGGGGCTGGCCATGGTGGCAGGGGGGTGGGGGTGGTGGGAGACATGAGTGGGGGCCTGGTGGAGGGTGACCCTGGATGCTGGGGGGTGGGGGTGCAGGGGGACATGAGTGGGGGCCTGGTGGAGGGTGACCCTGCACTGCTGAGGGGTGGGGGTGGTGGGAGACATGAGTGGGGGCCTGCTGGAGGGTGACCCTGGATGCTGGGGGGTGGGGGTGCAGGGGGACATGAGTGGGGGCCTGGTGGAGGGTGACCCTGCACTGCTGGGGGGTGGGGGTGGTGGGAGACATGAGTGGGGGCCTGCTGGAGGCTGCCCCTGGTGGCTGGGGGGTGGGGGTGGTGGGACACATGAGTGGGGGCCTGGTGGAGGCTGCCCCTGGTGGCTGGGGGGTGGGGGTGGTGGTAGACATGAGTGGGGGCCTGCTGGAGGCTGCCCCTGCACTGCTGGGGGGTGGGGGTGCAGGGGGACATGAGTGGGGCCTGGTGGAGGCTGCCCCTGCACTGCTGGGGGGTGGGGGTGGTGGGAGACATGAGTGGGGGCCTGCTGGAGGCTGCCCCTGGTGGCTGGGGGGTGGTGGTGGTGGGAGACATGAGTGGGGGCCTGGTGGAGGGTGACCCTGGATGCTGGGGGGTGGGGGTGGTGGGAGACATGAGTGGGGGCCTGGTGGAGGGTGACCCTGCACTGCCGGGGGGTGGGGTTGGTGGGAGACATGAGTGGGGGCCTGGTGGAGGGTGACCCTGCACTGCCGGGGGGTGGGGGTGGTGGGAGACATGAGTGGGGGCCTGGTGGGGGCTGGCCATGGTGGCAGGGGGGTGGGGGTGGTGGGAGACATGAGTGGGGGCCTGGTGGAGGGTGACACTGGATGCTGGGGGGTGGGGGTGCAGGGGGACATGAGTGAGGGCCTGGTGGAGGCTGCCCCTGCACTGCTGGGGGGTGGGGGTGGTGGGAGACATGAGTGGGGGCCTGCTGGAGGCTGCCCCTGGTGGCTGGGGGGTGGGGGTGGTGGGACACATGAGTGGGGGCCTGGTGGAGGCTGCCCCTGGTGGCTGGGGGGTGGGGGTGGTGGGACACATGAGTGGGGGCCTGGTAGAGGCTGCCCCTGCACTGCTGGGGGGTGGGGGTGGTGGGAGACATGAGTGGGGGCCTGCTGGAGGCTGCCCCTGGTGGCTGGGGGGTGGGGGTGGTGGGAGACATGAGTGGGGGGCTGCTGGAGGCTGCCCCTGCACTGCTGGGGGGTGGGGGTGGTGGGAGACATGAGTGGGGGCCTGCTGGAGGCTGCCCCTGGTGGCTGGGGGGTGGGGGTGGTGGGACACATGAGTGGGGGCCTGCTGGAGGCTGCCCCTGCACTGCTGGGGGGTGGGGGTGGTGGGAGACATGAGTGGGGGCCCGGTGGAGGATGCCCCCGCACTGCTGGGGGGTGGGGGTGGTGGGAGATATGAGTGGGGGCCTGCTGGAGGCTGCCCCTGCACTGCTGGGGGGTGGGGGTGGTGGGAGACATGAGTGGGGGCCTGCTGGAGGCTGCCCCTGCACTGCTGGGGGGTGGGGGTGGTGGGAGACATGAGTGGGGGCCTGCTGGAGGCTGCCCCTGGTGGCTGGGGGGTGGGGGTGGTGGGACACATGAGTGGGGGCCTGGTGGAGGCTGCCCCTGCACTGCTGGGGGGTGGGGGTGGTGGGAGACATGAGTGGGGGCCTGCTGGAGGCTGCCCCTGGTGGCTGGGGGGTGGGGGTGGTGGGACACATGAGTGGGGGCCTGGTGGAGGCTGCCCCTGGTGGCTGGGGGGTGGGGGTGGTGGTAGACATGAGTGGGGGCCTGCTGGAGGCTGCCCCTGCACTGCTGGGGGGTGGGGGTGGTAGGAGACATGCATTGTTGATCAGTAGTGCAAGGTGACATGTGGGTTGGCTGGGGGCATGCCCATGGTGGATGGGCTGCCTGCGGGACATGAGCAGGGGTGTAGGGTAGTCCCCCGTGGTGTGGGCTGCCTGCAGGGGCCGTGGAGGTTGTGGAGCATACACCTGGGAGGACCCACAAGGCCAATTCACGTGTAGTACTCCCCAGAACCCCTGAAATATACGTACCCTGATGGAATAGCGTGTGCAACTTCCCGCGCACCCATGTAATACACGTACCCTGCTCGCAGTGGCCCATTCGCGTGTGGAACTTCCCGCGCACCCCTGAAATGCACGTACCCTGCAGAATTCGCGTGTGGAACTTCCCGCGCACCCCTGAAATACACGTACCCTGCTCGCACTGGCCCAATCGCGTGTGGAACTTCCCGCGCACCCCTGAAATACACGTATCCTGCTCGCACTGGGACTATCGCGTGTGTAACTTCCCGTGCACCCCTGAAATACACGTACCCTGATGGAATCGCGTGTGGAACTTCCCGCGCACCCATGTAATACACGTACCCTGCTCGCACTGGCCCATTCGCGTGTGGAACTTCCCGCGCACCCCTGATATGCACGTACCCTGCAGAATTTGCGTGTGGAACTTCCCGCGCACCCCTGAAATACACGTACCCTGCTCGCACTGGGCCAATCGCGTGTGGAACTTCCCGCGCACCCCTGAAATACACGTACCCTGCTCGCACTGGGACTATCGCGTGTGGCACTTCCCGCGCACCCCTGAAATGCACGTACCCTGATGGAATCGCGTGTGGAACTTCCCGCGCACCCATGTAATACACGTACCCTGCTCGCACTGGTCCATTCGCGTGTGGAACTTCCCGCGCACCCCTGAAATACACGTACCCTGCTCGCACTGGGCCAATCGTGTGTGGTACTTCCCGCGCACCCCTGAAATACACGTACCCTGCTCGCACTGGCCCATTCGCGTGTGGAACTTCCCGCGCACCCCTGAAATCCACGTACCCGGCCAAATCGCGTGTGAGACTTCCCGCGCACCCCGGTATACACACACACGTATTTTTTGTCAGCGGGTCCGTGTTTGTGGGTACCCCTTTGCACGTCATTTGTCCTGGAGGGCCACAGTATAGGACATTCATCATGGCAGTATATAGGTGCTATTTGTTGGCGCACCTTTTGGCGCCTGCTTTCTTGTGGCGGTCGTGTTTGTGCCTGTGCGCTGGTTTGAGCGTACGCTTTTTTGCCCTATTCTATTCCATGAATACGTGTTGTAGGCTAGCGTGTGGGCGTTCCGCGCACTTGTGCCCTGTACTTCCCCCATGACGCCCACGTTTTGGCAAGTTGTTCCCCATTCCGAGTGTTACGCCCGTGTTCCGCCTACTTTTGTTGCGTGCGCCGCGCTATGTGCGATTTTCCCTCTGGCCTGTGCGATTTTCGCTGTGACCTGGCGCACGCTGTTAGATGGCCTGTGCGCCAACGTGTGCCGCGCACTTTTTTATCGCACATCCGCTGGTTTTCTCGCGCACGGACTTCCATGAATCGATGTGCGCTGCTTTTCGTGCAATTTTCGCACTTGCACTGCGATTTTCGCTATTCCACTGCGATTCGCACGTTTTTGCCCACTTGCGCCGCGCTAATTATTCCATGAATCGGCCTGTTAATGTATGTTGTGTATTATCTGGGCAGTCAGTTACTTACTGATTGTGCAAACCCAAAACAGAAACGTGTCTCATGTAACAGTAAAGTTTCATGTTTAATGTTAAAATAAAAATATATATTTTTTTTGATGTAGTTCTTAAATGCTTTTACTTCACTTTTTTTTCTTCCTATGTCCTTTGTACATTTAGAACCTAAATTCACTAACACTACTGAGGATTCTGTATGGTGTGGTACAGGCGGACTCGAAGGAAGTTCATGGGGGAGTCTGGAAATTGGCCCCCTGTCCTGCTGTTTGTTCCACCCCGACTGCATCCCAAACATTTGCTTTCACCCCCCCCCCCCACACACACACACACACACACACATTCACACCCACAAACATTCACAAAGTCATGCACTGACACAGAAACATTTTTTTATACTTACCTTTTTTCTACCTAGTGTCTGTTTCTCTCCTTTGCAGTTATCGATGGAGGAGCATACGCTGAAACAGGAAGCAGAGTGACAACACCCCTCTCCGAATCCAGCTGTTGCATGCCCCACATGAGGCCATGAGAGTGTCAAAATAGACGTCCTCGTGGCCTCCTATAGGCTGGGCCCAGTTAGCGCCACCTAGTGACTGTAGGGACAAAAGCACAGCAGGTCCCCATGTGGGCCAGCACCCCACATTAGAGTCAGCACGGCAGGTCCCCATGTGGGCCAGCACCCCACATTAGAGTCAGCACGTCCTCTGTCCTTCAGGCCCTAGCAGGCACTGCCGCACAGCACGATCCCCACCAGGTTTACTAGGTAACGCTCTGCATGATACGACAGTAGCGTAGCAACCTCTTCCTATTGGGTAGGCCATTGCCCTGTTGTCCATTATGGATGGGCAGCCACTGATGGTTTGGTGAACTGTGGGACCAGACACGATATCAATTATGTTCCATTCACAGAGCTCATGTTTATGTAAACTGGGCATCAGACTATCCACATGTGAAGTCCATAATAATCTCTCCACTTCCAGAATCTACCAGACAAGAAACCACCACTTTACGTGAAAGAAATATTAGGGAACTCGTGATGGACAGGTACAAGATATCAGTCTGCTGCTGCGCTCAGCAGGGGGTGACACCATGAGTTACCGCACTGGGTGTCACCAACCCTAGTGACGCCACAGAGTTCCAAAATACAAAGAAACACTGGGACTGGATGAGCAGCTTCTGAATGATATGCAAAATGATGTTTTTCCACTTTAGGGTGCTTTAGACACTGCCTCACTGTGCTCTGACCCAGCAGAGTTGGCATTTTCTTTTCCCATTCCTGTCCCAGGCCAGGAAGGTTTAGCAGCTGTTGGCCGCATTGTTTACCATTTGGTTAATCTCTGAATTGTGTTAGGGGAAGAGTTTGCATTGAGAGAAGTTCCATCACAATTAGCTACATTGTATCATGTGGTCATGGTTGGGGACGGGGCACAGGCTGGCTGTGCAGGATCAGTTGCCGAGTCGGCTTGGAGGGAACTTGTATACATTGAGGCGTATTTTGTTGGAATGTCACTATATTCCAGGACTGGGTGATTTGGGATTGGAATGCAGGTTGCACTGGATTGTGAAGACTGGCGGTATCAGAACC